>NC_090649.1:338189962-338520587 GCF_040937935.1 Hyperolius riggenbachi | reverse complement strand
GGAAAATAGGAGGAGCTAAAATACAAACATACGCCTAACTGTGTGAGCTTGTTTTCCGAGGTTTTACAGTACTGGTTTAAACATGCAAATAAATGTGGACCAATTTATAAAAATATCAATTTAATATCGAATAAATATTACAATATCAAAACAATATAAAATTGCACTTTTGATATCAAACAAAACTTATAAGGTTATTCTTATAATAAGCAATGAGCTGGATAATAATTTCAGTAAAACATCAAAATGTTATTATACTTATTCACCAATACAAAAGGCTTAAACCAATTAGCAGTCAACTCAAATACAGTGCAGAGATAGGACTCATCAAATATGGCCGTCGGCCCTGTTACTCAATTTACCACAGGGTCTCTGGAGACAAAATGGATGAATTGAACGACAACAAAATGGCTGTTATCAAAATCAAAATGGCTGCTATCAAAAACAAAATGGTGGCTATCAAAAACAAAATGGTGGCTATCAAAAACAAAATGGTGGCTATCAAAAATCAAAATTGCGCAGTCCAAAATCAAAATGCGCTATCCAAAATAAACTGGCTGATGTCAGCTATACCATTCAATATAACAAATTTAGGATGACTCAGTGGATCTGACGACTGGGCGTTGCCCCACAATTGCTATGCAATGAACTATAAATGACAGGAATTTTCCCTCTGTCTACACTTTAACCTCCGCTGGCCTGTGTTACTACACAGAGCAGGCGGGTAAAATACATATAATTTTGGAATAAAATATCTATTGAGTCGTCCTAAACTTGGTTAGGTGTGGCTTGCACATGCTGCGGCAAAGTATCAAAATATCTAGAGGAGGTAGCTTGAAAGGTCTAGCTTTTATCCAAAAAGAAAAATAAGTTATGGATTTCACAGTCAGCGATTCTTGAACGATTGATTGTGTCAATCTAAAGAAAAATATACCCACTGAATGGGTTTTATCAAATATGCGGAATGAGTAATTCCTGTGCACTGGAAGAACGCACTCCCTTTGGCTATAAATGACTATAAACTTAAGAAAGACAATGGTCAATAAATCAAACGTTCAGATATTTGTGCTGTGATAAGCCATATGCTTAAAAAGAAAAATCAGAACTGGTTTCAAATATAGTCACCAAGATGGCCTCTGGGCGTGTTCCTTTTAGGCGTGGTTGCGTTCAGATGGCATGAATCCTCTATGTCCTGGTCTGCTCAGATCTCCTGATGGTCTGCCCCTTCATTGAATGACCCCTCTCATCTTATTCCCCTCACTCCCTATGGTCCTGCCCAGGAGATTAAATCTTCTAGCCTATCACTGGGCAGTGGGAGTGACCAATGGGAGCTTTCTGTGACTAATGTTTAACCCAAGTGTAATACTGGCTTTCACCCTTTGTAGGTGCTGTTGGCTAACTAATCACAGACTTACTGGGATATTTGGCAAACTAAAAACAAAAATCATGTTTTATTATAACCCAACAGTGAATAAATCAATGTTATAATTCCTCTATGGATAGCTGACCTTGCTGGAATCACTGGTTATTATTTATTATACAGTGACCTTTTCTACCATATTTCGGATAGATTGGATTTGATCCAAAATCATAGTGACATATTGAAAACCACCATGTTTCCTTATATAAAACATTGTTTTTGTTAGCATGGTTTTATATCTCTAACATTATTGTTTAATATACAACACTGGTAACCATATAACATTTCTATACCATTCTGGATATATTCATTCAGGGAATCTTTATATTAACACGTATACATTTTCAATAACATTTTCATATTGTTACTGGTTTGCCCAGCTATAAGAAAAATAAAGGTATTTCCTAAGCCTTGTGTTTGTGTCTGGACTTTGGAAACACAAATATTGCATAGAAACCTTGCATGGGTTTTGGTTTCACATTCAATGTAGCCAGGTTTGAGCCATTGTATACAGATATTAGTCCATTTTTAAACACACTATTGTCACTCAGACTCCTCTTGTTTGCTATCTTGTCAAGTGTTTTGACCTAAAACAAAGAATGGTCTGATATCATTGTTCCCAGTAAGGTGAATGGGATTACCCATTGCAAATAGCACATCAGCTGACTGCCTGTTGCTCAACATCTGACCTTCCTTTAGAGACGCATACAAGTCAGCCTTGCATGGCAATATTACATCGCCATATTAAAATATGCTCTGCCTTTCTCAATGATCAATGTATATGTTAACCTATAATCACCCTACATTAAGAAGTCTTTGTCTTCTGTAACCTAAGGAAAGGAAATTATTAGGTCTATGTGTATCTGATCATACACAGTTCAGTTTATTGGAAAAACGATATTCCGCCATATGGAAATCTCGACACATCCCCCTTTTCTTTTGGAATGTTCCAGGGTGTGACCATTTCAAAAGAACAACAAGGATTATTAAACGTTTTACGTTTTCTTCATTCCTGTGGGAACGCGTTGCGAACGAAGCTTTATGTTTTGTATTTGTAATCCAAGTATGAAAGGGAAATGGACTTTAAAACATCGTCTTCATCACATTGAAGTTCATGTTTCACGCTTCAAGAAAAATAAACTTGGCAAATGATACTCCGGATGTAAACAAACAGGTTTCCTCTTGCTGCAAAGGTAGCAAACAGCAACTGTAACAGCGATGAACTGCTTTGGCCTTTGGTTCAAATAAAAGGATTTTCCGGATCTGCTTCAAGATTTGAATAACTCACTCCTGTGAGTATCTGGTGTGGAACAGGTATCAGACTTGCATCTCCATCAAATGGATCTCGGATACATCAGCTCGTCATTTAACGACACATCGCGGGTTTAGGCTCATCTGGACCCTCTAGGATAGGAACATCTATCTGGTCATGATGAACTCCGCTGTATCCGGTAACATCACGGATGCTGGATCTGGCATCACTCGTGGCTCGGCACTCTTCCCCAAGATAAGGACTGCGTAAAGGATGGCAATCGTCAGGTGGGGCATCTTTGCGCCGGATTGGAATCTTTGTGTCCATATGGATTCTAGTAGAGATTAACACATCATTAGGTATACCTGTCAGGAGAAAAATAATTTGTTAGCACACATTTCCAGATTGCTCAATTCTCCGTAGCTGTGAGCTAGGGTGACATATACGCAATTGATTAATATGCACCCATTTTTCAACAAAGTCATCCCCCTTAGGGATCTTAACCTTATAAACCACAGGAGACAGTTTATCGGTGATTGGATATGGACCTTTCCATGAAGGGAGGAACTTCTTTTCCTTTACCTGGTCTCTGGCAAAATTATACAGATACACCTTATCGTCGACCTGATACTCCTTTTGTGTGGTTTTGAGGTCATAGTACGTTTTCGTACTGACTGCGGCTTTTTCGATGTTTCTTTGAGCAAATGCAAAGGCATGCTGGAGGTGCTTCCGTAAGTTCTCCACATATTGATGTGCAGTAGTTGCATTCATCAAGTTGTGATCCGTGGTTTTGTAAAGCAAATGTTGGGGTAACACCATCTTTCTACCTGTGAGCATCTCAAATGGCGAAAGTTTGGTTGCTGCGCTTGGAGTAGCTCTAATAGCCATGAGAACTAGTGGCAGCTTGACATCCCAGTCTTTACCTGATTCGCTAACAAATTTTTTTAGGATATTTACAATAGATTGATTGTAACGCTCCACTCCACCACTAGAGGCTGGTCGGTAAGCTATGTGGAGCTTCCGTTTTACCCCTAGGATTTCCCACATCTTGGTCATTACTTCACTGGTGAAGTGACTTCCGCGATCGGATTCGATACGCTGGGGAAGACCAAATCGGGAAAATATGTGGTTAATGAGTAGGGATGCGCACACACTGGAACTGCATGTTTTACTTGGTAGACATTCTACCCATTTAGTGAACAGGCATGTTACGGTTAACATATACCGGTTTCCTTTTGAGGACGTTGTTACTGGACCAATAAAATCGATCTGGATGTCTGACCATGGCATAGCTATGCCTCTTTTCATCAGCGGTGCCCTGTGAGTGGGACCTTGTGGCTGGAATTGAGGACATATCAAGCACCCTTGGCAATATGTCCTGACATCCTGTAACATGTGTGGCCAGTAAGCGTAGTCCCTTAATAACTCGTACGTTATTTTCTCTCCTCGATGACCAGCTGTCGGGGCATCATGAGCATGTTGCAACATCAAACCCCGATATGCTGCGGGTACTACCCACTGCGTAATACCATTTTTCGAGGTTCGTATCAGCAATCCATCCTGTAATGAAAATTGTGACACACCTTTCATCAGAATACGTAATTCTTCGTTGTCACTGCAGTCTTCCACGGTGATGGGATAATCATGTGGACTTCCAATATGTTTATAAAACAATCCAATAATGGGATCCCCCTTTTGGCTCGCAATGAGATCCTCATTAGGAGAATCTTGACTCCACATTGCTACACTGGGTTGAGACTCCTTTTGGGCCTGCCCCCTAGTGGTGACATTTACTTCGATAGTTCCCATGAGGTCATTGATATCGAAGATTTCACCATCAATGGCTGCTTTCTTAGCGAGGGAATCTGCTAGATCGTTCCCATCTTTATCAGCGCCAGGGTGTTTCGAATGACCCCTTACCTTTTTCCAATAAATGGTAAGGTCGTGGGTATTAACCAGTTCATCAATTTTACAAAACAATTTACCATGTTTGACTGGCTTTTTGTTACTCCTTGTCATGCTAGTCCTTTTCCAACTGGGAAAATATTCCACAAAACTGTTCCGAACATACTCAGAATCTGTTATCAAAACAAATTCCTTAAGGTCATGTTCGATAGCCATTTGTATAGCTTTATACACGGCAGCGAGTTCTGCGACCTGGCTACTTTTGGGACCAATTTTGTATCCCGCAGATATCTCTGGAAATATGTTATTCCATACGATACCGATACCTGCAACCAGCATCTTTTCATCTCCTTCTGTGTGAAAAGAACAGCCGTCAACATATGCACATGGTAGTGATTTGCAGTACTCCTCTTCATAGGATTTATATGGAGATAGAGATTGCTCTTCCAGAAAATCGTTTTCTGTTGGCTCATCTTTATGTTCCACATGAGAGCAATCATGGAGTTCAGCTAATCCTTGAGCAACTGGATTTTTAGTATCCTGTTTATATTTGATTTCCAGTGGCCATCCCATTAGGGACATTGTCCATGCCGTTATCCTACTGTTTGACAGGTTACCTTCTTTTATTTGGTTACTTTGCAAATATTGTAGTGATTGGTGTGCAGTTTCTACAATGATCTTTTCCCCTTGAATAAAACTTCTGAAATATTGCAAAGCCCACACAGTTGCTAATAATGCCTTCTCGCAATTATTAAATTTGATTTCAACTGGTGATAGTGATTTACTGGCATAAGCAATTATTTTATTCAGTCTTTCTTGCTTTTGGAAAAGAACTGCACTTACACTCTTGTCGGTAAAACCTGTTTCAACATAGAAGGGTTTACCACCTTCTGGATAAGCAAGGCATGGGGCCTGTATGAGTTTTGTTTTAAGCTCAGATACAGCTTGTTCATGGCACTCATTCCATTCCCATTGTACTCCTTTCTTTAGCAGCTGCAATAGCGGCTTTGTAATCTCAGCATAGTTATCTATGAACTTGCGAGAATAATTCATCATCCCCAGGAATGATCTCAGTTCCTTGAGATTTGTGGGGGACTTCGTATTTTTGATTGCTTCCACTTTCTTTTTCTGTGGATTGATTCCTTCTGCAGTAATTTCATGTCCTAGGAAATTTACTTTAGATCGGCACCATTGAGCTTTCTGTAGGGAAAGTTTAACACCTGCTTCTCTTAGTTGATTTAATACATATCTCAACTCTGAAATATGTTCCTCAAAGATTGTACTTTTTATAAGGATATCATCGACGTAAGTTAGGGTACCTCGTTCTGCTGCATCAGGCATTGCTTTGTGCATGAACACAGCAAATTCGTGGCCTGCGTTGATGTATCCGAAAGGCGTACGGGTCCACGCAAATTGTCTGTTACCGAATGTGCAGGCTAGTTTGTATTGATCCCTTTCATCCACTTTAATTGTCCAATATCCTTGTGCGCAGTCAAGTGCTGTGAATATTTTAGACCCTTGGATTTGCGCCAAGCATTGGTCAATGTATGGTACAGGCCAACCCGACATGTAGACACGTTTGTTTAACTGTCTCAAGTCTGAGCATAGACGGAACTGACCATTCGGTTTGAGAACTCCGAGTACTGGATGATTGAAGGAACTGTGTACTGGTCGGATAATACCTTTCTTTTCCAGGTTCTTAACTATTTCCGATAGTGACTCGTAGGCCGCTAGCGGAAGTCGATATTGTTTGATAAACACAGGGGGTGCATCTGGATCAGTCAGGATTCTCGTAACATGTAGGTTCGTTTCCCCACAGTCATAAGAGTCCTTGGCAAACATGTCCTGGAAATCCCAGAATAGTTGCCTTAGCTGCTGTCGTTCTGATTCATTAGAACATCCATCAGCTATAGAGAGTTGTTCTTCTACCCGTTCCTGAAATTCTGGGAAAATCTCAGGTTGACCTACCTCATAAGCTTCTTCAAGCCTATTAGTTAAGTCATTTGGGGTGTAACCAGGGCCGGTCCTGGACTTTCTGCTGCCTGAGGCAAAGATCGTAAAGGCGCCCCCCCCCCCCCCCCCCCCCAATATTTCTACAAAACATGAGCGGCAGCCGGCGGCAGCCAGCCAGCCTTATCATCATTATCGACACGTCGGCGGCGCTCGCTGCTCAGTGACTGACCGTGACAATCAGCCGCAGCCAGGGCAGCAGAGCGGGCGGCAGCCGCCGCCATCAAATCAGCAGGCTTAGGCACTAGGCAGCGTCACCAGCATGCAGCCTTGGAGGAGACAGGAGAGGCCGCAGAGCTCAGAGTCATCGGACTCGGAGGCCGGCGGCAACAGTGCAGTTTCTAGGCTAAAATGCACCCAGGGCGAGGGTGTAAAAATTGCGCCCCCCCCCCCGGTATAGGTAACCAGCTATAGGTCCCCCAGAGTATAGGTGGCCAGGCTTGGGTGAGCCAGTAAAGTTGCCCCCAGTATAGGTTAGCCAGGTAGTTGCCTCCAGTATAGGTAGCCAGTATAGTTGCCCCCAGTATGTTAGATAGGCAGGCACCCCCCCCCCCCCGGTATAAGTTAGATAAGTAGGTGCCCCCAGTACAGGTTAGCTAGGTAGGTGCCTCCAATATAGGTAGCCAGTATAGTTGCCCCCAGCATAGGTTAGATAGGTAGGTACCCCCAGTATAGGTTAGTTAGGTAGGTGCCCCCAGTATAGGTAGCCAGTATAGTTGCCACCTGTATAGGCTAGCTAGGTAGGTAGGTGCCCCCAATACAGGTTAGATAAGTGCCCCCAGTATAGGTTAGATAGGTAGCTTCCCCCCAGTATAGGTTAGATTAGGTCGCTGCCCTTCAGTATAGGTTAGATTAGGTAGGTGCCCCCAGTACAGGTTACATTAGGTAGGTGCCCCCAGTATAGATTAGATAGGTAGCTGCCCCCAGCATAGGTTAGACAGGTAGCTGCCCCCAGCATAGGTTAGATAGGTAGCTGCCCCCCAGCATAGGTTAGATAGGTAGCTGCCCCCCAGTACAGGTTAGATTAGGTAGGTGCCCCCCAGTATAGGATAGATAGGTAGCTGCCCCCAGTACAGGTTAGATTAGGTAGGTGCCCCCCAGTATAGGATAGATAGGTAGCTGCCCCCAGTATAGGTTAGATAGGTAGCTGCCCCCTAGTATAGGTTAGATAGGTAGCTGCCCCCCAGTACAGGTTAGATTAGGTAGGTGCCCCCCAGTATAGGATAGATAGGTAGCTGCCCCCAGTACAGGTTAGATTAGGTAGGTGCCCCCCAGTATAGGATAGATAGGTAGCTGCCCCCAGTATAGGTTAGATAGGTAGCTGCCCCCCAGTGTAGGTTAGATAGGTAGCTGCCCCCCAGTGTAGGTTAGATAGGTAGCTGCCCCCCAGTATAGGATAGATAGGTAGCTGCCCCCCAGTATAGGTTAGATAGGTAGCTGCCCCCCAGTATAGGTTAGATAGGTAGCTGCCCCCCAGTATAGGTTAGATAGGTAGCTGCCCCCCAGTATAGGTTAGATAGGTAGCTGCCTCCCAGTATAGGTTAGATAGGTAGCTGGCCCCCAGTATAGGTTAGATTAGGTAGGTGCCCCCCAGTATAGGATAGATAGGTAGCTGCCCCTAGTACAGGTTAGATTAGGTAGGTGCCCCCCAGTATAGGATAGATAGGTAGCTGCCCCCAAAACAGGTTAGATTAGGTAGGTGCCCCCCAGTATAGGATAGATAGGTAGCTGCCCCCCAGTATAGGTTAGATAGGTAGCTGCCCCCCAGTATAGGATAGATAGGTAGCTGGCCCCCAGTATAGGTTAGATTAGGTAGGTGCCCCCCAGTATAGGATAGATAGGTAGCTGCCCCCCCAGTATAGGTTAGATAGGTAGCTGCCCCCCAGTATAGGATAGATAGGTAGCTGGCCCCCAGTATAGGTTAGATTAGGTAGGTGCCCCCCAGTATAGGATAGATAGGTAGCTGCCCCAGTACAGGTTAGATTAGATAGGTGCCCCCCAGTATAGGATAGATAGGTAGCTGCCCCCAAAACAGGTTAGATTAGGTAGGTGCCCCCCAGTATAGGATAGATAGGTAGCTGCCCCCAAAACAGGTTAGATTAGGTAGGTGCCCCCCAGTATAGGATAGATAGGTAGCTTGCCCAGGTAGGTGCCCCCTCATAATGGCGGAGGGGGGAGCCGGAGCCGCGGTGAGGGCAGCCCGACCTCTCCCTCCCTCTCCCCGGGCCGCCCTCCATGCTCCCCCCTCGGACTTTAGGCAGCAGAGTTAGCGCGCAGGGAAGCGCTGCTGTACACAGTCACAGCCTGTTACTCACCTCCCTGGATCCGATCGCCGCTCCCGCCCTGCTGGTCTCCTCTCTGCCTAGCCGGCTGATACACACGCGCTTCCCTGCGCGCTAACTCTGCTGCCTAAAGTCCGAGGGGGGAGCATGGAGGGCGGCCCGGGGAGAGGGAGGGAGAGGTCGGGCTGCCCTCACCGCGGCTCTGGCTCCCCCCCCCCCGCTCAGTCACAGCCATTCATCTGGTGCCGCCCCTCCACTTCCTGCCGCCTGAGGAACCCGCCTCACCCCGCCTCATGGGCGGGCCGGCCCTGGGTGTAACATGCTTGATCCTTACCCTGCTGGAGTGTTTGATACTCCCTTTCATTGATCTCATGGTTAAAAATCAATGATGTTCCCTCGACATGACATGTACCTTCCTCAGGACTGAAAGGATAAACAGAGTGTATGCTGAACAATCCTTCAGGTGTTGAGAAATATTGTTGGTCCACTATTTGTTCTTCTGTCAAATATTCATCAGGTATTAATCCAATGACTTCATTTTGGAATCCAAAAGTGTAATATTCTGAGTCAATGGCTAAGCCAATCATTGTATCCTCCTGTAACGTGATACTATGAGGGCTCATGTTTTGCATGACCATGTATAATGGTTCCTGATGAATATTTATTAGGGGAATTGGTTTTACCTTCAACCCCAATTGTTGCATCCGATTGGATAAACAAATCAATGCATCTGCATTTCTCATCTTTTGCCCCTTCTTTACTTGAATGGGTAAAATAAATGATTTGCAACCTTCAGGGACTTTTACTTTTTCAGCGACAGTGATATCCACTGCATATGGTATTCGCTGTCCCCATCTCAGGGCTTGTTCTCTATCCTGGAATTCCTCTGGGTTTCCGGATAATTTGGACCACAGAACATTATTGACCAGATCAACCTGTATGGCAAATCGGTGAATAATGTCGTTTCCTAAGTACATTTGGTACTGTGGTTCCTTTAACACACTGAAGACATGTTTTGTAGATTTGTTTCCTAGAGACACAGATAAGATGCATTTTGCAATCACATTATGACTCTGGTTATCGTTATCCAGATCGTGGATCCATTCCTGTGTAGAGATAAATTTGATTACCTGAGGGTCGGTAACCTGCTTCAGCAGTCCTAGGCTTATGTAGCTGGCCTCAGATTTGAGATCCAACTTGGCATATTTTACCCGAGCAATATTATTTACCTGCACGGGAACCAGCACATTATCATTGATTTTCTCGATTTCAACCAATGCTTGTGTATAGCTAGTTATGCCTGCCACTTCCTGACTTCCCCCTTTAAGGGAAATAGTTAGTACATCATCTTCCAGAATTACTTTGTCAATTTTATCCTTTTGGATATTTATGATGTGAAAAGCAGTGTTAGCATTTTCCTCGGGTTTACCGTTTTTCAGGATCGTGACTTCTGGTATCTGACTGTTCCGGAAATGGATTTCAACAGAGTTAGGCCTTTCCTCAATCATATGGCAGCTGCGTTGCGACTGTGCATTGCTGGAGCGCTCAAAATCAATTGGAGCATTGACTTGAGCCCATATTGCTTCATTTATGAAGTCAATTATGGAATTTAGTCGTTTGAGCAAATCGATTCCAATGATCAATCTATCATATGGAAGATCAACAATCAAAGTTGGATGTTTAATGACCTTTTTACCAATCTTGTATGTCAGCCAGGATGTGCCTTTTACTTGTAAACTATTACCACCAACGCTTATCAGCGCACCGTCAAAGGCTTTTAATCTTGGCTTCCTTTGTGATGAATCCAAGATCTGCTGGTAATAGTTAAAAGACAGAATAGTGACCTGGGAACCGGTATCCAGTAAACCTGGGATCGGTCCGATACATCCATCTTGTAGATGGGTATCGATAAAATACCGGCCATCTACCTGTTCAAGATTGCAAAGAAAATTGGAATGTTTTTCCATTTGTTGCTTCAGAGAATGATCTCTCTGCAGCGTCAGGGTATTAGGAACTTGTTCCTCCTGATTCCGCCTGCAAGGCATTTGGGTTCCCATGGATTCTACCACTGGGACAATCTGAACAGAGGGTACTTCATGCTCTGGCTCAAATGACACAATATCACATATTTGTGTTGAAATATCGAGAACATTAGACTTCCCTTCCTCGACCTGGGATAGGTCGGTACATTGCAAGTCATTTTCATTACTCGTATTTAGTATTGCCATATCCATTTCCGTATAGTGATTTGTCTCGGTTTCCTTTAGTTGGCAGAGCTGGGCCCTGCCTCCCCAGCTAAAAAATCCTCATGCTGTCTTCCTGCAGATCCCTGAGCCAACTTACCCATCATGTCACTCAATTTGTTCACTTGATCAACAAGCTGATCAAACCTATTAGGTCGGCGAGGGTTCTGGTTCCTGGGATCATACCTGTTTCCTGCGGGTGATCCACTCCTAGGTGAGTTAGGTGGTGATCTACCCCTAGGTGAATTAGGTGGGTGCTGTCTCCTTTCCCACTGCTGCCTGGGTCGGTTATCCCATTGTCTATATCTTTGGGGACGTCTGTACCCCTGGGGTTCTCTATATCCCTGGTAACCTCTATACCTTTGACTACCCTGGTTTCCTTGGTAACCCTGGTATCCTTGATACCTGCGATTGAACCGAGGACGGTAGACCTGGTTCTCAGAACCTGAGCTATCCCTATCTGACCCTTTAGGATTTTGTGGTCTGTTTTGATTAGGGTTTTGTTGCTGTCTTTGGCCCTGCTGGATAGGTACTTTTGCAGGAGGTATTTTCTTCTGTTGGGATTCAAGGTTTAGGTCCGCTTTCACTTTGGTTTCTTCTACTCTGTGCTCTGGGTACTTTCTGGTGTTCCTCCCACTTACGTTGGAACTCCCACTGATATTGAACAGCAGTGTCGCTGAGGTAACCATTTTCTCTAGGGAGTTTCCGAAGTCTAACTCATTGGCCATGCTTAACTTTATTTGGGTAGGCAATGCATCGTAATATGCCTGTTTAAAATCAAGAGACTCCCAGTTAGGATTCCGATATGCCAAACTGTAAGAGTTTTTTAGCACAGAAAGGAATTCTCGGGGGCTCTGATCGGGTCGACAAGTAAGTCGATACACATCTCGTTTTGCTTCTGAGATAGTGCGATACGGCCCAAACTCCAGCTTCACTTCGTGTGAAACTGCTTGCCATCTAATGATACCTCGCTCCTTAAATGAGGTGAAATAGTGGCGGTATCTGTCATCAAAAACCCATGGGAGAAATCTGATTTTGTCTGCTTCAGACAGATTTAAAGAGTCCATAGTGGATTCATACAACTCCATGTGGGATGCTATTTGCGCTGAACCCTTTTTAGTGAACTTTGGCACAGCGGTGTTTAAGAATTTTATGATGCTGGCCGAGCTCTGTTTTTCTTGGGGGTACTGATTATTTCCCCTATTTGACTCCCCCCTATACGTACCTTTCCCCCTTCTTGGGATAGGGCTGGATTCTCGCTTTCTCTCATCAGCCTCCAATTCATCTGAATCAATATCAGCAAGGGAGTCGTGACCTTTATGGGAATCATCATGCCTAGGGGCCCTCATTTGCATATCTCTCTCTGGAGAGGAATCCAAATGTTGATCTTTAGGGACCCTTGTACTGTCATCGATTATGGTATTCATAGTCTTACATACCGTCTCCATACGATCCAACATGCCTTGCCATTTTAGGTCATATGGAGTGAGTATTGGCGGGCAAGGGCTGGATGATCTATCGAGTCTACCTGCCTTTTGGATTTTGAAGTACTGCTGTTGTAGTTCTTCAAAATCCTGTTTAAGTCTGCGATGCGCTTCACGATTCCGTTCGGCGTCTCTTTCCAGACTTTTGATCGCTACCTCCCTGTCTGAAATATTAATCATTAATTGGTCTCTATCAGCCCTTATAATTTGAAGATCTGATTCCACATCCCGTAACTGGGAGTTCAATGATTGGACGTCTCCCTCTGTTCCTTGCAATTGGGATCTCAACTGTACAATCTCTTTTTTTCTAGACTGTGCAAGGATATCTACCTCTAATAACCCATATAGAACAGAGGGTAGGGCGCCTAACAACCTCTTCTTCAGTTCGGAATCCGAGGTTATTGTGGTCATACATGAAAGATAATGATCCACCAGACCCTTAGATTGAAATATATGATCAGCTTCCTGTTTTATACTTTTCCTCATTCTGCTTATCCATTCATCTACTTCCTCATTATATTTCAGTTGTATAAATATAAATTCCACAATTTTTCGGAACGTCTGTTCCAAATGCAGTTCTGAATCACTACCTGTAGCACTCATGATTCAATAGCCAATGCAATAAAACCAGCTCAATAAAACGTTTTTACACTGTTTAAACCAGTAATGGAAAGTAAACGGATCTCGCTGGGGCCTCCAATTCTTATGTCGGGCGTTTTGTCAATGTTTGTATAACTTGTTTAAAAATAAATATAAAATCAAAAATGTAAATGTAACGCTCCTGGGAAAATAGGAGGAGCTAAAATACAAACATACGCCTAACTGTGTGAGCTTGTTTTCCGAGGTTTTACAGTACTGGTTTAAACATGCAAATAAATGTGGACCAATTTATAAAAATATCAATTTAATATCGAATAAATATTACAATATCAAAACAATATAAAATTGCACTTTTGATATCAAACAAAACTTATAAGGTTATTCTTATAATAAGCAATGAGCTGGATAATAATTTCAGTAAAACATCAAAATGTTATTATACTTATTCACCAATACAAAAGGCTTAAACCAATTAGCAGTCAACTCAAATACAGTGCAGAGATAGGACTCATCAAATATGGCCGTCGGCCCTGTTACTCAATTTACCACAGGGTCTCTGGAGACAAAATGGATGAATTGAACGACAACAAAATGGCTGTTATCAAAATCAAAATGGCTGCTATCAAAAACAAAATGGTGGCTATCAAAAACAAAATGGTGGCTATCAAAAACAAAATGGTGGCTATCAAAAATCAAAATTGCGCAGTCCAAAATCAAAATGCGCTATCCAAAATAAACTGGCTGATGTCAGCTATACCATTCAATATAACAAATTTAGGATGACTCAGTGGATCTGACGACTGGGCGTTGCCCCACAATTGCTATGCAATGAACTATAAATGACAGGAATTTTCCCTCTGTCTACACTTTAACCTCCGCTGGCCTGTGTTACTACACAGAGCAGGCGGGTAAAATACATATAATTTTGGAATAAAATATCTATTGAGTCGTCCTAAACTTGGTTAGGTGTGGCTTGCACATGCTGCGGCAAAGTATCAAAATATCTAGAGGAGGTAGCTTGAAAGGTCTAGCTTTTATCCAAAAAGAAAAATAAGTTATGGATTTCACAGTCAGCGATTCTTGAACGATTGATTGTGTCAATCTAAAGAAAAATATACCCACTGAATGGGTTTTATCAAATATGCGGAATGAGTAATTCCTGTGCACTGGAAGAACGCACTCCCTTTGGCTATAAATGACTATAAACTTAAGAAAGACAATGGTCAATAAATCAAACGTTCAGATATTTGTGCTGTGATAAGCCATATGCTTAAAAAGAAAAATCAGAACTGGTTTCAAATATAGTCACCAAGATGGCCTCTGGGCGTGTTCCTTTTAGGCGTGGTTGCGTTCAGATGGCATGAATCCTCTATGTCCTGGTCTGCTCAGATCTCCTGATGGTCTGCCCCTTCATTGAATGACCCCTCTCATCTTATTCCCCTCACTCCCTATGGTCCTGCCCAGGAGATTAAATCTTCTAGCCTATCACTGGGCAGTGGGAGTGACCAATGGGAGCTTTCTGTGACTAATGTTTAACCCAAGTGTAATACTGGCTTTCACCCTTTGTAGGTGCTGTTGGCTAACTAATCACAGACTTACTGGGATATTTGGCAAACTAAAAACAAAAATCATGTTTTATTATAACCCAACAGTGAATAAATCAATGTTATAATTCCTCTATGGATAGCTGACCTTGCTGGAATCACTGGTTATTATTTATTATACAGTGACCTTTTCTACCATATTTCGGATAGATTGGATTTGATCCAAAATCAGTGACATATTGAAAACCACCATGTTTCCTTATATAAAACATTGTTTTTGTTAGCATGGTTTTATATCTCTAACATTATTGTTTAATATACAACACTGGTAACCATATAACATTTCTATACCATTCTGGATATATTCATTCAGGGAATCTTTATATTAACACGTATACATTTTCAATAACATTTTCATATTGTTACTGGTTTGCCCAGCTATAAGAAAAATAAAGGTATTTCCTAAGCCTTGTGTTTGTGTCTGGACTTTGGAAACACAAATATTGCATAGAAACCTTGCATGGGTTTTGGTTTCACATTCAATGTAGCCAGGTTTGAGCCATTGTATACAGATATTAGTCCATTTTTAAACACACTATTGTCACTCAGACTCCTCTTGTTTGCTATCTTGTCAAGTGTTTTGACCTAAAACAAAGAATGGTCTGATATCATTGTTCCCAGTAAGGTGAATGGGATTACCCATTGCAAATAGCACATCAGCTGACTGCCTGTTGCTCAACATCTGACCTTCCTTTAGAGACGCATACAAGTCAGCCTTGCATGGCAATATTACATCGCCATATTAAAATATGCTCTGCCTTTCTCAATGATCAATGTATATGTTAACCTATAATCACCCTACATTAAGAAGTCTTTGTCTTCTGTAACCTAAGGAAAGGAAATTATTAGGTCTATGTGTATCTGATCATACACAGTTCAGTTTATTGGAAAAACGATATTCCGCCATATGGAAATCTCGACAAGGTCCCACTGCCCTGTGGCCTATCAGTCACCAGATCAAACGTTATCATGTTGTGATCACTATTTCCCAAATGTTCTTGAACCTGCACATTTGATACATTATCTGGTCTATCAGAAATGATCAGATCCAGCAACGCATTCCCCCTAGTTGGTTCCGTTACCATTTGAGTCAAGTAATTGTCCTGTAGTGCTGCCAGAAATCTGCTGCTTTTACCAGAATGGGTAGCCTCAATACCCCAGTCAATGTCTGGAAAGTTGAAGTCGCCCATAACTATGACCTCATTTTTACTTGCAGCTTTTTCAATTTGCTGTAGTAATCGCAGTTCTGCAGCTTCATTAACATGAGGTGGTCTGCAGCATACCCCAATAAGCAATTGGCAACCCCAGTATAGGTTAGATAGGTAGCTGCCCCCCAGTATAGGTTAGATTAGGTAGGTTCCCCCAGTATAGGTTAGATTAGGTAGCTACCCCCCAGTATAGGTTAGATAGGTAGCTGCCCCCCAGTATAGGTTAGATCAGGTAGGTGCCCCCCAGTATAGGTTAGATTAGGTAGGTGCCCCCCAGTATAGGTTAGATTAGGTAGCTGCCCCCCAGTATAGGTTAGATAAGTAGCTGCGCCCTAGTATAGGTTAGATAAGTACCTGCGCCCTAGTATAGGTTAGATAGGTAGCTGCCCCCCAGTATAGGTTAGATAGGTAGCTGCCCCCCAGTATAGGTTAGATAGGTAGCTGCCCCCCAGTATAGGTTAGATTAGGTAGCTGCCCCCCAGTGTGGTTAGATTAGGTAGGTAGGGGCCCCCCAGTATAGGTTAGATAGGTAGCTGCCCCCATCATAGTTAGGTACCCGCCCCCCTCCCATAATGGAGGGGGGAGTCAGCCACAGGGAGGGCAGCCCGACCTCTCCCTCCCTTCCTCTCCACGGGCTGCCCTCCTGCTACAGGAAGTAGTGTGTGTATTAGCGGCTTGGCAGAGGAGGTGACCAGCGGCGTGTGAGCGGCGATTGGAACGCAGGCAGGTGAGTTGCTGTCTGTACACAGTGCTTCCCTGCACTCACTCTGCAGTCAGACTCGGAGGGGGGAGCACGGAGGGCGGCCCGCAGAGAGGAAGGGAGGGAGAGGTCGGGCTGCCCTCCCCGTGGCTGACTCCCCCCTCTATTACAGCGCCCCCACTCCTTCAGCGCTCAGGGCGGCCACACAGCCCTAGAAACGGTCATGGTGAATTCGCAAACAAGGTGTAATATGTACTACATGATGCCATCATATGAATTTGACACCCCTACGATGTAAATTTTTACAATACTTGGAAGACTTCAGTTGGGGAACCAATTTAGCACTCCCAATGGCCATATTGGCCATACTGCCTAAATATGGTGTTACTGTTCATCATAATAAGTTGAATAACCATATACAGGATTAACATGTCATTGATATGCATAAAAAAATGAATGCAAGTCTAATAAATATGTGGTATGTAATAAATATGTTATGTGAAATATACAGTGGCTTGTAAAAGTATTCGGCCCCCTTGAAGTTTTCCACATTTTGTCACATTACTGCCACAAACATGAATCAATGTTATTGGAATTCCATGTGAAAGACCAATACAAAGTGGTGTACACGTGAGAAGTGGAACGAAAATCATACATGATTCCAAACATTTTTCACAAATAAATAACTGCAAAGTGGGGTATGCGTAATTATTCGGCCCCCTGAGTCAATACTTTGTAGAACCACCTTTTGCTGCAATTACAGCTGCCAGTCTTTTAGGGTATGTCTCTACCAGCTTTGCACATCTAGAGACTGAAATCCTTGCCCATTCTTCTTTGCAAAACAGCTCCAGCTCAGTCAGATTAGATGGGCAGCTTTTGTGAACAGCAGTTTTCAGATCTTGCCATAGATTCTCGATTGGATTTAGATCTGGACTTTGACTGGGCCATTCTAACACATAGATAGGTTTTGTTTTAAACCATTCCATTGTTGCCCTGGCTTTATGTTTAGGGTGATTGTCTTGCTGGAAGGTGAACCTCCGCCCCAGTCTCAAGTCTTTTGCAGTCTCCAAGAGGTTTTCTTCCAAGTTTGCCCTGTATTTGGCTACATCCATCTTCCCATCAACTCTGACCAGCTTCCCTGTCCCTGCTGAAGAGATGCACCCCCCGAGCATGATGCTGCCACCACCATATTTGACAGTGGGGATGGTGTGTTCAGAGTGATGTGCAGTGTTAGTTTTCTGCCATACATAGCGTTTTTGCATTTTGGCCAAAAAGTTCCATTTTGGTCTCATCTGACCAGAGCACCTTCTTCCACATGGTTGCTGTGTCCCCCACATGACTTGTGGCAAACTGCAAACGGGACTTCTTATGCTTTCTGTTAACAATGCCTTTCTTCTTGCCACTCTTCCATAAAGGCCAACTTTGCACAGTGCATGACTAATAGTTGTCCTATGGACAGAGTCTCCCACCTGAGCTGCAGATCTCTGCAGCTCGTCCAGAGTCACCATGGGCCTCTTGACTGCATTTCTGATCAGTGCTCTCCTTGTTTGGCCTGTGAGTTTAGGTGGATGGCCTTGTCTTGGTAGGTTTACAGTTGTGCCATACTCCTTTCATTTCTGAATGATTACTTGAACAGTGCTCCTGGGATGTTCAAGGCTTTGGAAATCTTTTTGTAGCCTAAGCCTTCTTTAAATTTCTCAATAACTTGATCCCTGACCTGTCTAGGACCTGTCTTGTGTGTTCTTTGGACTTCACGGTGTTGTTGCTCCCAATATTCTCTTGGACAACCTCTGAGGCCCTCACAGAGCAGCTGTATTTGTACTGACATAAGATTACACACAGGTGCACTCTATTTAGTCATTAGCACTCATCAGGCAATGTCTATAGGTAACTGACTGCACTCAGATCAAAGGGGGCCAAATAATTATGCACACACCACTTTGCAGTTATTTATTTGTAAAAAATGTTTGGAATCATGTATGATTTTCGTTCCACTTCTCATGTGTACACCACTTTGTGTTGGTCTTTCATGTGGAATTCCAATAAAATTGATTCATGTTTGTGGCAGTAATATGACAAAATGTGGAAAACTTCAAGGGGGCCAAATACTTTTGCAACCCACTGTAGAAGCAGTCTATTTATAACTGAATACAATACACATATTATACCAATGTTGCAACTCACAATATCTGGCTTAATTGCATATTTTATACATTTTATGATTGTCAGTTTACAGATGAATTATTATGATCATATTGTAGTTTACATTAACAGTGATAAAGAATTGTTTTTTATATTTTTGTAGGTCACAGAGCTTTCTATGGGTGAACTCTTGGTGTATTCTACTGTCACCTGGTTAAACATATTCCCGTCCCTTGGAAGGACACGGAAAGAACTGGAGCTAACAGTGTTTGGTAGGTGTGGTTATACTTTATGAAGTATGTAATGGATGGACTTTTCCATTTTAACCATCCATAATGTAATACTGACTTGGGAGGTTGTTTAAAATGGGAATCTTTACTGTCAGCACAATCTATGCTGCCTTTCATGTCTGACAGTACCTGATTTCTAGTACTGCATCACTGCAGAGATCATGGCTGTGGTCTCTGCTTCCAGACACCTTTCCATTTGTTACGTACATACATACACTAAAGAGGATAGTGTTTAGCAGCCAGGGACTTAACATAGTCACAGCACTGGGAGCAGATGGCTGCTAACTTGTGACTTGCAGTGCTAGCTCCAGTTACATTATAGACATGTAATTTTGTACATTACTAAGAAATAGTTGAGTTTAACTTCACTATTTCTCCTACAGGTTTCAACTTTTCTTGTCCTTTAATTACCATGGGGTTGACTCACTAAAATGTATTAGGTGTTTTAACATATTTAATATCATCTTTTTGGTTGTACTCTTATCTCAGGATTTATTAAAATGAATGTACATGAACAAAGTTTTACACAATATTTAGGGCATAAAATATTACATGGCATAGAGTCCTTAAATAAAACAGTATACAGACACTAGCACTCCAGTGAAAGCAGTGTTATAGAACCTGTCTGGGTGACCTTTCTCTTTCTCACAGCCACAGTCAACATTCATCTAGACTAGTTGCCCTGGTTCCAAATGGACCTCCTCAGTAAGGGCTTACATGTTTGAAATGTATATATTAAACATTTATTGTCATTTGTATCTTATGATGTTTTTCACTTTGGTATTTACTAAATGAAGTAACATGCACTTTACTGAAATCTTGGATTTCCTCCAGATTGAAGGGGATCTAAAGTGTACGAGATTCATATTTTCCTGTATTCCAGCTATTTTATGATAATTTATTTCTGTCACCAGGCGCTAAGAGTACTTCCCTGCCTATCAAGCAGCATGTGGGAATGAGGTGTCCCTTAAACACTCAGTCAAAATTGCAAGATTATATTGATTGTATCCAACACGCGCTGTCTAATAAGGGTGGGGGGATTGTGATACAGGACACGGAAGCATATAAAGCAGAAGCTTATAGATTGTTGAGTGACCCAAAGACTTACCGCGTCTTGGGCCATGATCCAACAGTCGATTTTGCAAAGCAATTGAAAACAATTCTGGATGAGTGACTGAGTGTTGGAATCCTGACTATGAAGGAATACGATTTTTTGAGCATAAAATTCCCACGCAGGCCACTGTTTTATCATCTGCCAAAGATTCATAAGGGTCTGACCAATCCCCCTGGTAGACCTATAGTGTCTGGGGTGGATTCGCTGACAGCGAACCTCTCCAGATATGTGGACACGTTCCTACAAAGATCTGTGAAGAACACAAGAGCCTATATCGCAGACACCAAACAAGTCCTTAACATCTTGGGTGATTTACAGTGGGAGGAGGGATGGATTATGTGCACACTGGATGTGGCGTCCCTATATACCATCATTGACCATGAAAGAGGACTGGGGGCGGTGGGCTTTTATTTGGAGAAAGATGAGTCCCTGGATGTCATCCAGAAGGAATACATTTTGAAATTGATTCAATTCATATTACAACATAACTATTTTCAGTTTGATGAGAATTGGTACCTACAGGTTGGTGGAACGGCGATGGGGACCAGGTTCGCACCCGCCTATGCAAATTTATTTATGTCACGATGGGAGGAGAGCTATGTTTATGGGGAACGTGGCCCGGGTGCGGACCTGGTCCTGTGGCGCCGTTTCATTGACGATGTGTTGATGATATGGAAGGGTGATGCCCCGTCATTGCACAGATTCATTGAGAGTATTAACAGGAATGATTGGAGGATAGCATTCACTGTGGAAATTAGTGTACTCACTGTGAGTTTTCTGGACCTAGAACTGTATGTGGAGGATGGCACTCTGAAGACGAGAACATTCCACAAACCGGTGGATGTTAATAGTTATATACTATACACTAGTTGCCACCTACCAAGATGGCTGAATAATATCCCCAAGGGACAGTTCACGAGACTCCGCCGGAATTGTACCAACATAGTGGACTACGATCGGGAGGCGGAGCAACTCGTGGGCAGTCTCTTAGAAAAGGGATATCCAGAGGAATATGTTGATGAATCCAGGACATCAATTAGACAGAAAGAGAGGGACAGTCTGTTGGGTCCAAGATTGGAACAGAAATGGGAGCATAATGATTTCAGTGTTGTCCTGCAATACATGTCCCAATCAAATAAAGTTACAAATATTATACGCAAACATTGGGACGTGTTGAAGGAGGACAAGATTATAGGTGACAAACTACCGTGTATCCCTAAGGTTGTCTTCAAAAAGGCACCCAATTTGGGGCTCTCGATTGCAACAGCGGCAAATGAGAATAGGGGTACCAATGGTGGGGGGGGGGGGAGGGGGGTAATAGGGTTTACTAGATGTGGGATATGCCTGAATTGTAGGAGGACAAGCAATCCGGGCAGAATAGTAGAGGTTGAGGCACTGGATGCAGCGAAATACAGAATTAAGGACCCTATAACATGTACTACGAAGGGGGTCATCTACTGCATCCAGTGCCCCTGTCAGAAGAGATACATTGGGAGAACAAAGAGATCTCTCCAAAGCAGGGTGGGGGAACACTTTAACAATATAAAGAAGAAATGTGTAGGACACCCGATGTCTAAACATTATAGAGAGGAACATGGGGGGAATATAAGGGGGACAATATTCTTTGGTCTTGAAGTTATTAAACAATGTGGGAGAGGGGGGGGATTACATAAAGAAAATGTCACGTAATGAATCAAAGTGGATTTTCCAGTTGGACACAATTATGCCAAGGGGTCTGAATAGTGAAATGAAGATGTTTGCTTTTTTTGAATGAAATTGGAGGCAAAGGTGGGGACCATGAGACTTGATCTCTGGATTGTAACATCATGAGGATATGGAGACTGAATGCCCCCCCCCCCCTCCCCTCGGGATTATGGGCACCGGAACTGAACCCTTATTGATTAATAATGAGGGAAATACTATCTGTGAGTAGAATGTGTGTGTATGCTTGAAGGACTGTGGTCAATATGGGTATTGATTTCGTTTGTTTTGTTTTTATTTTTTATTTTCAATTTTAAAGAAAAGAACTCGTGTTCTTCGCATTATTTGTTCTTATATGGATTATGACTAGAGGGATTGAGTGGATATAGAAAAAACTGGGATATTTCTAATGTATAATCTAATTCTGAATTGAAATGAGACATGGCCCTATGGACTATGACCTATGACCCCATTAACAAGGGGGATGGACGTTCCGAGGATGAGTATATAGGTAGTGATCAGGACTGCAGCACCAGATCAGCAAAAAAATCCTCCTGAAGAAGGCCATCGTTTAATGGCAGAAACGCGTAGAGGTTTCTCTTCTTTATCTGAACATTGGTATATGGTGGGGGCCGTGGACGAAGGGTGTACCGTGAAGGCGCATAGCGGACACCTGTAAACAAAGATCCAGAGGTCCTTTGAAGTGGTGACGTCACCCACATCAACCAATACGGAACGGAACAAGCTGAGCGGAAGTGCGGCTAGTAAGTCACCGTAACTTGTACACGGAAGTGACGTGCACCGCACTGGGAAGCCAGCGTGAATTGATCAAGTGAGCGGCTGACAGCGTAAGGTCCCGCTATCGTGGTGGAGGCTAGGACTGCCGATAGGATCTAAAAGGACTGCACAGAGATAGGTGTGGTGAACCGTGAGTAAGACTCATCCCTTGGCATATACCTGGCTCTATACTTGAATTCCCAAATTACGGAACGCTGCTCTAAGAGGTCCAATAGGGCGGAATCCGCCTCATATGAGGCTTTTTACATAGGACTACTGTGATGGGATGTTGTAACAGGATCCCTATATCCGCAACCACTCTTAACCCAATTTAATTGGATCACCTTGGCTCTCATTTTATTTGCACTTATATTTATACCTGTATTTTTAATTTTAGAAGGGCCCTTCTAAGGTGTGTGTTTGGATGTGGTATGAATGTGGGTGGAATTGACCAATCAATCAACTGTGGTTTGGATGCGACTCTGCAAATATATGTATTTTGTATAAATATATGTATATGTATTTTGAATAAATTACCAGCAATTTTAGACAGCGCGTGTTGGATACAATCAATATATTTTATGATAATTATTTATTATTCTGTTCAGATACACTTTACATTTCTTTGAAGTTTATTGCAAATATAAACATGGCTATACTTGTTTCTATTACCTACAAAATATGTTATCATTATTGTGAGAGAACGCGGAAAAGCCACTGCGTGCACTGCCAGCAAGGCGGCTGTTTCCGCGTCCAACGCGGCGGTTTGCACGCAGCAGCGTGCGTCTAGTGTGGCTGGGTCTGTTAGTGCACCTGGACGGAGAACTACGCGCGCGAGCCAGAAGTCAGGACCTTTATGCGAGTGGCTGGGGCGGGGCGGCAGAGTCCTGCAACTATATATATATATATATATATATATATATATATATATATATATATATATCTCTTGCTTGCCAGTTGCTGGTTGTCTGCCATTGCGAACACTTGCGTGGAAGCATTCAGACCATAGTCAAATCCTACAGTGTGTTTGAACCAGGAGAACCTGGGAATTCACACTGAGCCAGATTACTTTTGTTCATCATTGTATTGTTGTTCAGACTAGTTCCAGGGTGTAGAGACCAAGGACCTCACACCCAGACTAAGAAACTGTATTATCATTTGTGCTATACTCCAGACTAGTTCCAGGGTGCTGAGACCACGGACCTCGCATCCAAGACTAGGGAACTGTATTATCATTTGTGTTATACTCCAGACCTGCTTGTGACGCCCATCTTCCAGGGGTCACTAGCCACCGGGTCTTCTTGCTACTCAGCCTGGGACTCCGCCCCCTTGGAGTTCTCAGGCTGTTGCAAGATCTCTGTATTTCCAAAGGGAGGTATTTCTCATACTGCCAAGGACCACCTGCTCCTTGGGTGGTCCTCACTCAAAGTTATTACTGTTGCACCAAACACTCACACTATATAGGTGTCCAGAGGTTAGCAATATATCTGTATTATCGGTGATTCTGCAGATCATCAATAATCAGGTATATAGCTGCATTCTTGGTGATACTGCAGATCACCAATAATCAGATTCTCTCTGTGTGCTGACATCGATCGTTACAATTATATAACAACACTTAAGTATTATTGTGATACTGCATTTGTAGAACTAGCTAGAAAGTAACAAATATTGATTAATAAGTAGTTACCTTAGGGGCCTTGGGCCCGGTGGAAGAGATTTCCACAGTTTTGCTTTTCTCTTGACCTTACATAGGTTATAATTATATGACTGAGTGATGACAATAGTATTTTTATGTTATTTTTTTTAGTGTTTAAAAGGGCAGTCATCTTAGTGCACAAAGAGAGCTTCAAGCTGAAAAAGAAGACTGTAAGTACATACTCATATGAAATAGCCCTACATGTTTTCACACGTTAAATTGAAACCATTTTCTATATTTAATAACCATTTAATATCTTCGTGTGTTTCTGCATGTTGGTCAGAAAATGTGGAATTCTGTTTGTTAAGGACTGGATTATTTGGAAAACAGTTTCTAACTAGCCATGGTGACAGGGCCGGGCCAAGGCAGAGGTGAGAGAGGCTCCAGCCTCAGGACGCAGTGTAGGAGGGCCGCATAACTCACTCAGCTATCATTCCCTTATTGTGCTTGAAGCAGAGAGAAATAAGAAAAGGGGAATACATGGCAGTGACTGCAAACCAGATGACTAGAGATGAAGTTGTTGGGGGCCCTGGGGCGCCTCTTAGTCTAATATCAATCAGTGTGTGACGGCTGGGGTGGGAGGGATGGAGGGGCGCACTTTGGTGGGTAAAGTGTGTGTTAGAGACACCATATAGGCAGAAGAGAGGTAACGTGAGGAAGGAATGAACGCAAAAGTAGATTAGGGCTGAAATGGAGATGCAGGTGAAATTAGTTAATTGGCTGCTATGTAGGCAGAGTGGGGGTTAAGTGCAGGGTGAACAACACAGGCAGAAAAGGAATTACCCTTAAGCATTATGTTTGCAGAAGAGGCACCGTAACAACATGTAGTTGAATAAATTAAATTTTTATTTATTTATTTTACATTACATATATGCATTACATTATACAAGATACCCAGTTTTATGTTCATTAGACTGGTGCACACCAAGAGCGCTTCTGATAGCTTTTAAAAACACTAGGGCTTTGAAAAGCGCTTGGCTAATGTATATGTATGGGATAGATCATACCAGAGCGATGTGATTTTTTTCCCAAACGCAAACGCGGGTCCTACAGCAATTCTGAGGCGATTCAGCCTCAATGTTAAGTATAGGAAAGTTGAAAATCGCTTTAAAAAATGCTACAACACAGCAATTTTCCAAGCATTATTTAATTTTTATTTTATTTTTTACAAAAAGCTGTATACTTCCAGCTCTACTGAAAAAAATAAATAAAAAATTACTACACCAAAATGCTCCAAAATGCTAGGTATAACTAGAAAATCACTAGGCACATGCCTAGAAATGCTTAGAAAAATCACTTCTATAAATGCTTGGCGTTTGTGATTACACTAGCAATTGTAGATGTGCACAAGCCCTTATACTGGTTTCGGCATCAAAAAAACTTTTATATATTGATGCATATTGGTATGTAGCCCTGCCCTCCCAGTTATGTTTAGCCTAGGCCATCCTTCTGCCCCAGTGCACTCTGGGAGACCAAGTGTTCTTTTTGCTCACTTCAGAACACACAGCAAATATTCTGTAGAGATGCACCTTGCCAGTAGTAAATATGTCTCCATCCGTGATAAATAAAGAATGCAAATCAGTTCATTAATTAAAATAAATAAATAAATAATTAAAAAAGAATTTAAATCAGGACAAGAAAATATTTTACAATGGCCAAACAAAATATCTATGAATGTTTATGCAGAGGCGTAGCTAGGGTTTTCAGCGCCCGGGGACAAAGACTATTAATGCGCCCCCTAAGGTGAAGGGGCGTGGCCAAATGTGGGCGTGGTTATGGGTGGGGCCAAATGTACATGGAGGTTAGCAGGCTCACGCTCACCCACCCTCCCTCAGTATGTACCTTTCAGCATGTTCCAAGACAAATTCAGCAATCATGAGCCCCCTCTCCATCAAGACAAATTCCGCAATCATGAGCAAACATGAGGCCCCCAACATGACCAACTCAGCAATCATGAGGCCCCCAACAAGACACATTTAGCAATCATGAGGCCCCCAACAAGACAAATTCAGCAATCATGAGGCCCCTAACAAGACAAATTCAGCAATCTTGAGGACCCCAACAAATCATGAGGCCCCCAACAAGACAAATTCAGTAACCATGAGGCCCCCAACAAGACAAATTCAGCAGTCATGAGGCACATAAATAGACAGCATTTCACATAAATAGGCAGAATGCCCCCTTAATATGGTAGACACCTCTCACCTGGCAGCAGTTCCCCAAAATACACTCAATCTGACAGCAGTGGTTCCCCAAAAATAGGTAGCCCCAGGTCTATAGGTGTCCCCAGAATAGGTGGCCAGCAGTATAGATGTCCCCAGAACAGATAGCCAGGGGTATATGTGCCCAGTATATGTAGTCAGGGTTATATGTGCCTAGTATATGTAGCCAGGGGTATAATATGTGCCCAGTATATATAGTCAGGGGTATATGTGCCCAGTATATGTAGCCAGGGGTATATATGCCCAGTATATATAGTCAGGGGTATATGTGCCCAGTATATGTAGCCAGGGGTATATGTGCCCAGTATATGTAGCCAGGGGTATATGTGCCCAGTATATGTAGCCAGAGGTATATATGCCCAGTATATGTAGCCAGGGGTATATGTGCCCAGTATATGTAGCCAGGGGTATAATATGTGCCCAGTATATATAGTCAGGGGTATAATATGTGCCCAGTATATATAGTCAGGGGTATAATATGTGCCCAGTATATATAGTCAGGGGTATATGTGCCCAGTATATGTAGCCAGGGATATATGTGCCCAGTATATGTAGCCAAGGGTATATGTGCCCAGTATATGTAGCCAGGGGTATAATATGTGCCCAGTATATATAGTCAGGGGTATATGTGCCCAGTATATATAGTCAGGGGTATATGTGTCCAGTATATGTAGCCAGGGGTATATGTGCCCAGTATATGTAGCCAGGGGTATATGTGCCCAGTATATGTAGCCAGGGGTATAACATGTGCCCAGTATATATAGTCAGGGGTATATGTGCCCAGTATATATAGTCAGGGGTATATGTGCCCAGTATATGTAGTCAGGGGTATATGTGCCCAGTATATGTAGCCAGGGGTATATGCATCCAGTATATGTAGTTAGGGGTATATGTGCCCAGTATATGTAGGCAGGTGTATATGTGCCCAGAGTAGGTAGCCAGGGGTATATGTGCCCAGTATATGTAGTTAGGGGTATATGTGCCCAGTATATGTAGGCAGGGGTATATGTGCCCAGAGTAGGTAGCCAGGGGTATATGTGCCCAGTATATGTAGTTAGAGGTATATGTGCCCAATATATGTAGGCAGGGGTATAGGTGCCAAGAGTAGGTAGCCAGGTGTCCCCCACCCCAGCAGGAGGGGAGCAGCGCAGATAAGAGGGAGAGCTGTGAGCAGCGGTAGGGAAGGGGGGCAATCTCCCCCCGCCTCCTTCCCTCACCTTAGGTGCTCTCCCTCCCTCGCTCTCCCCTCCATTACTGTCCGGGTGGCTGGCAGCGGCGGGCGGAACTTACCTCCGTCTCGACACAGCGCCGGATGGATCTGCCACTGCTCTGGTCTGGTCCAGACCAGAGCAACGGCTGCGGGACCCGAACTTCCGGCCGGTGCTGGAGCGAGACGGAGGTGAGTTCCGCCCGCCGCTGCCAGCCACGAGCCACTCGGACAGTAATGGAGGGGAGAGCGAGGGAGGGAGAGCACCTAAGGTGAGGGAAGGAGGGGGGTGATTGCCCCCCTTCCCCGCCGTCCGCACAGCTCTCCCTCTTCTCTGCGCTGCTCTCCCCCCCCCCCCCCCCCAAAAGAAAAAAACAAAAAAACCCGCAGCTCAGCTAGTCGAAGGGCGCCCTTGGGGACCCGGGGCACTTGTCCTACCCCGACCCCCCCCCCTAGCTCCGCGCCTGTGTTTATGTGATTGTCAAACAAGCACTCCTGTTTCAACATTACAGACTACACATTGCAGAATCATTTGCAAGACTACATTATTTCATTTCCACATCAACCATTCAGCCTTTTTATATATTCAGTGGCATAATTACTGGTTAAGCAAATGAACTTTTTTTTTTCTCTTAGAATCAAAATATCCGTGCCTCTCAAGCTCTTGGTGATATTGACCAGTTTAAATTCCGGTGGCTGATTCCTTTGTCTGCTGTTCAAGTCAGAATGGGAAATGCAGCAGGTAATTGTTTACAGTACACTATGTAATATATACACATGAATAATAAAAAATCAAACTTTGTATAAATGCTGCTGTTGATGCTGTGCACAAAACCTTGGCCATTTTAAAAATCTGTTCTGTTTGACTCATCACCTGTGAGGCTTGCCCGGTCAATGGCTATAGGTCAGGCTGTATGCCCATATGACTGACCTATAGCCCAGCACGTAACACCTGCACAAAACTCCTACCTAATACAATTCTACAATACCCTGCAGGCAGATGTAGCATACAGATTGACAGATAATATTCACCAAACAAAGCAGTATGAGTAATATAAGTACAGTGTACTTAGATATATAGTCACCTGAGGCCTGGGGGTGGAGGCAATACAGATGATAGTCAGGTGGTAAGGTAACAGGTAGGGGAAGGATAGGTTGTAGGCAGTTCAAACACTTTGCAGATAACGTGGTCAATACAATCAGAAGTCAGTCTAGGCAGAGTTCATAGGAGAATCCACTAAACAAGCAGAGGTCGATCCAGGCAGCAGTCAGGGATATCCAGGAACAAGCTGAGTCGGCAACGCGTAATCCAATCAGAGAGCATGGTCAGGAACAGGCAGAAGTCAGCAACAGGAGATCAATCTGGAAATAAGCTTGGTCAAAATACAGACAAGTTGGCACAAGATCAGCAGCGGTGAGCGCAGTCTCAGCAACAAGCCCAGCAGAAGCTATCACGGGCAATGACAGGGGGTACTCACTTTACTTTTATACAAGGACTAACCAATCAAATAAAAAGGAATCCAAAGTGTTCAATCGCCTTGCGGCATGTCAGCAAGTCAGCTGACACGCCATGCACACACCCTGTCACTGTTTACAACGGCGGAGTGCGTACTGAGGGCGTGTCTGCCGCTTAGCCAATGGGAAGCGCCGTGCGCCGTGTCAGTGGAGCGCCGTGCGCTCCACTGACATCAGAGCCTCGCCAAGACCCAGAGGCTTGCGCCTCAGCGTGGGTCTCGGCGTTCCATCACCATGAGCGGCAAGAAGATCTTACATCACCAAGTTGCACACCCACAACACTAGTATTAGCACTGCACTACCGCTTTTTGCTATGGAGGCAACAGAGGAATCGATAAATAGTATTTTTACTAATAACTAATAGGTGGTTTATTATAATAGATACAAAATTAGGTCTAAGACTACTAGTATCACTTGACGGGGATGGAGAAAAAAGTGAATAGTGATGGGGCAGAAAGGGTCACAAGTGGAATTGAATGGGTAATAGCAGGAAAAATGTACATTTCAGTTATTTCCATTACTTGATAATGCCTATAAATTGTTATGACCAATTGCTCATTGCAAATTTTGTTTGATGTGTTGCAGATCCTCTTCAATCCTAATACTGCCCCTAGCAAGTCTATAATTTGCTCTGTTTTGTTGTGAATTTGTTGCAGCTTATAACATCACATGGTAATGGTTGCAAGTAATAGGGACTGCCCTATGGATATACTTTTTTTTTTTTAAGTGGAATGGAACACAGAGAAATTCACTTCCATTCACCACAGATCCTATTTAGGTGATCACCTCCAATGGTATATACCATTCTTTTCGGACCATAAGAAGCACTTTTTCTCCCCCAAACCCATTTCTGTGCTGACTGTGACTTACAGGTCCTGCTGTGCTCAACATCTGTACTCTGTGCTCCGCGTACTAGGGTTTTCTGGCACTTCAGCAAAGGCCCCTGTGAGCCCGCCTCTGTGCTGACTGTGACTTTCGGTTCATGCCGCGTGTGCTGCGCTCCGGCTGGGTCTACTAACAAGATCGTTTCAGCTCTATTTGCCTGCTTGGGTTGTAATTGCTTCCATTCATGCTTGACAAGGTCTGCTCTCCAAGATGCTCAGCTGTAAATTGTAAGCCCAACTGCATACGCTAGACGCTGCTGCAGGGTTTAATTATAGGTGCTACATACTCCATAGCACCCAGCCTTTTATTGTGCCCTGTCTGCACCCTGCAGCTCTCTCCTTATCTGTAAGCTGCTGAATGTTGAAAGCTGAAAACTGCACTGTAAGCTCCACAACCTCCCCTACACTAATCCTCACTTCCCCTCATTTATAGTAACCCCTACTGCCCCCCAGTTGTAGTAGCCCCTACTCTTACCCCCCCCCCCCCCCCGTTGTAGTAGCCCCTACTCTTACCCCCCCCCCCCCCCAGCCTACAATGCAGGGTTTGGAGTAGCTCGGGTGCAGTGGGAATTAGTTTAGCTGGGGGCATTGGGGGTTATAATAGCGGTCGGGATTAGTGTAGCTGTGGGGCAGAGGGGGTTATTATAGCTGGGGGCAGTGAAGATTAGTGTAGGTGAGGGTTTCTGTAGCTGAGGGCAGCAGGGAGGGCAGTGTAGCATAGATAGACAGCTTTGGTGGTGGGGAAGCTTCACAAGATGCCCCTGCACCATGGACATACCAGGTTTACTATAATATATTCCCTGGTTTTGTCCTATTAACCTAGGTGTGTCTTATGATCTGAAAAATACAGTAACAGTGCCTTGTCTTCCTGTGTACAGTTCAAATTGCTGCAGTCATTAAATAAGCATTACGAAAAAAACTCCATCAGCTTAATACACAGTCTGTCAAAATGTACCGTATGTACTAATTTGCAGAAAAAATATCAGACAATGGTGCAGATTAGATAAATAACAATATCGCTATAACCAATATAATACTATTGAAAAAATGTTGTCTGCTAAGACTGTATAATACAGTAGCATCCGCTTAGATTTTCTGCACCTTATCTATTTACCTTTTCAACAGGAACAGAAAATAACTGCATGTGGGAACTTATTCATACAAAGTCTGAGGTCCAAGGCAGGCCAGAGACAATTTTTCAGCTCTGCAGCAGGTAAATATCATCTTTTTTAAACTTCATTGCAGTACTTTAAATACGACAACTAAACACAATAAATAGCTTGAGCTTTATTTTACTTGTTCTGGAGAATGTATGCACATAATTATACTGTACATGGTAGAGAAGAAAAAATTATATATAGAACCTTAATGATAATCGGTGTGTGCTCTATGTGCAGGTACCAGCACTGGTAAAATTATATAACACTTGCAAAAAGAGAGAAGAACAAACCAGTAATTGCTGCTCAAAAACTGCACTTTATTAATTGGTCGTTAAAACACACACATAAATTGCATGGGAGTGTCAGGTGATTCCTGACAGTAAATAGTACTGTGAGATACAATATACGTGCTGCAATCTAGGAGGACAGTAAGGAAAAAGTCCCTTATGAAGAGCCTAATTAGTCTATGTGGGGATCCTCCCCTACCTAGCTGGCTGCTGGTAAACAGGAGTAGGGCAAAGCTTATATGTCAAGCAAATGTGTAGCTGCCAGCCCACCCCTGAAGTCAATGAAGCTGATATAATGTCCTTGGTGACGTCCCAACTGTGACCCCAAAAGGGACCCAGGTAAGAATATCCTGGGGGAAAAAAACACTCACAGAGGGCAGAAAGAACGTGACCAATATGATCAATGATCAGCCTCTCAGCAACCTGCAATAGAAGGGGAAGACACCCAAGTAATAAGACCAATATGATTCATTGAGTCAAAGATATTGAGGACACCCTATCCTGAATCTGTGAGGAAACCAATATTTGGAATTTTTTTGTAAAGGTTATAACCACTCACAGAGGATAAGAGGGTGTGACCAATATGATCAAAAAGAGGCTATTCATAGAATGCAAAGAAGCCGGTAAACACAGCAATATAAGCGAGTGCCGCCTAAAAAAACACATTTGTGCCAAGACCACACTGAATTCAAAACAGATATTCGATTCAAAGCCTCAGAAATGGGTATTGACTAGGAGAGCGCCACATGCACCATAGACCTAAAAAAGGTTCAAAAAGTTAAAGTCCAATTGCAGCATCACAAATGGTGTAGCTAGGAGCAAACAGGAGAGTCCTCTTATACTAGGCCAGCAATTGGTTGATGTACAGTTCTCAGTCCAAGCATACTCCTTCAATAGTGAATCATCTCCACATAGATTGTATATCACCGCAGCATTGCATATAGGCCAACAAAAGATCTTGAATTGCCAGATAGTCTTAGTACTAGGTCATGCCAGATTCCACCTGAGCCAGCCAAACCACTGCTGTATCCACAGAGATTGCCCTGTTTAAATATGAATGCTCTTGCGGGCAGTTTAGTGGACAGTGGATGGGACGCTATGGAGCGAATCTTCTGGTGCTACCAGTGAAGGAAAGTCGCATAGTCAGTTGCACATAGAGGTTAGCACCACAATTTGTTTGTGAAATTGCTGACATTTGGCAGGCATCTTGCAGTTAATATAGCGCTACAAACAAAGCACCAAGCATTTGTGATGGTAACAGGCAAAATAGCCTAATGCGCCATACGGAAGATGTCATAGAAAAGTGCTAGGCATCTAGTTGCTGTAGGATCAGTGTCCGTAGCGTGCCATGAGTGCAAGCTATAAGTAGCAACAATACGTTGAAATCACTTATCTGGTCCAATGGTGTGCTATGATCGATAGGCTGCATACGGACTCCGTGAAAAACGGCTGCTGGTGGCTTGACTAAGTGGTGACAGGCAGGCTCTCCCACGTGTGGTAATGGCGGCGGCTCACATGTGTTAAACCCGGCTGTGAAGAGTAGTAGAGCGTAGCATGACGTCTACGCGTTTCGCCCCGCCCACCGGAGCTTCATCAGGACGTGCTACGTCATCACGCCTGCTGTGTAAAGGTTCCCTCCATTTATATTACTCAGTCTAAACTTGGCGATATTCCAAGCAGGCCCCATCTAGTGTTGAGAACCAAACACAGCTGGCATTGCGTTTATGGAGACATCTTGTGGTCAAAAAGGGGTAAGACAAACCTCTAGTAAACAGTCAAACCTTAGTATGATATTATCAGTGCCCAATTAGCAAAAATTAGCAGAGAATGGGAGAGATTAGGTTCTAGGAAATAATTTTAGGGATTCTATTTTAAAAAAACCTTAAGATTGAGATCCACATTAAGCCCCAGGGGAACCAAGGTCTTTAGCTGATATATCCAGAAACTCTCCTTTTTAATTAGTTGAGCTTTCATATTTCTGTACCTAATGCCCGGGTCTAGCCGATAATTGGCCTTAAATTTTAAACCCGATGGATCTGAGTTATGAAACTCTGCAAAATGGGAGGCTATTGGGGTTTTATCTCTTTTTTTCTTCCTCTGCTGAGTCAACAATCGCTCGCACATGTTCCTGAATTCTAGTTCTTAATTCCCTTTCAGTCTTGCCCACATAATGTTTATTGCAGGGGCAGGTCATTTGGTATACCACAAAAGTACTTCGACAGTCAAGGGGGCACCTAATATTATATGTCCTATCACCTGCAGAATTCACAAAAATGTCGGTATTATCTACATATTGGCAAACTGAACATTTTTTACACGGCATCATCCCATTAGATTTTTTGAAAAAAGGGGATTGCTTACTTTTGAATTCGGATTGAGTGAGGATATCTGCTAGATTTTTGTTCCGTCGTGCAGTTAGTAATGATCTAGGCCCTATAATTCCAGCAATTTTTGGATCACTAAGTAAGATGGGCCAGAAGTGCTGTAAAGTATCTCTAAATTTGTTCCAATGGGGGCCATACGTGGCTATGAGTCTAGGGTAAAATTGAAGATTAGTACGTGGCTTTTTGGTTAGGAGATCCTCTCGATTTGTTTTAAGGGCCCTATATTAAGCCGACTTAAGGAGTTTATTTGGGTAACCTCTGGTTTTTAATCTCTGCCTCAAGTCCAAGGCCTCTTTTTTGAAGGTATCAGTATCACTGCAATTTCTTCTAAGACGCAGAAATTGTCCTATTGGGACTGCGGACTTTTGGGAGTACAAATGAGCACTCTGGTAATGTAAAAGGGTATTACCAGCAGTGCTTTTTCTAAAAGTAGACGTTGTGATGCCATCACCCTCTCGTGTAATCCTTATATCCAAAAATTCAAGCTCGCTAGAACTTGACTTGTAAGTCAAAAAAATATTGTAAGTGTTGACATTTAGGCGAGATATAAAATCCTGTAAAGCTTCAGGGGACCCTGTCCATACTAGGAATACGTCATCCACATAGCGTAGCCAGAGGGCGGCATGCTCCCGATATGCCTGGTCCACATAGACCACTTCCTCCTCCCATGCGCCCAGGTGGAGGCAGGCGTACGATGGAGAGCAGGCCGCCCCCATGGCCACGCCCCGCCGCTGGCGATAGTACCGATGATTAAAAGTAAAAAAGTTATTAATCAAAATAAACTGGAGCAGGGTGTCCACAAAGTCATTGTGTCCATCCTGGTCAGGATAAAATCGTGTCATGAATTTTCTGACCGCACGTCTGCCTACGTCATTGGGGATGGATGTGAAAAGTGATTCGACATCCAAACCCACTAGAATCGCATGACTAGGAACCGTTACAGTTTTGAGTTTATGTAGCAATTGCATGGTATCAAGGACAAAGGATGGCAGCATCTCAACCATAGGTTGTAATTTTTTGTCTACATATTGTGCTATTTTTTCAGTTGGAGAGTTTATAGCAGCTATAATAGGGCGCCCTGGAGGACAAACTGGATCCTTGTGAATTTTAGGCTGTATGTAAATGGTCGGAACAACATATTGGTCTACCCTCAGGTGGTGAGCGTGGTACAAACCCCGACTGAGACATTGCCAGATCCTCTAGAGGGAATGTTTCGTACACACGAGGACTTAGCATTAAAAATTGTTAGGCGGAAGTGGAACATTATATCCTTGAAGAAGTATATTAAAGCTGAGATCATACCACGAGGTTTGAGAGAGAGAATTATCCCCGCAGAGCATTTAAGAAATGATAGATTCATGCCCCAATGGAGAGAACACAGTATATCTAATGGTATATATATATTATGACTATGATGGTTGAAGAGGAGACTATACAGCTAATTGAAATGGAAAAACAGTTGTGTAAATCCGCAGTAGAATTGGACAAATATGAGAACAACGAGGCCTTTGGCCCCTTTAACTTTAGAATGAAGAAAGCGTTGGATAGTGAAAATGACAAAATGAAAGCTGCCAAACAAAAAAAGTTTCAACGAGATGTGGATGACTTTGCAACACAAAAAGTGTTTGTGGAATATACACAGAAACCTAGGGGGCGTAGTAGATCCAGAAGAAGAAAGATTAGTTGGGCGTCCTCCTCGGGCGAGTCCCAGGATGACACCTCAACTTCAGCGTCAAGTACTCCCAATCGCCCCAATCCCCGTAAGAAAGATTATAGAGGGATACTCAAAAGATCAGAGGGAATGTCAACTAGACAGACTACTTTTTTAGAGAGAAGTCAAAAAAGAGGCGGAAGAGAAAAACAAGGTCACCAAGATTGAGGCAGGATGACAATCCAGCTTCTCAATCTGTGGATAATAATATCATTAATCTCACTGACTTAACTCTGACGCCTACTGATATCTCTGTATTAAATAAGGGTCTCTCTTTCTGTCCGGCAGAGGCCGTCCAGAACTTTGAGATTTACAAAGATATGCAACTTTACTTACGTAAGATTCTCTTAAAAGTGGAATATGGAGATGTCATGACACAGAGGTTAGTGGGAGATCACATGGGCTTTACTGACGTTGATGATTTTGAAATCATTGAGGGGATGGAGGAAGAGGAGATGGGTTTTGAACAAAAATTCCCCCTACACACAGATATGAGACCAGTTTCTGAGTATATTCCTTCAATGACAAAAAACAAACATGTTGCATTGTTTAATGAATGTGTTATGAATGAAATAGAGACTTGGCAGAAGCAAGATCCCAGCTGGGACAACTTATCTATAGGTGAACGTAAATCCCTGAAAAAACTGAAGAATCTTGACAATATTGTCATAAAAAAAAAGTGATAAGGGTGGGAATATAGTTCTGATGCCAAAAGAAATGTACTTAAAAGAAATCAATCGTCAATTGGCAGATACTAATTGTTATGAAAGAGTCATTTCCAACCCTTTTGCTAAGTTAAAAGATGAACTAAATACAAGGCTTGAGTGGGGATATTTGGACAACGTGCTTACTGAAAAAGAACTTAAAGCCCTTAGGGTAGACCAATATGTTGTTCCGACCATTTACATACAGCCTAAAATTCACAAGGATCCAGTTTGTCCTCCAGGGCGCCCTATTATAGCTGCTATAAACTCTCCAACTGAAAAAATAGCACAATATGTAGACAAAAAATTACAACCTATGGTTGAGATGCTGCCATCCTTTGTCCTTGATACCATGCAATTGCTACATAAACTCAAAACTGTAACGGTTCCTAGTCATGCGATTCTAGTGGGTTTGGATGTCGAATCACTTTTCACATCCATCCCCAATGACGTAGGCAGACGTGCGGTCAGAAAATTCATGACACGATTTTATCCTGACCAGGATGGACACAATGACTTTGTGGACACCCTGCTCCAGTTTATTTTGATTAATAACTTTTTTACTTTTAATCATCGGTACTATCGCCAGCGGCGGGGCGTGGCCATGGGGGCGGCCTGCTCTCCATCGTACGCCTGCCTCCACCTGGGCGCATGGGAGGAGGAAGTGGTCTATGTGGACCGGGCGTATCGGGAGCATGCCGCCCTCTGGCTACGCTATGTGGATGACGTATTCCTAGTATGGACAGGGTCCCCTGAAGCTTTACAGGATTTTATATCTCGCCTAAATGTCAACACTTACAATATTTTTTTGACTTACAAGTCAAGTTCTAGCGAGCTTGAATTTTTGGATATAAGGATTACACGAGAGGGTGATGGCATCACAACGTCTACTTTTAGAAAAAGCACTGCTGGTAATACCCTTTTACATTACCAGAGTGCTCATTTGTACTCCCAAAAGTCCGCAGTCCCAATAGGACAATTTCTGCATCTTAGAAGAAATTGCAGTGATACTGATACCTTCAAAAAAGAGGCCTTGGACTTGAGGCAGAGATTAAAAACCAGAGGTTACCCAAATAAACTCCTTAAGTCGGCTTACTATAGGGCCCTTAAAACAAATCGAGAGGATCTCCTAACCAAAAAGCCACGTACTAATCTTCAATTTTACCCTAGACTCATAGCCACATATGGCCCCCATTGGAACAAATTTAGAGATACTTTACAGCGCTTCTGGCCCATCTTACTTAGTGATCCAAAAATTGCTGGAATTATAGGGCCTAGACCATTACTAACTGCACGACGGAACAAAAATCTAGCAGATATCCTCACTCAATCCGAATTCAAAAGTAAGCAATCCCCTTTTTTCAAAAAATCTAATGGGATGACGCCGTGTAAAAAATGTTCAGTTTGCCAATATGTAGATAATACCGACATTTTTGTGAATTCTGCAGGTGATAGGACATATAATATTAGGTGCCCCCTTGACTGTCGAAGTACTTTTGTGGTATACCAAATGACCTGCCCCTGCAATAAACATTATGTGGGCAAGACTGAAAGGGAATTAAGAACTAGAATTCAGGAACATGTGCGAGCGATTGTTGACTCAGCAGAGGAAGAAAAAAGAGATAAAACCCCAATAGCCTCCCATTTTGCAGAGTTTCATAACTCAGATCCATCGGGTTTAAAATTTAAGGCCATTTATCGGCTAGACCCGGGCATTAGGTACAGAAATATGAAAGCTCAACTAATTAAAAAGGAGAGTTTCTGGATATATCAGCTAAAGACCTTGGTTCCCCTGGGGCTTAATGTGGATCTCAATCTTAAGGTTTTTTTAAAATAGAATCCCTAAAATTATTTCCTAGAACCTAATCTCTCCCATTCTCTGCTAATTTTTGCTAATTGGGCACTGATAATATCATACTAAGGTTTGACTGTTTACTAGAGGTTTGTCTTACCCCTTTTTGACCACAAGATGTCTCCATAAACGCAAAGCCAGCTGTGTTTGGTTCTCAACACTAGATGGGGCCTGCTTGGAATATCGCCAAGTGTAGACCGAGTAATATAAATGGAGGGAACCTTTACACAGCAGGCGTGATGACGTAGCACGTCCTGATGAAGCTCCGGTGGGCGGGGCGAAACGCGTAGACGTCATGCTACGCTCTACTACACTTCACAGCCGGGTTTAACGCATGTGAGCCGCCGCCATTACCACACGTGGGAGAGCCTGCCTGTCACCACTTAGTCAAGCCACCAGCAGCCGTTTTTCACGGAGTCCGTATGCAGCCTATCGATCATAGCACACCATTGGACCAGATAAGTGATTTCAACGCATTGTTGCTACTTATAGCTTGCACTCATGGCACGCTACGGACACTGATCCTACAGCAACTAGATGCCTAGCACTTTTCTATGACATCTTCCGTATGGCGCATTAGGCTATTTTGCCTGATACCATCACAAATGCTTGGTGCTTTGTTTGTAGCGCTATATTAACTGCAAGATGCCTGCCAAATGTCAGCAATTTCACAAACAAATTGTGGTGCTAACCTCTATGTGCAACTGACTATGCGACTTTCCTTCACTGGTAGCACCAGAAGATTCGCTCCATAGCGTCCCATCCACTGTCCACTAAACTGCCCGCAAGAGCATTCATATTTAAACAGGGCAATCTCTGTGGATACAGCAGTGGTTTGGCTGGCTCAGGTGGAATCTGGCATGACCTAGTACTAAGACTATCTGGCAATTCAAGATCTTTTGTTGGCCTATATGCAATGCTGCGGTGATATACAATCTATGTGGAGATGATTCACTATTGAAGGAGTATGCTTGGACTGAGAACTGTACATCAACCAATTGCTGGCCTAGTATAAGAGGACTCTCCTGTTTGCTCCTAGCTACACCATTTGTGATGCTGCAATTGGACTTTAACTTTTTGAACCTTTTTTAGGTCTATGGTGCATGTGGCGCTCTCCTAGTCAATACCCATTTCTGAGGCTTTGATTCGAATATCTGTTTTGAATTCAGTGTGGTCTTGGCACAAATGTGTTTTTTTAGGCGGCACTCGCTTATATTGCTGTGTTTACCGGCTTCTTTGCATTCTATGAATAGCCTCTTTTTGATCATATTGGTCACACCCTCTTATCCTCTGTGAGTGGTTATAACCTTTACAAAAAAATTCCAAATATTGGTTTCCTCACAGATTCAGGATAGGGTGTCCTCAATATCTTTGACTCAATGAATCATATTGGTCTTATTACTTGGGTGTCTTCCCCTTCTATTGCAGGTTGCTGAGAGGCTGATCATTGATCATATTGGTCACGTTCTTTCTGCCCTCTGTGAGTGGTTTTTTCCCCCAGGATATTCTTACCTGGGTCCCTTTTGGGGTCACAGTTGGGACGTCACCAAGGACATTATATCAGCTTCATTGACTTCAGGGGTGGGCTGGCAGCTACACATTTGCTTGACATATAAGCTTTGCCCTACTCCTGTTTACCAGCAGCCAGCTAGGTAGGGGAGGATCCCCACATAGACTAATTAGGCTCTTCATAAGGGACTTTTTCCTTACTGTCCTCCTAGATTGCAGCACGTATATTGTATCTCACAGTACTATTTACTGTCAGGAATCACCTGACACTCCCATGCAATTTATGTGTGTGTTTTAACGACCAATTAATAAAGTGCAGTTTTTGAGCAGCAATTACTGGTTTGTTCTCTCTTTTTGCAAGTACTGTACATGGTAGACTGTGCTGAGAGAACAATAAGTGTGCTGTTATGACTGTTTACACGGCCAGGTATACAGGCTGAATTCTGAAAGTCAGAGTTAGGCCCTGTTTACAACTGATTTTCAAAGTAAGTCCCATGTTTCCCAATAGCACCTTTTACACTTAACACGTTTTAACTGAAATCTTTTTCACAATGCACTGCTATGGAGAAGAAAAAAGAAAAAAAGAAAAAAAAAAAGCGCGTACCAACTGATTAAGTGTAAACAGGGCCTAAGGGCTTTTACACAAGTCAGGGTTATCTACAAAAATACAGTTTTTGTATAGCTTGCAACTCCAACAGTCACTGGTAAATTTTGAGCATTAGTAAGAAAAATAACAAAACCTACAAGTTCTTTTTTGTAGATTGCTGCTCTTTACTCATACTTCTGCATGAGTTGTCAACTGTCCAACTGTCCACTCCTTCCATTATTCTTCAGTCCTCTCATAAGTTTCTCCTGATTATTTGCAAGACTAAGCTAAACTTAGCAAACTGCTTTAAAGCGGACCTGAACTCTTGCACAGGAGACAATGAGAACACAGAGAAATCTACCCTGTGTATGTTTATAGAGAACAGCCTGTTTAATTCTCCCTTCTCAGCAAGTAATGAGCTAGTGTAATTTGAGCTGTCAGTTCTTTGCCGAATTTAGAGGTTAACTCTTTCTGTCCTCACAGGATACCAGGAAGTAACCACTCTGAAAAATCTCAGTAGGAGTACTATAAGCTGTAACAAGTAAATGTTTTTCTTCAAAGCTTATTATGTTGTTGCTAATCATTAGAGCAGAGAGGAAGTTCTGAGTTCAGGTTCACTTTAACCACTTGAGGACTTTGGTGTTAGCCCCCCCTCTCGTGACAAGGCCATTTTTTGTTAATTGGGCAACTGCAGCTTTAAGGCCAAGCTGAAGGGCCGCACAACACAGCACACAAGTGATGTCCTGCTCCCTTTTCTCTTGACCAACAGAGATTCCTGTTGGTGGGTGGAGATGGCCCGAACGGTTCGCCGGTGAACGGTTCCAGGCGAACTTCCGGTGGTTCTTGTTCGCAAGTAAAGGCAAACCTTGTTCTGGACGTTCGGTTTGCCCCCATAGTGCACCATTAGGGTCAACTTTGACCCTCTACATCACAGTCAGCAGGCCCATTGTAGCTAATCAGGCTACACTATCTCCTGGAGCCACTCCCCCCCTTATATAAGGCAGGCTCCGCCGCCATTACACTCCCTCGTGTTCCTGCTATAGTGAGAGTAGGGCGAGCTGCTGTAGACTGTTTCTCCTAGGGAAAGATTAGTTAGGCTCTTGGCTTGTTAGCTTGCTCCTGTCTGATTCTTATTGCTATAATAGCACCCTGCAACAGCTCTTTTGAAAGCTAATCTTGTTCTTGTGATTTATTCTTGTTTTTGTTTTTTGTTATTGTGTGTCCCACTGACACTTGTGTTGCATAGACAGCCTTGCTAATGCATACTGTGTGTGCCACTACCAGGCCCAGCACATTCAGTGACTACTTGTGTGGCAGGTGCACATTGTACTACCCAGTACTGCATATACCTAGTAACTGTTGTGTTGAGTGAACCCACCTCATCACTGCATATACCTATCTTTTGTGTTGAGTGAACCCACCTCACTGCATATACCTAGCTGTTGTGTTCAGTGAACCCACCTCATCACAGCATATACCTAGCTGTTGTGTTCAGTGAACCCACCTCATCACTGCATACACCTAGCTGTTGTGTTCAGTGAACCCACCTCATCACAGCATATACCTAGCTGTTGTGTTCAGTGAACCCACCTCATCACTGTATATCCCTAGCTGTTGTGTTCAGTGAACCCACCTCATCACAGCATATACCTAGCTGTTGTGTTCAGTGAACCCACCTCATCACAGCATACAGTGGAGGAAATAATTATTTGACCCCTCACTGATTTTGTAAGTTTGTCCAATGACAAAGAAATGAAAAGTCTCAGAACAGTATCATTTCAATGGTAGGTTTATTTTAACAGTGGCAGATAACACATCAAAAGGAAAATCGAAAAAATAACCTTAAATAAAAGATAGCAACTGATTTGCATTTCATTGAGTGAAATACGTTTTTGAACCCTCTAACAATAAAAGACTTAATACTTAGTGGAAAAACCCTTGTTTGTAAGCACAGAGGTCAAACGTTTCTTGTAATTGATGACCAAGTTTGCACACATTTTAGGAGGAATGTTGGTCCACTCCTCTTTGCAGATCATCTCTAAATCCCTAAGGTTTCGAGGCTGTCTCTGTGCAACTCTGAGCTTGAGCTCCCTCCATAGGTTTTCTATTGGATTAAGGTCCGGAGACTGACTAGGCCACTCCATGACCTTAATGTGCTTCTTCTTGAGCCACTCCTTTGTTGCCTTTGCTGTATGTTTTGGGTCATTGTCGTGCTGGAACACCCATCCACGACCCATTTTCAGTTTCCTGGCAGAGGGAAGGAGGTTGTTGTTCAGGATTTCCCGATACATGGCTCCGTCCATTTTCCCGTTAATGCGATTAAGTTGTCCTGTGCCCTTAGCAGAAAAACACCCCCAAAGCAAAATGTTTCCACCCCCATGCTTGACGGTGGGGACGGTGTTTTGGGGGTCATAGGCAGCATTTTTCTTCCTCCAAACACAGCGAGTTGAGTTAATGCCAAAGAGCTCTATTTTGGTCTTATCAGACCACAGCACCTTCTCCCAGTCACTCACAGAATCATTCAGGTCTTCATTGGCAAACTTCAGACGGGCCTGCACATGTGCCTTCTTGAGCAGGTGGACCTTGCGAGCCCTGCAGGATTTTAATCCATTGCGGTGTAATGTGTTTCCAATGGTTTTCTTGGTGACTGTGGTCCCTGCTAATTTGAGGTCATTCACTAACTCCTCCCGTGTAGTTCTACGATGCTTTTTCACCTTCTCAGAACCATTGACACCCCACGAGGTGAGATCTTGCGTGGAGCCCCAGAGCGAGGTCGATTGATGGTCATTTTGTGCTCCTTCCATTTTCGAACAATCGCACCAACAGTTGTCACCTTCTCTCCCAGCTTCTTGCTAATGGTTTTGTAGCCCATTCCAGCCTTGTGCAGGTCTACAATTTTGTCTCTGACATCCGTGGACAGCTCTTTGGTCTTTCCCATGTTGGAGAGTTTGGAGTCTGCTTGATTGATTGATTCTGTGGACAGGTGTCTTTTATACAGGTGACTAGTTAAGACAGGTGTCCTTAATGAGGGTGACTAATTGAGTAGAAGTGTCTAACCACTCTGTGGGAGCCAGAACTCTTAATGGTTGGTAGGGGTTCAAAAACTTATTTCACTCAATGAAATGCAAATCAGTTGCTATCTTTTATTTAAGGTTATTTTTTCGATTTTCCTTTTGATGTGCTATCTGCCACTGTTAAAATAAACCTACCATTGAAATGATACTGTTCTGAGACTTTTCATTTCTTTGTCATTGGACAAACTTACAAAATCAGTGAGGGGTCAAATAATTATTTCCTCCACTGTATACCTAGCTGTTGTGTTCAGTGAACCCACCTCATCACTGCATATACCTAGCTGTTGTGTTCAGTGAACCCACACTGTTGTGTTCAGTGAACCCACCTCATCACTGTATATCCCTAGCTGTTGTGTTCAGTGAACCCACCTCATCACAGCATATACCTAGCTGTTGTGTTCAGTGAACCCACCTAACTGCATATACCTACCTTTTGTGTTGAGTGAACCCACCTCGCTGCATATACCTAGCTGTTGTGTTCAGTGAACCCACATCATCACAGCATATACCTAGCTGTTGTGTTCAGTGAACCCACCTCATCACTGTATATCCCTAGCTGTTGTGTTCAGTGAACCCACCTCATCACAGCATATACCTAGCTGTTGTGTTCAGTGAACCCACCTAACTGCATATACCTACCTTTTGTGTTGAGTGAACCCACCTCGCTGCATATACCTAGCTGTTGTGTTCAGTGAACCCACCTCATCACAGCATATACCTAAGAAAAATATTTCAAAAAGGACATAATAAATGAATATAAAATCAATTTTTTTTTAAAGAAGAGAGAATCAAAATGGTAAAAATTGATATGAATAATCTTCCGCATGTTTTGAGTATGTTGCATGTATGCAAAGATGTCAGTTTTCTAACACCATTAGAAGCTGCAATAACATGCTGCTCAGGCCCGCATATAGTGCTGTTGCTTATTAAAAATGTGTAGACTCGCATATAGTCAATGTACAGGGGTTGCGGCCGAAGGCTAATAGATATGTCATACAGTGCACTTGTCTCTCCTGCCACTTGTATTCATCCTCACCGGAGACACTTATCTATATGATTCACGATTTACTGTGACAGACTGTCTTCTTCATTGCAAACTCCAGGCTTCCAGAAAACAGTTATGTGAAAGTGATAGTCCTAGCTTTCAGCTGGTTTGGCTCCCATCCGCCGCTCTGGTGTTTACTGGTATGGCGTCAGGGCCAATCTCAGACGTCACTTCCTGTAGTCTTCTTACTATACAGCACTCTTCCTCCTTGTGTTCCACCTCAGGATAGAAAATAGGATTACACTGGATACTCTGGATAAGGGTGTAAACAAAGTTTGAGTCCATGGAGCGTCCCACTGGGATCTCAAAACAATACAGATCAACATGTTTCAATAAAGTACGACTATCTTCATCAGGATCAGTTAATTGGTTCGCCCTATTGGTCATGCTTATATGCAAATATACAGGGTCTAGCCACACCTCCTATTACCTCCCATATTGATCTTGTGTTTCACAGATTTCTACAGCATGTTCATTACTCAGAGAGTTCATATTCTTAGCCATAGCGGAGAGGAATACGTGCAAATGTATATAAAATAGATAAAAAGTAAAAAAAAAATTGGCCACTGGTTTGTGACAATCCTCTTGATTTGTTTGCTCTGAGAGCAATATTTTAAATTCAATTTCATAGAGTGAGCTGCCTCCTTTTTTCTAGATTTCTTTACTAGGAGATCTCTCCATTGCATTGTCTGTACTTTACCCTTGGCTGTATCTATCTATAATATTTTCTCCATAGCCCTTTTCTCTGAATTTGCTTGCCATTAATTCATCTTATCTTTTGTACTTCATTTCTTCCATGCAGTTTCTTTTCAATCTTATAAATTGTCCCTTAGGGATATTGTTCAGCCAGGAAGACATATGGCAGCTGGTGGCTAGGATGTATCTATTTACGTCAGTGGGTTTTGTGTGAGTTTAAAGAGTCACTGAAGCGAAAAAAAAATGATGATATTATGATTTGTATGTGTAGTACAGCTAAGAAATAAAACATTAAGATCAGATACATCAGTCTAATTGTTTCCAGTACAGGAAGAGTTGAGAAACTCCAGTTGTTATCTGTATGCAAAAAAGCTATTAAGCTCTCCGACTAACTTAAGGTGCCCATACACTCGTCAGATTGGCAGCAGACAGATAAGAAATGCATCTGATGATCTATCTGATGCGTTTTTAGAACATTTTTTACCAGGATAGAATTCCAATAGATTTCAGTTTGAAATCTGTTGAAATTCGATCTGATGGCATTTTTTTGCCATCAGATTTCCATTAAGGCCAATGCAAACTGATAAGCAATCTCATCAGATCGACCTAAATTTTCCACCCTGCTAGTTCGATGGAAATCCATCGAAATCGATCGAAATCGGCCGTCGATCGGTCGATTGGCCAACCGATTTGCGATCGATCGATCGATCGATCGATCGCGATCGATCGGTCGGCCAGAAAATCGGCTGAGTGTATGGGCTGCTTAAGTCGTAGAGAGGGCTGTTATCTGACTTTTATTATCTCAACTGTAATTGAACTGTTTACTTTTTCTCTGCTAGAGGAGAGTTCATTACTTCACAGACTGCTCTGAAAGACTCATTTTGAATGCTGAGTGTTGTGTAATGTGCACATATTATAGAATGATGCAATGTTAGAAAAAACACTATATACCTGAAAATAAAAATGAGAATATTTTCTTTGCTGCTAATCTTCTAGTAATTATTCATAGTACACAACCAATTCATTATATCATATATTTTTTTTTCGCTTCAGTGTCTCTTTAAAAAGCATTGATTTTATATTAATGTATATCCTTTTTGAAAAATGTACCTTATATGTGTGGTGGATGCATGGTAGTGTGCCTGTATTTATTCAAAACTGCATTAAATTGTGTTTTACTACTAATAAAGACACACATATTAAAAAAAAAAAAAAATACACAAAAATATATCCAGCGCTCCTTTTGTTTTAGTTTTTTTTGCTCCCCCCCCCCCCTTGAGTGGGGTAAAGGGGTACCCCACTGCTAGCAGCAGGAGGAATCACAGATTTATAATCTATAATTTTATGATCTTATAAATAACATATTTAGTTACATAGTTATTTGGGTTGAAAAAAGACATACTTTATTCTCTGGTTGAACTCGATGGACGTATAACAGCAGCCTGCTCCCTCACATATCCCTGTTGACCCAGAGGAAGGCGAAAAACCCTTACAAGGCATGGTCCAGTTAGCCCCAAAAGGGAAAAAAATCCTTCCCGACTCCATATTTGCAGCGCCTCTCAGCTTTTTTATCTTTTACAAGTTACTCAGCTGCTTAATGCATTGTGCACACCATGCAACATCACGGCAGATCAGGGCTGGGACAAAGACCACCACCAACAGCTGCCCAAGTGCACCCCCCCTCCGTATACGTGGGGCGCGTGTATGCAGATTGCGGTGGAGCCAGCGGCAGACACGGACAGGGAAAGTTTTGTGCACCGGGCACATCTGACATAAGGGGAAAAAGCACCAGCGGTTTCGTTACTCACTGCTACCGCCTCGCACTAGGTCGACCACAATATCCCGACATCTTGCAGCATGTCCAATCGACATGCTTGGCCCGAAATTGGTTGCATCCTTTCGATTCGATAATAATTATTGAATTGTTGGTCAATCAGCCACCAGGTCGCTAGATATATGGCCACCTTTAGTCATTACAGGGAAAACCTGTACTGATGCTAGATTTTGCTTGACATAACAAATCTTTTCAGGGTTTATGCATGGAACGGAACTGATACTGCTGAGACATGACACACATACACATAAAATATTGCAGCCTATAAGGACCAGATTGGTGAATGTACCCTAATTTGGTCAATAATATGAGTTGAACTTACCTGGGGCTTCTTGCAGCTCCCAGGAATCCTCCTGTGCCCACGACACCGGTACAAGTCCATCCGGCCAGCAGCGGCGCCCACTGCAAAGCAGCTATTGCGCATGTGCAGCCCCAAGCCGCATACACCCTGATCACGCTCCCATGGCCTGGAGCACTCTGTGCAGTCGCATTAGCGATTTAGTGTACTTCACATGCGCAAAAAGCTCCCGGACCCCACAGGAGAGTGATGAGGAGGCACATGGCCGGCCAGGTTAGCGTAGGTCACCGCTGCTGGGCAGAGAGAATTGGACCAGCGTTGTGGGCACAGGACTCCAGGGGGCTGCAAGAAGCCCCAGGTAAGTTAAAATCATTTTTTAATCAGATTTTCAATGTCCTTTAAGGCAGGCACATATGTGTTTATAGGTGCAGAATGAATGAGATACTATATACACAAACATATTCTGCACCTATATACACACACGTGACAGACACTATGCTGCTTGCTTGCAGGCAGAACTTTAAGGCAGAAGGAATTATGATTAAAGTACCAGTACTCACTCACTGTCACTGTAAATTTAACTTGAAATATGGGCGCGGATGCCAGTCCTGACTACACACCCAGCCAGCAGCCGCTGAGTGGGACGTCAATGTCTGAAAACAATGGGGTGGACTCATGCAAGCAGACGCCAGCCAACGGCAAGAGAAGGGGGCAGGATTCGCGCAAGAGCCACTATCGGCAGTGAGCGTCAGCCTCAGTAAGCATAGGCTTACGTGAGACGCACCACACGCACGCTGGTGGCTGGAGAGAGCGGGGGCAGCGCCGGAGGCATTCATTGCCATGGCAACTGCTTTACTCTCTTACCGCAGGCGCAGCACTAGCAGAGGCAAATAGCAAGGCGGGCACCGGGCACACAGCAAGGACAGCGAGGAGGTAGAAACCAATCCTGCGCCCACATGACCTCTCAGTGACAAGTGTCCAGAGGCTGTAGCCTGCCCAGCCTCTGTGTCAGCCCAGCCCTGCATCAGATAGACAGGTCAAAACAATTATTTCTGTCAGGTCCAATTTGTTTTCGATCATTTTTCTGGATCGTTTTTGCATTGAAGTGGTCGGAAAATCGATCAGAATAATTATAGGAAATCAGATTGAGCCTGTCGGAAATATTAGAGTCCACCTATCTATCTGATGGGAAATTGCATGGTAATTGCAGGCATTACTGCTTTATGGAGGAGTAAACCAGGTGCCTGTGCAGTAAAGTCATTCCTGTCATGTACATAATGACAATTTACCCTCTCCTTCCAATGTATCCTCTGCTAGAGCATCAGCCTTTCAGTGGTACAGTCTCCAACACCACTTTTCTTCTGTACCCTACCTGAGACACTCACTTGGTTTTCTTCTTTCAGTGATTGTGACAGCAAAACAAGCACTATCAAAATGATCCGTTCTATTTTGAGAGAGAACCTGCGGAGACATATAAGATCTGATATGCCTTTGGAGAAAACCTACAGAGAGCGACTGGTTCCATCAAGGAATAGAATCCCAGTGTCCGCAAAATTAGGTATGGTAACTAGTAATAATAACTCGTGCTATTTGACAAGACACTTAAATATGGATTTCATACCAGTGCAGAAGCATATGTTTGTAAATCGGGTACCCAAAACCCTACAAGGCTGAAACTAATCATCTCATCCTTGGAATGTGCAATGTGGCTTTCAGTGGATCTTCTCTTCATTTGCTTAATGCTAACTAATCTAACCAACTTAACCTCCTTCCCTGATTTTATCATTAATCCTCTAAAAACTAAAGGCTGGCACACTGGATCGATTTTGCGCAGTTCAGATCTAAAAATAGATCCCGGGAGCAAATCGGACTTGCTGGAAATTGTCAATCTGATGAAAAAATCGCATCCTAAGTTCCAGCCTTAAAGTGGATCCAAGATAAATTTTTACTCATTGCATAATTGTGTTCCTTTCATATTGTTTATAGGGCATTCCTCAAGCCAAATACTTTTTTGTTTTAACACTCTAATTCCCTATCAACTAAACTAGCTTCGCCCACAGCTTTTGAGAATGCCTTGGCATTTCAGACAGTAGCAAGTGCTTACGGGAGCTCAGTCTGGGCAGAAGGAGGGGAAAGTGTTACTAGCCAGAGATTTCATAGGCAGAGTGGAGGAGGGAGGAGGAGGGGGAATTAGGTTTTCACAGGCTGAGTGCTGGAGATGCAGATCAGCTTGCCTGTGTGTAATGTTTACAAACAACATGGCTGCTGTCGTATCACAGGAAGAAATAATCATATTCTGTTGAAGCTGTTTGCAGCTAGATTTGCTGTGTAAATTATCCCTCTGGTGAAGGGCTGATTACACTTCACTGCTGGGAATTGTGAGCACTGATTATAATACATTGCTGTTTCTAAATTGTGTTTTGCTGTTGTGATATCTGGTGTCTTGTGTATTGCGGTTCATCTGATATCTAGAGCAGCAAGTGTCAGTTTGTAAACGTATATATTTTTTTCTTTTCCCTCCAGTTTGCTTAGCAGCAGACAGGCAATTAGCTGGGGGGGGGGGGGGGGAGGAGGAGATTAGCTGTATCAGGAGGAATTTGGACAGCTTCAGGCACAAGTGGCTTCGACACAAGTGACATAGGCGTTAAAAACAGGTGTTACAACACAGGCACAAAGAGAGAGTCAGTACTTTAAAGGGAACCTTAACTGTAAAAAAAATGTTTTACATACCTGGGGCATCTACCAGCCCCCTGCAGTTTCGTTTTTGCCGACTGGGAGTCAGTCGGCCGGCCGCCATGCGTACGTTTTTACGCATCCCTGCTGGTGCAGGAAGCTATTGCAGACATCAACAAGTACATTTTTACACGTTACAGTTGTAATGCGTAAAATTTTACGCATTACAACCGTAACACGTAAAATGCACTTGTTGATGTCTGCAATAGCTTCCTGCACCAGCAGGGATGCGTACAAACGTACACATGGTGGCCGGCTGACTCCCAGTCGGCAAAAACGAAACTAGCTGGCAGCGGGGGACCAGAGGACCAATGAGTGACTGCGAGGGCACAGGATGGCTGCAGGGGGCTGGAAGATGCCACAAGTAAGTAAAACTCTTTTTTTATTATTTATTTATTTATTTATTTATTTTTACAGTTAAGGTTCCCTTTAAGCAGCAGGTAAGGACTAAAAAAAAAATTCCTTCAAGCAATATTGTTTTTTTTGCATTGGTTAGAATGTGCTAGGCACGTGGTGTAGGCTTTAAGTTTTGAGGACTCCACCCCAGCTTCACTCACTCCCCAGCTTCACTCACTCCACCGCTTCACTCTCTCCCTCTCCTCCACCCCAGCTTCACTCACTCTCCAGCTGAGAACGAGGAGTCCACGGTTGCCAATTATGAGTCTTTGATTCAGGAGGCGAGGTTACCTTCGCTGGCTGAGCCAGACTTATCACTCCTTAATGCAGAAAAAACACAAGCTGAAATAATAAACACCATTAAAAGAGCCTGAAAAATCATAAGGCCCCAGGGCCTGATGGGCTTTCAGATGAATTTTTCAAAATGTTACAAGTAGAAATAGTTCCCTCCTTACAAACCATGTTCAATGACATACTTAAGCACGGCAAAATGCCCACCTCAGACCTGGCAGCCTATAGGCCAATATCTCTTATTAATCAAGATATTAAAATACTTACCAAGATTATGGCAGATAGGCTGGCGGGTCTAATGCACAAACTAGTCAGCTCATCTCAAGCTGGCTTCATCAGAAACCGCTCAGTTGTTATGAACTTACGTAAAGTAGTCACAGTTCTTAACCACTTCCGGATTCTCGGAGCGTATATACACGCCCCTGAATCCTGACGTTCCATGTCAGTTCACGGAGGGTGTCCTTGTGAACACCCTGCGAGCCGATCGGCGGCTCGCAGGGTAAATGTAAACACACGGGGAAGATCTTCCCCGGTGTTTACATGTATACGGCGCTGCTGCGCAGCAGCGCCGTAGAGGAGATCGGGGATCCCCGGCCTCTGATTGGCCGGGGATCACCGGCATCTGATAGGCTAAAGCCTATCCCATCAGGCGCAGGACGGAAATCCGTCCTGCGCCGCTCACAGGGGGAGGGAGAGGGAGGGAAGGGGAAGGAGGCCAGGAAGCGCTGCGGAGGGGGGCTTTGAAGAGCCCCCCCCCGCAAGCGCAAGCAGCCGGCGGCGATCAGACCCCCCCAGCAGGACATCCCCCTAGTGGGGAAAAAAGGGGGGAAGTCTGATCGGCCTGGCTGCAACCTGATCTGTGCTGTGGGCTGGAGAGCCCACGCAGCACAGATCAGCACAAAATAGCGTGGTAGGGAAGTGGTTAATTATGCTAAGGTGTACCCAACCACAGCCAAAAGATTTGCCATTTTATTGTTAGATGCAGAAAAAGCATTAGACAATGTTAGTTGGTTGTGGTTAAAAAAAGGTCTCCACCAGATGAAGATCGCTGGCCCCTTCCAAAACCTATTATGTGCACTTCATGATGACCCAACCGCCCTGGTGTATACCCCTGGCTTCTTATCTACTAGAATACATCTGCGGAAAGGCACCCGACAAGGATGCCCCCTTTCCCCCTTACTATTCAATTTAGCTCTTGAGCCCATGTTGCGCATTCTACAAACCCAAATTACAGGTATCCCAAAGGTAACTCAATAGTCTCCCAAGCCATATTTGCAGATGACCTTCTCCTTTTTATGTCTAATCCTCATGAGGAATTAGACAAGACATTTAACATTATTAATAAAATGGGTAAATGCAGTGGCTTTAAATTTAATCTAGACAAGAGAATTATTATACTTATCCAATCAATCTGATTTCCCTACACTCCTGACTACACCTCCAATCCCTATTAAACAACAAGTAAAGTACCTAGGCATCAAAATATCAAGAGACCCGCATTCCCTATATGACCTTGATTACAGACCATTATTCAAAGAAATTATTCAAATGCTACAAAGATGGGAAATTCTCCCATTAAATCTAATGGGAAGAGCGATGGTTATCAAATCGGTGTGCTTTGGGAAACTGCTTTTCCCATTACATATAATACCACTACTTCTCAAGCACAAAGATATTAACATGATGGAAAGAGCCTTTAATACATTTCTCTAGAGGGGCCGCAAGGTCAGAATAGCATACACAAAACTACAACTTCCAAAAGATCAGGGTGGTTTGAATCTCCCCAACATTCGCTCATATAATTTAACATACTTGTTCAGACATATTAGAGACTGGGAATGCAAGACAAACATCTACTCTAACTAATGAACTAGAATGCTCATTTATGGAACCCTGGTCCCCAATGGCAGTTTTGCACAAAGCATATAAAGACCTACGACTCAAGCACAGCAGAATGGTCAGACACCTGGGTGGCATGGAAAGCTCTATGTTTATGGTTTAACCAAACAGTTAAAGTCTCAAAATACATGCCTCTTTATGGGTCACCCAGGCTTTTCAGTATACTTCACAAGGGCTTCCTTGAGTGGGAAAATAAAGGAATTTTTAAATTGGGAAACCTATGTTACATTAAGAGAAACAGGTGGTTCACCTTTATGGAGCTAAGAGCCACATTTCTTATATTATGCGCAACTAAAATCTTACTTACTGAAACTTAAGACAATATGGCTGGACTAATGAACTTCAATGATTTTGACTACTTTATAAACCCGCAAAGGCCTAAATTATCGTTATCAGAAATTCAACAAAGAATAATCACCACAACTATAGAAGAAAAAGCAAATAGCAATTTTTCTTCATGGCGTAAAGATCTAGCTATAGAAAATATGAGCAATAGTATCTTGGAAGGCAATAAGATTTTTCGCTCGTTAATTAGAGATGAAACATGGTGTGAATCGCATTTTAAAATGATCCACAGGGCCAAATATGCGTTTAATATAAGATATAAGAAGAAGCCAGACCATTATCAGCCATATTGTCCCAAGTGTTCCCTATCAAGCGCTTCTATGTATCATTGCCTATGGGAATGTCCACCCATAAAAATCTTCTGGACTAAGGTTCAAAATGTTATCTTTTCTCTTTGTAAGTAAACTCTCCATATCAACCCACAAATATGCCTATTTAACTGCTGTTCGCAGATAGATTCAACTCACCAAGGGCAGGATCAAAACAGTCAAATCCCACTTCTAGCCCACATGATACTAATAGCCTCTCGTAACGTAATATATAATAAGTGGATCTTCTGAAGCCTACCTTCTTTATGGGATGTTAAGCAAGAACTTTTACATATAATTCATCTTGATAATATGGAAACTTTAATACACAAAGAGAAACAGACCTCACGTTTATTTAAGTTATGGAAAAACTACATTATTTACTCATTTAAGAAACCTGAGATCCAAGAGATAATGAGACCCTATCAATACACCTCATGGTATGCAAACAAAGATCTTTTAGGAGAACTGGACCAATTGAAAATATAGACAAAAACACAGAACTTTACAGATGTTATGACCACTGCCAACTTTAATATCAAGACATTCAATAAATGTGTTCATAATTATTCCTGGGTTCCATTAGGACGGTGACTGGGGGTGGGAAAAGGTGGGATTGTACTAGTTTGGGGAAGGGGGGTAAAGGTTAGTTTTCCTTGTGAGGGTTCAAAGATTACCGGATTATGTGTGGCTCTACGAGCAATGTTAATACCTGTTCAATTTTACTTTTGGACTCCTTAGGACTTAGGAGGAATGTTAGTTGGAAAAATCAATAAAATTTGTTTAAAAAAATGCTGAAAAATTATGTATAGATCTGTGCAACATTGTTAATATTGATAGATATTGCATGGTGCTGGTGTAAGGGAGATAACACTATAGAAAAATGCCCAAAAAGTTAAAAAGTATTTAGAGTGAAATGAAAGTGCTAGTGCAAAAAGATGGCCAATATTGACAAAGTGCCAGTGCGAACCTATACAGCGTATCCACCAAAAATATAATGCAACAGAAAGTATCAATAAGAAGTATTATAGAGGAAATACTACATCTGCAGTGAATAGGAGCAGGAACCAAAGTGAAGTGATGAGAGTCGCAGAGTCTTACCCAGTAGCAGGTTGGATGGCCAGACCACGCTAGCTCTGGGTGCGCTAGCCTAACTAGTTTAGCCCGAAATCTCAGTCAGAGAAGATACCTCTGACGGAGCGGAGATTTTGTGAATGCTGATTCTTGAGGTTGTTTGTGCATGTCAAGTGACAGGCAGCCTATTGGGCCAATCAAAGTGAGGGGATAATGTCCTTTAAAGTGATTGGACCCGCAAGGGCTCAGGGTAGGAGGAGTGGAGCTTTTGTCATTGCCAATTAGCAGGCATATGTTCGTAGCACTCACTATGCTACTCTGATAAGGACCCTTAAGTCTGATAAGGCACCAATAAGGCCCCTTAACTCTGATAAGGCACCTTAACTCTGATAAGGCACGCCTTATGTCTTAGTGAATCAAGCCTAATGTATACATACCCAGGCCTTATTAGAATCTGGAATAATATGCTCAGCCTCCTGCAATCCCTTTCCATATAGTCATTTGCAAAAACAAAACAAAACAAAAAAAAACATGGTTTGCACTTTTTGAGAAAAAATAGAGGGCCTCACAGGGGACCAGAATAAACTGGCCTCCCTTTTATTTCTGGCAAAAAAAATGACTATTGCTAGGAAATAGATTGTTAGACACCCCCGTGAACTTCATGCTTAATGAAAAGCTATTAAGCATCTTAAAAGACTCCCATAAAAAAAGTTTAACAGTTTTGGTGACCCTGAATTCAGTTAGAATTACCTGGCCTGGATGCCAACAAATGTGCAACATATTAGCCCACATAATCACCAGCTGACGCTCTACTTTCTTCCCTTTCTTTATTCCTCTTCTTCTTCATCTTGTCTTCTTTGACCTCTTCCTTGGCAATCTGGGATGAATGGATTCAGAGTTTGCAGATTCATACCGTTTCTCTCCTCTTTGAATCTTCATTTCACCTAAATCACAGATGATTGATCAGGCCATTGGAGGCTGTTTTCCCTTTGGCTTACTGGAGTTTAATGCTTTAATGTTATTTGTTAAGACCTCTTGGGTAATATTGGATTTCCACTATGAGACACTAACAAGCTAATGGAAACTGTTTGACACAATGAAGGATAGCATACAATTGGGTTGATTCACTAAGAACAATAGCACAAGTAACCTCCTGTTACTTGCGCTATTTAATTCTGCGCACCATAATTCTGCGCCTCTGCACACTACGTGCGCTATTGGCAGCATAGCTTACATAATAAAGTTTGTTTAGAGGAGCGCTTGCTATGCTGTGCATGTTGCCCATAGCGCGCACTAGTAACTTACGTCTGCTACATCCCAATAACGGGCGCTCTGCTCGTCCCACCCTGAGCCCCTTTGGGTCCAGTGGTTTCAAAGGACGAGATCCCTGCACTTTGATTGGCCCAATAGGCTGCTTGTCACTTGACAGGCAGCCTATTAGGCCAATCAGCGTGCAGAGAGGCAGAATTAAGGCGCGCAGAATTAAATAGAGAGAGGAACAGGAGGTTACTCATGCTATTGTTCTTAGTGAAGCAAACTCAAAATGCATTATCATCAAGTGTACATACCCACTGCAAGTTGTGGTGTTCTTTATTTGAAAATTGTTTAATAAATATCTTGAAAACAAAAGGAAATACCCAGGTACATTAGGAAGCGAAAGAACACAAGAGGCAAACTAGTCTTAAGAGTGTAGTCTATTAGGGATTCGCACAAAGGTTTGTACTGATATAAGGAGTTGCCCATTCACAAACATGGGGAAATGGGAAGAGATACTCATTTAGGCCTCTTTTCTAGTGTTTGTAGTTGGTCACTTTCCACTGTAAGAGAGGGTGTGGTAGCATACATAGAGACCATACATATAGTTTAAAAGGATATAAAAGCAAAGGGGGGGGGGGGGGATGAGTTTAAATAAAAGGTTACCTAACTTAAGCTTTTTTTTTTTTTTTTTACCTTTTCCTTACATTTGTACTTTGGAAATGCTACGCACACATTAGCAGTAACTGATGTGCATTGTATGTATATGAACACTGTGTGTGTGTGTGTGTGTGTGTGTGTGTGTGTGTGTGTGTGTGTGTGTGTGTGTGTGTGTGTGTGTACACACAATGTACACTTACCTATCCTCTGTAAAAACACATATGGGCTATATACTAATGCCCACACTCTACACCCACGCCCTGTGCTATCCTCTGGCTTGCACCATACCCAGTGGGCACAAATTTGTTAATTAACTTGAATGAACTTAAAGAGTAACTGTCAGGCTGCAGAAGCTAATTTAAACCTCTATTCTCCTGTGTTAAACAGTTTAGAAGGAAGCCAAAAAGGCATTAGTGAAGATAAAAATCTCTCTTAGCTTTGATGTGTGCTTATCAGAAAAGCTGTTAGACCTAAGAGGACGCAAGCCGCATACTATACTGCAAAGCATTCTGGGGACCTCCCCTCGGCTGCTAATGAGACGTTACAGCAGCTTGTAATCAGTCCAGCTCGTAGCACTGATAAATCTCCGGGCAGAGTACACTGCAGGAGTCAGCTATTGTTCCTAGCCACATGGCTCATTAATATTCACTGCACACTGTGTTATTCAGTACGAGCTTTTCTGTGATCAGGAAGCAGGCAGGACATGACGACACATTTGACAGAAAAACATGGAACCTGCCATGAGCTGTCAGGAGCATCAATCTCTGCATATACTATATACAAATTCTGTGAAGTACAAACGTGGACAGTGAAATGCATATGTAATGTAAGTACAGCCAATCTTTAGCTACTGATATATGTGTTTATTTTCTCTGAGACCTTATACCTAACAGCTCCTCTTTAAAAAGAATCCTTTAAGTGGAATTTTGTCTTGTTTCAAAATCTCAGCTGTTTTTTAGTGAAAGAGATAGCTGACTCAAGTGCTGCTTTCTAATTCCATGGCAGTGACTTAGGCTAATTTCACACCAGGACGTTGTGTTAGAGGGGGCGTTAAGGTCGCATAACGTCCCCCTAACTCAACGCCTGGTGGTGCTGAATCTGGACGTCAGAGTGAGCCGCGTTGTGCAGCTCACTCTGGCGTCAGTGATGCCGTGATGCGCACTCTTGTGCGCATGCGGCATCACGTGGTCCCGCCGGCCAATCGCCGCACAGAGCGGCTGCTCCAGGAAGTAAACACTGCACGTCATAACGTGCAGTGCATATTAATTAGCCATGTGCCTGGCTGCTCTCCGCTCCTCCCAAACATTACTGAGCATGTGCAAGCAGTCTAACGCGGCTCAGCCGCGTCCAAAGTACTGCATGCAGTACGTTGTCTTGTAACGCAACGTCCGCACTGTGAACAGCCCCATTGATTTTTCATTACTGTGCGGTGGGCTGCGTTACAGGCTGCTCTAACGTGCGCCTGTAACGTCCCACTGTGAAACCAGCCTTAGAGAATAGGTTTAGCTTCATGGCCTAGAAACATGTTGCACAAATAGTAGGCTCTAAACACACTTTAGAAAATTGTTTTCAAAATTAGCTCATACTGAAAGCTTATTAAACTACTTACCATTGATGTAATTGTAAGAGAAAAAAACTGCTTTGCAGACATGCTGAGCTTTTGACATTATTAGCTTCTGAGTCACATTATGAAGGTCCTACCAGGTGATGTGGTCTGAAGATAGATCCAAAATGTTACCTGCTGGGGTATACTCTCTGCAGAAATCCTTCTGATGTTTGAAAATAAAAATGTAAGCAGAATTTCAAGCAGATTTGACTTCAACCATGAACAATGTTTCACCTGAATGAAGCAATAAAAAACGCAACAAGAAAAATTGTAGGGTGGCAGTTCAGAATCAGAATCAGAATCAATTTATTTTTCGCCAAGTAAGTTTGCACCTACAAGGAATTTGTCTTGGCAGTTGCTTAACAAACACAAACAAAAACAATACAAGGACAGACAGTGTGAATATTACACGTTAAGGACATTATAAGTATAGTGGCAGTAAGCAATGTGAGAATTGTTCATGTTTTAGTTCTGTGCTGATTACTTTCAGTCCTAGCAGCTATAACGTGGTTCAGCATTAAGTATGGCTACCGTTTGAGGAAAAAAACTGTTCCTGTGTCTAGAGGTTTTGGTAGCAATTGACCAGAATCTTACTCCTGAAGGCATGCGCTGGAAGATGGAGTGAGCTGGGTGAGAGGGGTCAGAGGCAATTTTGGTTGCTCTCTTTCTGCACCTGCTAGTGTAAAGATCCTGCAGGGAAGGTAAGCTACAGCCAATTATCCTTTCCGCTGATCGGATGATGCGCTGCAGCCTCCCCTTTTCTAATGCTGAGCAGGAGCCAAACCATACAGTCATAGATGATGTTATGGTGGATTCGATGATTGCAGTGTAGAACTGCACCATTAGATTTTGAGGTAGGCCAAACTTTTTCAGCTGCCGTAGATGGTACATTCTCTGTTGTGCTTTAAATGTGTTTAAGCGATAACATTAAGACCAGTGGCGTAACAATAGGGGCTGCAGTCCATACACCTGTGGGGGGTGGCCCAGGGCCTGCACAAGGCCATTTTGGGGGGCAGGAGAGGTTGCAGCATTTCCCCCCACTTTAGGGAGATACCTGTGTTTCCGCTGCCTATTTAATGCAGGAGGGGAGGGCGCGATGAGGGAGGGGGGGAGTGGGCCACCAATGTGGGGGGCAATGCTCTCCCCTCATGCTGTAATCCCTCCTGCTCCCCCAAAAGGGCCCATCCAATTTTTCGCAGGGGGGGCCCAGTGATTTCTAGCTATGCTAGTGATCAAGACAGCCCAAATGTTGGATTTCGCTTCTCATGTTCTTAGGACGTTTTCTAAAACAGTTTTATAAATATTCTATTTGCAAGGGATTCCCCAGTAATTCCATATTCACATTAAAAATTGTAGTTAACTAAATTATGAATGCATTTTCTTTTTTTTTTTCTGCATTAAAGCTTTTGAAGAAAAATGTTAATTTCTACATTAACCTTATTTACTGTTACATCCAACAGCTTCCACACGATCATTGAAGGTGTTCAAGCACAGTTCCAGTACTGAATGGAGTAACAGCATGGGCAAAGGCAATGGCCCAGATTCAGATGATGGCAGTTTGAGCAGTGGCACTCAAAGTAGTGGCTGTCAAACCATTGAAGGCTTGCAAGATACAAAAAATAACTCTCCAATCATACCTCTTCAAACTATGGGCGGCCCTCCAAGCAGTAAAGTGAAGGAATCTGACATTCTTAGTGATGATGATGATGATGATGAAGATTATAGGGTTTTAAACATGACTGCAGTTTCGAGAAACATGACAAGCAGTTCAGCACAAGACATTGAAGTACATTTTCAGAACTTAAACATCTCTGAGCATCCAAGCATGATAACAAAGAGTATGGAGTCCAGTGCTACTGACAAAGAAGGTAACTTTAGAGTAAAGGAACAGCCAAAACTCATTCGAGGACATTTCTGTCCAATCAAACGAAAGGTTACCAACCCCAAAGCAGAAAAAGCAATGATAAAGGCAATGAAAGACCAGCGCCAGTCTCTTGACAACCAATCTGAAAGTTCAAGCAGTGATCTGAATGCAATTCTGGAAAGGGAATTCAGTATTCAGAGTTTAACATCTGCTGTAAATGAGGACTGCTTTTATGAAACTATTGGAAGCTGTGGGAAATCCTAGCCCTTCAATGTAGGAGGGAATTCCCAACCAAACATTAAATTACTGACATCTGGAACACGGACTGAAATCGATACACAATGGGGCACTAACCTTGTTGGTTACTGAGGAAGATCTGAATTGCTTAAGAAAGCAAGGGAATCTCATACAGGGTTAAACTATTTGAGTAACATATTAATGACGAATCCACACACACAGTGGTTACCTAAACTTGTAAATTCTGGATGCTTTCACTTGAGATTTCCTTGTTCTGTTTACATTCGAACTAGACATGGACTAGTAACTACTGTAAACTGCTTACAGTATTTAAGCTTTGTGCACAACCTAACTTTGCCACACATTAAGTTATTTTTTTCTAATTTATTGTGTATGTCCAGGTATAAATAAAGCTGACCATATTTAAAGTTTTGAACAGGTATGTAATTATTAGTTATTCGCTGAATAACAACTTCATATTTATACATACATTTTCCAAGAAATTCCTGATCTGGAAGACCTATCTATTAAATTTGAAAATACTGTTGGTCTGCATGCTTATTCTAGGTGAGTGATACAGAGATTATTACAGCCAAAGGATCAGCATAAAAACAAAGCAACTAGTATTTTCCATTTTTGTCATGACAGGGGTATTTTAATTAAACATGTTGCTCAACATTACTTTTGTAGTCACTAGTTTAATTCATTATAGATTAATTACTCTGCTAGCAATTTGAACATAAGATGGAAATTTTGATCACATCACATGATATGATGTGTTTGTACCATATAATGCAAACATATCAATGGCAATGTGGAGGAATCCCCATGTATTTCCTGCTCTAATATCGCATTCTGTATCCCTAACAAGAAGATTCTTACTGGTGATGAGAGGAATGAAGGTAGTTCTAAAGGTGGCCACTAATGATACCATTCTCTGAACGATAGTTTGTTTCTGATTATTTGTATGTTCAACCAAAAACATTTGTTCGGGACAACAAAAGGGTGAAAATCTCCTAACAAATCTGATCAGATCGACGGTATCTATTCAAAAATCGGATTAATTACATTAATTAAATTAGTTAGGAGAATTTCATCCGCTTGTGGTCCCAAACGATTGGAGAATTGAATCGTTAGTGGCCACCTTTAGAAACCTGCTTTACCCTATGCCTCAAGAACCAACCTTCTCTGGAGTCGTTGACAGAAATCATGCTCACTGTAAGTGTAGAGTTTGTAGAACTACAGTCATAAAGTAAAAAAATAGAAAAATAAAGTGACAAGGGATATATGAAGGGTAACCAATATGATTGCCTTACATATAAGAGCAGGTTCACATTTGTAAAAATGAAAAATACTCATTTGGGATGATTTTTAAAGCTCTGCTCAGTGCAGGGGAACCTGCTGTTAAAAATAGGTTCTGCATCCACTTGTAAAAAAAAAACAAAAAAACAAAAAAAACCTGATCCGTTTATCGCGTTGTGGTAAATAGAACAAAGGGTCCTATCTTGCTGCATTTTTCCAGGCTGGCCGGGAAAATTTATATAATGAAAGCCTATGAGAACTAGGCTGGTTGCCGCATCCATTTTGCCCACTTTGATTGCCGCCATCATGCAAATACTCCGGTGTCTCCTCGGTTCCAATGTAGACTCTTCCGATCAGTCCCAGGACACAGATCAGTGGTGCTGGGTAGAAGCATAGGGATCCCCATAGGGTTGACCAAAGACCAATGGGAATCCTCATCAACAGGAGGATTTTCATTGGTTCATGGTGGACCAATGAATATATTCTCTGTTGCTAGGGAGAATTAGTCTATTGTCTCCTATGGGGACCCCATGCCCCTACCAGGCTGTGTATGAGGAACCGAGTGGTGCAGTCCAGAACCAAAATGACACGTGAGTGGCAATTGAAGCAGATAAAGCAAATTACTTAAGTGGATGCAAAACATATGGAGCATATCTGCTCCTGTGCACATTTTGCATTGAATGGGAACAGGTCCTAACTCCTACTTTAGAGTCTGTCTGAGCAAGCAAGCAGATATTACCCTACCTTACTGTACACTTTCTGTATTTCAAGCAGACTACATTCTCTCTCCCTCAGAACTGCTATATGACTCCTTTTTACATTAAGTGAAGGAGTGTCCTGATGCAATGTCACCTTGCTCCAAAACTTGAATAACTTAAAATGTGCATGCTCCATCAACTTTTAAATGTTTCCAAGCTGTGTACACTGCAACACTCCCACACAGCTGTTGGCTGGACTTTGGTTTTAAATATATAGAACTCATTTGCACTTGGTGAACCTGGTAGCATTTTGGGGCAATGAATATGACACATTTATGTATTTTAAAAGGGGCCACCACGATGATGCATAGTGTTGAAACCAGCATTAGAATACCATTTTTGGCAGCACTGAATTAGCCTTAAGTTTAATTAACCAAGAAACTTCCATAAAGGAGACTAGGTATGTATTAGAGTAAACAGCAAATACTCAACAAACATTTAGGGTCAACAACAAATACTAGCAAGAAGTGTTGAGTCAGGATGATACCATTTATTGGCTAACTTAATAGTATATATGAGTAAGCTTCCATCCCTTGGGCCCTCGTCAGACTGAATCATGTATGCTTACAAGACAGCTTTATACATCCAACATCAAAGGGGATACATGGATTTTTTATGAAACATGTCATTATGCTGCCTTCGTGGAAACAAAACATCCAAAACAGGGTCAGAGGTTGTTAGGTGATAGTAAACAAAGGGTCTTATCTGTTTGTAATATAAGTGCTCACACACCTGAGACACTGCCAGGCTTACAGGCATCCTAAATTCCTAATTCAATAGTTCGTTCAGTTTGTCTGAACTGAGAAAGAAAAAGAATTATGACATTAAATATCATCAACCTCATACCAATTTATGAAATTGGCATCCTTGTTCAATATTTCAGCTACTGATTTGAACCAACGTATACATTTTGTCTCTATCAGTCTCTCATTTTGTAATGTAAAACCACCCTGCAGGGCAGTAACACGAAGATCATTCAAGTTGTGTAGTGTGTGTGTGGACTGGGAGTTTAGATTTGATATTGTTAATAGTGGACCTGTGTCCATTCATACGTTTACGCAGTTTGTCTAGTTTCTCCCACATAAGTTACTTTGGGGCATTTTGAACACATGATCAGATATACCAGATTAGTGGAATCACAGGAAAAAGGTGCCTTTTACCCTGTATTCCTGTTGTGTACCTGGTATTGATATTCTGTCAGTGGAGTAGATGTGTCTGCAGGTCTCACACCTTTTTTGTTGGCAGAGCGACGTTCCGATCTGTTGTGGCCTATTCAAAGAACACCTGACACTGACCTGTTTTAAGCCCCGTCTACACGGGGAGATGTTGTGGCGATCCGGCGGCTCGATTAGCCGCCGGATCGCCTCTTCCGCGTCCCCGCTCGCCGCGCGTACGCCGGATTCGATTCCCCGCTCGTCCCCGCCGGCGCCGCTTATCTTTCGCCCGATTCCCTGCCATTGTCCCCTCGCGGGGAGCGAGCAGGGAATCGGCGGTGAGGAGATCCGTCCTGTCGGATCTTATCAATCGAGCCGCCTCAGCGGCTCGATTGATAAGGAACATCGCGGCCGCATCTACGTGTGTAGATGCGGCTTTAGATTGGGTGGCTGTCGATATCTCAGGAGCGGAAGTTCAGGGAATATCTTTCCCAGTTTGTAATCCTTGTGTAAAATGAGATGAACTTCCTTTGCAATCCTTCTTAAGATTTACAGGTGTTGGTTGTACGTGACAACCATTGGGACACGGCCCTCTTCCTGGTTTTGTTTATATTTCAGGAGCTGGGCCCTAGGGATTACTTTAGCTTTCCTGATTTGGTCATAAGAGGGCTTTAACCTTGTTTGATGAAAGTTTTCTTCAGGTAATCTGTTTGTCTCTGTCCACCTTGTCAGAACAAATCTGGCTGCATCTTATAGCTTGGCTGTAGATTATGGAGTTCTTTCTGTGCTTGGGGTGGAAGCTGACATACCTGAGGTATGTGGGACGTTCTGTTGGTTTTCGGGCAGTGTCTCAGTTGTGTGAGCACTTACATTACAAACAGATAAGACCCTTTGTTTACTATCACCTAACACACTCTGACCCTGTTTTGGATGTTTTTTTCAAATGGTATCATCCTGATTTAAAACTTCTTGTTTTTTCAATGAAGGCATCATAATGACATGTTTCATAAAAAATCCAAGTATCCCCTTTGATGTTGCATGTATAAAGCTGTCTTGTAAGAATACCGGATTCAGTCTGATGAAGGCTCAAGGGCCAAAAACTTACTCTTATATATACTATTAAATTAGCCAATAAATGGTATCATCCTGACTCAAAACATCTTGCTTTTACAAATGGCGGCTAATACGGTACAATACTCTACTGTTATAACAAATACTAAATACACATTTTGGCTGTTTTTTTTGTTTTTTTGTAACGTATATACATTAAGTAAATCTCAGACCAGAGTTCTTTAGGACTCTTGAAAGCTGAAAGCACAAGGCATTCCTTAAAGAGGAACTCCAGTGAAAATAATGTAGTAAAAAAAGTGCTTCATTTTTACCATAATTATGTATAAATTATTTAGTCAGTGTTTGCTCATTGTAAAATCTTTCCTCTCCCCGATTTACATTCTGACATTTATTACATGGTGACATTTTTACTGTGCGCAGGTTATGTAGCTGCTCCTATCTGTTTTGGCTGTTAGAGACAGCTGTAAACAGCTATTTGCTGTCTGTGAATCTTGTTACATTGTAACAAACTGCCAAAAGTACCGCGGTCCCAGAGCTTCTTGTGGGAGGGGTTTTAGCACAAAATCAGTCATACAGCGCCCCCTGATGGTCTGTTTGTGAAAAGCATTATATTTCTCATGTAAAAGGGGGTATCCGCTACTGATTGGGATACAGTTCAATTCTAGGTTGGAGTTTCTCTTTAAGTTGTTTCTTCAATAAAACAAATGTTAAGTGTTTTGTGGAAGTGCAACCATTTCATTTTCTGCTTCCCAAAACACTGTTTATACATACCTTTTTATGTATGCATTTAAAAATGTTCTGTAATTTTTGGCTGTATTTTATTTCCTTTAAGTTGTATAGTAAAATGAGTTGTTTCCTATCATAATTGGTGGATTTTTGTATTCTAATAAACAGAACTGTAAACTATCTTGCTTTAGAGAGACTTGATTTCATGCTATAGGTTTAGTAAATGTGATAGTCCTAAAACCAACTTAATAGACCACTATTACAACAAATAGCAACATTTAAAATACATGTGGACACATACTTACATACTTAAAGAAGTGTTTTTTTTACTTTCCTCCAATGTTGCTTACAGTAGGCACTAAAAATATGACTAGTCTATCGCCTCATGAGGGATTCTCAGTATCTCCTTTACTCTCTACAAAAACAATACTTGAAAAGGATCTATACAAAAATGTTAGCCAGACTGCCTGCCTACACTATTTTGGCAGTTGGACTGATCAACTGTTTTTCATAAGTGCTTTTGAAAACCGAGAACCTGAGAATCCCCTTTGAGGAAAGCGACTGTCTACAAGTGACAGAAACATAGGACAAAAGAAATTGATATCATATAGTGTATCTTAATCTGAGGGAAAGGTACTTCTTAACAGTTTTTTTGCTTGCGTGCCTTTAAGAAGCTAACCTTACAATCCTGCTATTAACCTCCCTGGCGTTTTGATTAATTGCGGCGCACGGCCGCGGGAGGGTTTTTATCAGCTAATTTGTTTTTTTTTTAACATGTAGCTAGCCTAGCGCTAGCTACATGCTTCCCCCCTCCCTTCGCTATCCCACCCACCCCTCCGATCGCCACCGGCGATCATACCCAACAGGAATCCCGTTCTGAACGTGATTACCTGTATGGGCTTCCCCCGTCGCTATGGCGACGATCGGAATGACGTCATCGACGTCGTGACATCAGGGGGAGTCCCGATCCACCCCATAGCGCAGCCTGGCGGTGATTGGCCAGGCTGCGCAAGGGATCTGCAGGGGGGCCCTCTTTTGCGGCGGGTAGCGGCGGATTGGCGGCGACCGCAACAAACACGCAGCTAGCAAAGTGCTAGCTGTGTGTTTGAAAAAAAAATTATGCAAATCGGCCCACCAGGGCCTGAGCAATGCACTGCGGCGTTACTGGAGGAGCTTAGCTCGTCCATAATGCCCAGGGGGTTACCTTGTACCTAAGGCGATATGTGACATGATGAGATAAACATGTGTCTGTACAGTACAAAACATTAATAACCAGGCTGTTTTACTTGTTTTATTTTGCTGCCTGAAATAATTATTTTCTAGGCATGGAAGTGTCAGCTTCTGTCTTGACGGTACCTTGTCTGGAACACAGTAAACATCCCTGCTAAGTAAATTACAGCCAGAAAAGTTTTCCTGGCAGAAAACAACTTATGTGGGCAGGGAAAGATATAGAATACATGAACTATTGACCTTTTTTTTTTTTTTTTTAACTCTGGGACACTTAATAGGCTGCCAGGAAAATCCTAGGATTCTTACATCATTTTTAGGAGTAGCAGAATAAATATTGTTTATCTCATCGGTTTATCTTCACCTCAGGTTCACTTTAAATATAAGTAAAACTGCATTTGAAATATAGCTGAAAGTGCTCTGTGTTAGTGAAAGAACTCTCTTTCATGTATAGAGATTTTTTTTCATATTGTTTTATTGTGTTAAGAATTGTACTGACATTTATTTATTATTTTTACAATCAAGAATGTAGCAGAATACAGACCCATAGACTTTTAAGAGGTTTTTTATATTCATATTCTAAAATCAATAGAAGAAAAAAACAAATGTGTGAATAGAATAAAACTAAATTAATACATTTTAACTGAAAGGCCAGTTGTCCATAAGACAAAAAAAAGTTCCAAAGTATCAAATCTTTTCAACAAGAATTTGGAAAATTGTATACTTACCTTCAAAGCAATTTTCCTTTCCTGGCATTCCTCCATGGCAGCATAACATATGGGCAGTTCTCCGCCTCCAACTGCCAGATAGGACCACCCTCAATATAAAAGTGCACCACACCCAATCATCCACATTCCTAGTAACGGACGAGCCGCCTAGAAATGGGTGGGAATGTATGCTGCCATGGAGGAATGCCAGGAAAGGAAAATTGCTTTGAAGGTAAGTATACAATTTTCCAAATTCCCTGGTATCTCCATGGCAGCATAACATATGGGAAATAACTAGACACAAAAACAATAGGGAGGGTATGCTTAAGAAACAGAAATTTAATAAAGAAATCATACAGAAAATAAACTACAGAGGCTGATCAGTAGCTAGAGAGATAACTTTTCTCCCAAATACAGAGGTTGAAAGAGTAGCTGGCTCTATTCTATAATGCTTAATGAATGTATGGCTTGATGACCAATTAGCCGCCCTGCATACAGTTTCAAGGGATACTTTCCCCAGAGATGCCCAAGAGGCCGACATTCCTCGAGTCGAGTGGGCCGACACTACTTGTGGAGGAGATAGGTCTCTCGCCTTGTATGCCCTTTGAATGACCGTCACAATCCACCTTGAGATTGACCTGATGGTCGCATTCTTACCCTTATTCAACCCCATAGGAACTATAAAGAGTCTTTCTCCAGACCTAAAGGTTGCAGTTGCATCTAAATACGCTCTAATAGTAGAGACTGGATCCAGAGGATGCACTTTCATTGGATCTAAAGGATCTTTAAATGAAGGGAGCGTCCACTCCTGGTTATAGTGGTAATACGAGGCAACTTTAGGGACAAATGAATCCACTGGATTTAATACAACTCTGTCCTCGAAAAAGGAAATAAAGGGCTCTTTCCAACTTAACGCTTGTATTTCTGACACTCTTCTTCCGGAGGTGATCGCGATTAGGAATACAGTTTTCAACGTCAGATTGTAGAGAGAGCAACGTTGTATTGGACTGAACGGAGGCCCTGAGAGAAACTCTAACACCAGAGGCAAGTCCCATTGGGGAAATCTCGGTTTCCTAGGAGGTCGTATCTTCATTGCTGCCTTGAAGAATTGCTTTATAAGGATATTGGCAGACCACGGGGTTCCCAAAACTGCTGAGATTGCTGACAACTGTGACCTTAGGGTGTTGTATGCCAGTCCCAGATCAAGGCCCCTCTGTAAGAATAACAGAATATCGCACACTTGTGGAGATAGTGGATCAAAACCAACTTCCTGCGCAACAGCTGCAAATCTTCTCCAAGTTCTGTTATATACAGCTATAGTAGTTGGTTTTCTCGCCGCAAGCAAGGTATCTATCACTTCTAATGGACAGCCTTGATCTAACAGTCTTTGTTTTTCAATCTCCAAACCGTCAGCTTTAGTCTGTCTAGGATGAGATGAAGAAATCCTCTCTGGGAAAGAAGGTCCGGCATGGTTGGCAGGGGAAAAGGCTGCTCTATCAGCAGGCTCCTTAGCAAGGTGTACCATGGCCTCCTTGGCCAGTCCGGGATGACCGCTAAAGACTTCCACTTTGGATAACAGAACTTTCTGAAGAAATTTGAAAATCAACGGAACAGGGGAGAATGCATAACCCCTGGCAAATGTCCAATCCTGTATCAACGCATCCGTAGCTAATGCCTCTCTCGTCGGAAAACGAGAGTAGAAGGTCTGGAGTTTTCTGTTGTACTTCGATGCAAATAGATCTATTTGCGGGAGACCCCACTTCTTCACTATCATTTGAAATACTGTGGGATTCAAGGACCACTCATTGTTGGACAAGTGAACCCTCGACAACATGTCCGCTTGTACATTGTCTGATCCCGGAAGGTATACTGCCGTTATGTCCTTCAGGTTCTCTTGGACAAGGGTTATAATTGGAGTCACTTCCCCCAGCAAAGTCCTGCTGTGAGTCCCCCCTTGTCTTTTTATATATGACACCGCGGCCGTATTGTCGAGCCTCAACATTACAGAAGCCCCTTTCAATAGTGGAAGGAAAGCCTTCAAAGCTTGGTGGGCAGCTTTTAGCTCTATGATGTTGGAAACAATTGGTGTATCCCGACTTGACCAGATGCCCTGGACTGCCCATTCCTTGTATGTGGCTCCCAATACCTGCGCACTGGCATCTGAAGTTATCACTTCCCATGTTGGTGGAGTGATGGAAAAGCTCTTGCTTAAATTGGAACGGGATTTCCACCACTGAAGGCTGGTCCACACTTTCCGCGAAATATGAATTGGGTAATTTAGATCTTGATGCCTCCACTGACTTAGAAAGTTTGATTGAAAAACTCTGAGGTTCCAGTGTGACCACCTCACCAGTGGTATCGTCGATGACATCAGGCCCAGCATCCTCATGCATTGTCTTGCTGTCATTATCGAATTGGGCCTGACTGTATTCACTCTCTGAATGATTAATGACATCTTGTCCTGAGGTAGAGAAATCGTGTCGTTTTCGGTCGAGAAGAAAGCTCCTAAGAAGACTAGATTTTGAGTTGGAACAAGTTGGCTTTTTTTGAGGTTTAGTAACCATCCGAAGTCTTTGAACGTTTGCATTACAGTATTTCGATGACTTATTAGCTGTTCTCTTGACCCCGCTAATATTAGCACATCGTCCAGGTAGTGTAGAAGTCTTATTCCCTGTTGTCTGAGAATAGCTACTATTGTCAAAAGGACCTTCGTGAAAGTTCTTGGGGAGGTAGACAGCCCGAAGGGCAGACAGCAGAACTGGAGATGGATGCCTCCCACGAGAAAACGCAAATATTTTTGAAAGGAATTTGCTATGGGAACATGAAAATATGCATCTTTTAAGTCTAGGGAGGCCATCCAATCTCCAGCCCTGACTGCCTGAATGACTGTTTGTAACGACTCCATTTTGAATTTCGGGATCCTGATGAATTTGTTTAGCGCTTTTAAGTCCAAGACTGGTCTCCATTCTCCCGTTTTTTTCTTCACCAGGAATATCGGGGAGTAAAAGCCTGAGAATTCCTCTCTTTTTGGAACTGGGATAGCAGCTCCTTGTGTTATCAGAGAGTTGACATAATCCATAAGAATCTTTTTCTTGACCGAATTGCGTGGGACAGACGTCTCTATTATGCGAGGAAGAACTGGTTTGCTGAGAAAGGACCACTTGTGACCGACCGACACCACTTGAATAATCCAGGGGTCTGTTACTTTTTGCACCCAAACAGGGACATAGCGAGCAAGTCTTGCTCCCACCATCTCTATTTGGGCGGGCGTTATATCAAAAGGATTTTCCAGCATTAGAAGCAGAAGGAGTAGGCTTATTCCTTCCTGCTCTAAAAAAGGATGGTTGGGATGATCTCCAATTACTGTCGAACTTTCTGTTAGGCTTATAGGAACTTGCATCCCTGAATCTTTGAGAAAACGATTGTTTTTGTTGATTCCATTTCCTTGTTCTGAACTTTCTATCTTGGGGTAAGAGTCCAGACCTCCCACCCGTTACACGGGCTATTGCAGAGTCCATTTTAGGGCCAAATAAGTTCTTGCCATCAAAAGGGATACGAGTCCATGTTGCTTTCGAAGAGGGGTCCGCAATCCAAGGCCTAAGCCACATGGCCCGTTTTGACATTATCGAAAAAAGCATAGACCTACTAGCTCCTTTAACCTCCTGAGCGGTATGGACGAGCTCAGCTCGTCCATCACCGCCGGAGGCTGCCGCTCAGGCCCTGCTGGGCCGATTTTCTTCAAATAAAGTGCAGCACACGCAGCCGGCACTTTGCCAGCCGCGTGTGCTGCCTGATCGCCGCCGCTCTGCGGCGATTCGCCGCGAGCAGCGGCGAAAGAGGGTCCCCCCAGCCGCCTGAGCCCTGCGCAGCCGGAACAAAAAGTTCCGGCCAGCGCTAAGGGCTGGATCGGAGGCGGCTGACGTCAGGACGTCGGCTGACGTCCATGACGTCACTCCGCTCGTCGCTATGGCGACGATCTAAGCAAAACAAGGAAGGCCGCTCATTGCGGCCTTCCTTGTTTATTCTGGGCGCCGGAGGCGATCGGAAGAACGCCTCCGGAGTGCCCTCTAGTGGGCTTTCATGCAGCCAACTTTCAGTTGGCTGCATGAAATAGTTTTTTTTTAATTTAAAAAAAACCCTCCCGCAGCCTCCCTGGCGATCTCAATAGAACGCCGGGGAGGTTAATCACGTCCAAAGATGCTTCCCCAATAAAGTCTGAGGCATAGTTAATGTCACTAGCCCATGCTAGTAAAGTTTGTTTATCATCTCCTCTCTCTATCGCCTCCATGAGATAGTTGGACCATGCTTTCAAAGCCCTTGAGACCGAAGTTAACGCTACTGCTGGTCTTGCTGCTTCACCTGCTGCAACATATGACCTTCTCAAATCCTGATCCATTTGTCTATCTAAGGGATCCTTGAATGAAGTAGAGTCTTCTGAAGGAAGGGTTGTATTTTTCGCTAATCTAGCTACAGATGCATCCACTACTGGCACATTCTCCACTAGCGCTTCGCCACTTTCGGGAAGGGGATACATCTTCCTTAATCTGTTTTTAGCAGAAGGTTTCTTACTTGTTTTACTCCATTCGTCTAAAAAGATGTCCTTAACCTCATCCATCAAGGGAAAAGAATCATGCGATTTGTCAAGTTGTTTGAAGTATTTCTTTTTCTTCACTTCAGTGTCAGAGTCCTCCCAGGTAATAGATTCCTTGACTTGAGCAATGAAAGCAGGAATTGAGGTAAAGTCTATCGTAGAGTCCCAATCTTCCGAAGAGTCAGAATCTGAATCCGGTCTGTCGTTTAGTTTTCCACGTTTTGCGTCGGGAGGAGAAATTGGACTTTTAGTACCTTGGATATTCTGTAATGTATCCTGTACTGTCTGTTTTATCACTGTAGTTAGGTCACTACTTTGACCTGCAATTTCACCAAAGCATGCTCTACACACTAGCTTATCTGGGAGGCGATCCCTCCCACACAACCAACACTGATCTTCTGTAGGCCTATTCGTTTTGTTGGTGCATTTTTTAGGAGGAGGGCCCTGTTCCTGAATGGACTCAGGAGAGCTAGAGGCAATTCTCTTTGAGCTGGTTCTCCTTCTCTCAGCAATTCCCGGAGAGTCAGATCTTTGTGCAGGCGACTTCTCCCTTGAGCGTGACACTCTATGCGATGCCTGGCCAGAAGCCGATGGCTTGGAATGGGAATATGAGGAATTATCTCTAAAGAAAGAACAATAAGCCATATTAGCACTCTTCCTAAAAGAGTATAGGGCCCCTTTAAATTACTCACCCTCCTTACCTATTGGAACGGTCTTTTATGGAAGATTTTCCCATTCTGGATCCCTGAAACAAGGGATATGATACCATGTAAGCACCAGAGCAGCCCATTATGCATACAAATGAGTGCATAGAAATAACAGACAATCCCCATTCTGATCACAGAAGGGAGCGTGAAAATTTGATGCCCCTCACATACCTGCAGAGCCTGAAGGATTCTCCCTAATACTCCAGCGTCCTCCTGCGCGCGAAATCGCATAGGGTAAGGACGCCGGAAGAGGAAGGATGCCTGTACTTATCCATCTGCGGCATGCCCATAGCAAAGATGGCCGCCGTTGTACTTCCTGCTATGATGCGAGCCATCCCCAAGATGGCCGCCAACCCGGAAGTGATGCTGGCGGCTGGGAACACGGAAACTACAGTGCATAGCGGCGAACCAGCCGCCAACAAGCAGCAGACTCATCTCCTTCGGGCGAACCGGCAGCAAAATGCCCAGACACCGCTAGCGGGTACATTACGACACTGATTATATCTACAGTAGACAGAGTAAGAGAGCCGGATTTACCATTTAGGTAAACTGCAAGGCAAGAGCTGGAGACCTAACCAGCCATTCTTCTGCTCCTATCGGTTCATTTAGAAACCTAGGATACAGGACAACAGATAGAAGGGGCCCACACTGTCTGGAACCGCAAATAACGCGGAGGTAAGGGAACACAAGATACATATATATACACCTGTATATGTTAAAATTTTACATCAAGAAATACTCTGATATGTCAAAAAATGAGGAAAGAAAAAACCTGGTCCATATATTCTGGCGGTGAGGACGAAAAAAGGAATGTGGATGATTGGGTGTGGTGCACTTTTATATTGAGGGTGGTCCTATCTGGCAGTTGGAGGCGGAGAACTGCCCATATGTTATGCTGCCATGGAGATGCCAGGGAATAATGCTTTGTATCACCAGAATACCTTATGGCCAGGTTTACACTGACACTTTGTGGTGCGTTGCGTTGGACAATATAATTGCATAGCAAACAAAGTGCAATAATATTTGAATGGTATGTTCACAGGTAGCCTGGCTCTATTTGGTTCATAGCCAGGAAGATATCTTGTTAGCTCTCCTCCCACATTCCCGCTCCTCACTAATTGGCTGAGGGCAGTTCAGTGTGACAGGCTAAGGCTGAGAATTTTATTTCTGCAGAAGCTGTTAAAATACAATCTATGCTATGCTCACTTGAGTTGACAAAGAATGCTAGATATTACAGTGCAGTTTAAAGGAGGAAAAAGAGTAAGGGAGGAAATGACATCAAGATTGGCTTCAGTCAGAGGCAGTAAAAATGGAACGTGCCTGAAACAGATTTCTCTTTATTTACTATATACAATTTACTGAAATCAAAATGTGGACAGTACAGTACATATGTAAGTAGAACACGTATTTATCTACTTGTTTCCTGGGATAGTATGGCTGTCCCTGCTGCTTTAACTGTATGTTTCACTGTATGCATCGCAATTGACAATGTGACTTTTCCTTTCTTGTTTTGTTGCGATCTTGTTCATACAGGTCTTGCAACGCCCCATTGTGAACTTACCCAATGTTTGTGGTGATACTAAAACACGTGCCCATTTTTGTGACTCGAAATTAGTATATGTGTATATAAACAGTTTTTCATAACATATTTGATATAGTGTAATTGTATCTGGGGCTGATTTCAATGGCAGTGCTCATTTCCACTGGATGATACAGAAGAAATACACACATATTACTAAAAAAAACTAAAAAAGGGCAAATAGATTTAACTAAAATTGTATTATACTCAGAAATGAATAAATCACATAAAGAATAAGTGAGCCATTGTACTCCAGCTTGCTGTATTAAAGTGTACCTGAGGCGAACCTCGGCTCAAACTTAAATACTTAGTCAATGAGAGGGAAGATTTTGGATCCTGTAGAGGCCTCCCACAATGTCCTTCGGTCCACTTTCGCCGAGTGCAGACCCCCCAAAGGAATCCGATAATCTCCTCTTCAAGCATGAGAGCTGCCAAAATGCACATGTGCGAACGAGGTCACACCTGTGCAGTATCCTGGAATCGTTCATGCAAAGTATAATTGCATAGTTATCTAGGTTGAATCAAGTTCAACAATTTGAGCCTACATGTACCTACCTGTACCTCAGTCCAGAGGAAAGACATGTTACATGAGCAAAAATGTGACTAGATCAAGGCACCATCTTTCAACACCTAGCAATTACAGTTGTGGATGATCTTCAAAAAAAAAAGCACCCAAGCCTGTTTTAAAATGCAAGAATAGAATTTGACATAACTCCTCCTTATTCGTTCAGTCGACTGTTTGTGACCATATGTACTTCTGCACGCCAGATCTGAATCACTTTCTGCAGTTTCATACGTATGTTCATAGCTTCACGTATGCTGTCTATCCATCTTAGTCTCTGCCATCATATTTTTTTTTCCCTCAATTTTTCCAAGAATCAAGGATTTCTCCAAAGAATCTGGTCTTCTCATTATGTGATCAAAGTATCTGAGTATTAGAGTAGTACCCAGGGCAGGACCGAGGCAGAGGCGACAGAGGCTCCAGCCTCAGGGTGCAGTGTAGGAGGGGTGCACAACTCACTCACCTTTCATTCCCCTATTGTGTTTGAAGCAAAGAGAAATAAGAAAAGGGGATACATGGCAGTGACTGCAAGCCAGATAATTAGAGATGAAGGTGTTGGGGGCCCCGGGGCACCTCTTAGTCTAATAGCAATCAGTGTGTGATGGCTGGGGTGAGAGGGATGGAGGGGCGCACTTTGGTGTCTAAGCCATGGGTGCTGGAGGACCTTGTCCCGGCTTTGGTAGTACTAACCCTTCTAGTGAACACTCTGGCCTTATTTAACCCTTTGGCCGCCAGCCGATTTGTCCTAAACACGAACATCTACTGCCAAGCAGTTTTTAGACATTTTGCACTTATTAGGTTTACGTAGGATTGTTGACAAGAAAACGATCATTAAAACCTACATATTATATACTGTATATATATAATTTTTTTTCCACAATAAATTGGGCTTAAACACTGAAACAACATTTTGTACTTTTTCTGGAGAGAACAAGTCTTGCAGGCACACCGATATATTTATAGCTTCTTTTATTGGTCACATCAGACAGAGCAGAGGATACAACGACAGACCGCTGTTTCGAGCAATCTAGCTCTTTATCAAGTTGCAGTGTTTTGACAACTTGATAAAGGGCTAGATTGCCCGAAACAGCGGTCTGTCGTTGTATCCTCTGCTCTGTCTGATGTGACCAATAAAAGAAGCTATAAATATATATCGGTGGTGCCTGCAAGACTTGTTCTCTGCATTTGACGGCTCTGGTGGTCTGAAGAGCCGACTGCTTGGGCACACCATCTTCTATACATGGGTGCTGTCTCAACCTCCAATATTGAATCTGATTTATGTACTTTTTCTGGAGATATAACAACATTTTTGAGTGAAATATGTACAAAAAAAAGTGAAATGAAAAATATAATATTTTTCTGTTGTGTTTTTTTCAAAGAAGAATTACATTTACTAACAAATGTTACTGATCATAAAAGCCCTGATTCTGCTGAATCCAATGATACCTCATATGTATTGGTATCCCACTTTTCCCTGCCTGGAATAGGTGCGCCAGTACAGGTAGCCAGATATAGCTGCAGCCAGTATAGGTAGCCAGGGATAGGTAGCCAGGGATAGGTGCAGCCAGTATAGGTAGCCATGTAAAGATGCTACCAATACAGGTAGTCAGGTATAGGTGCCACAAGTACAGGTAGCCAGATATAGGTGCAGCCAGTATAGGTAGCCAGGAATATGTTCCCCAGTATAGGTAACGGGTATAGGTACCCCCAGTATAGATCGTAGGTATGGGTAGCAGGTATAGATGCCCCAGCATAGGTAGTAGCTATAGGAGCCCCCAGTATAGGTAGCAGGTATGGGTGCCAGTGCGGGGAAGGGGCCAACATCATCCTCCCTCCCCATGGGCCCCCTCCTGTGGCCCCCTGTATGGTTGGAGTGCAGCTGTCTGTGTGTAATTAACTCACCCAAGTGTCTCCTCCGGCAGCAGGCTCCTCTCTTACCCATCATACAGAAAGTAGAGAGGAGAGAGAGGAGGCAGCTGCCAGCGTGGGACACAGGCATGGAGCCAGCAATCGGGTGAGTAATTACACAATGATGTCGGCTCCCCTCCCCGCTGCTTCCCAGGGGACAAAACTGCCACAATAACATACTAGGTACGTTGCTGGCAGGTAAAACATTTACCTTCCACAACTTACCTAGTATGTGCTTGGCCGTAAAAGGGTTAAGTATTAATATAGTAACATAGTTGGTTTGGTTGATAAAAAGACACCTGTGTATCAATTTCAACCAGAAGGAAAAAAAAGAAAACAATAACAAAAAAAAAAACCCCTCACCATCCTGAACCCGCACATGTCCCAGTTGATCCAGGGGAAGGCGAAAAACCCCTGGATCAACTGGGGCCACACCCACAGTTCAAAAGCACCAAAAGCTTGGCAGATCCCAGTTGATCCATATTTCGTATCTCGCATATCCGTTTATACAAATCCATATACTTCTGGGCTGTAGCCTGGTTCCTTTTACCTGCTATTGAGCACCAGGTGGAAGACCAGCTCATTCCCTCTCCTAGTCAAACTGTCTAAGGGGGCTCCCTACAAGCACACCAAGGGTTCCAGTGAGATTATTTTCCCCATAACTTGTTTTATGAGTTATCCCACCCTTTTCCAAAAGGCGGTCACTTTTGAGCATGTCCAAATATATGTATGAAGGTGCCAGTCTCCATTTTGCATTTCCAACACCCGTCAGTAATGTTTGAGTTTATTTGATGCAGGTATTCTGGTGTAAAATACCATAAACACTTTATTTTATATTGATTCTTGTTAATCTGAACACATATAGAACATTTATCAGCATTTCACCAGATCTTTCACCAAGTCTCCAAAGATATACTCCTTTTCAGCATTGCCTCCCTCTTTGACATATATCCATATGTCAGCTGCTGCCCTTCCAAGGGGCCAACTAGTATCCAATATATGTCTGATATAACTTGGTCCTTTACTACACAATCTCTCGCAGCTAGTCAGTTTATCAAAATTCAGTATTCTTGATTGTTTTAATGCATAGTTTCTAATCTGCAAATAGCTAAAAGGTGCCCCAGATGGAAGTCTATATCTGATTTGTAAATTTTCAAAAGACATTAATTGACCAGTTCTATCATCTACTATATGTTCAAATCAGAACAATTCTTTCTTTACCCATGGTATCACCATTCTATTTCCCAGACTACACATAATTTTGGATGTAAACAAGGGTATCATCCCAGAGGTTTTAGCTCTCAGACATCCCTTATCCTTATATTTATGCCATATCTTTTTTGTAAACATCATTGTGTCAAGAAGATCCCTGTCTCTCAACTATGGGTCTTCTTCCCATACCAGGGTACTCAAGTGTATTTGGGCTATTGATCATTTCTATATTTCGGTCCACCTATTATCAGTTCCGAGTCAACCATGCTTCAATATGGCTGAAATGGGAGGCAACATAGTATCTAACAAAATCTGGAATCGACAACACACCTGACTGTTTAGGTGAGAATAGTATTGATCTACCAACATGATGTCTTTTATAAGCCCATAAACAGTTAAATATCAATTTGTTTATATACTGAAAGTCCCTTTGTGGTATTTCAACTGGGAGGGTCTCAGAAAGATAAAGAAATTTAGGAAGGATGGACATTTTTACCCCATCCAAATCAGGTGCAATTGTCACCATTTTTGCAATAGTTCCCTAATATTAACAGCCATTGAGCTTGAGTCACAAACCAGCGCTGCTTCATTAAAAACAATTTGTGGCTGCTATGCATGCTACGTTTGCTCCTTGTAGTGCAGCGTGCCTTACATATCAACATGCGTTGCTTGCATAGCAACGCGTGTTCCTTTAAATACCGGCCGCTGCTTTGAAGTATCGCGAAGTATCGCGAGTATCGGCCACTACTATACTAATTAACATAGTTACTATGTTAATTACATAGTAACTATGTTCATTAACCACTTTATCACCAGCGGTGCGTATATCTACGCTCCTTTTTACACCCTTTCCCCACCAGGAGCGTAGATATACGCACCTCCCGCCGCTGTCCGCGCTCCCGCTCGCTCGTGTGCGCGCTTCCATGCTCGTGCACGCCGCCGGCCGGCCGCTCGCCCGGAGATCAGTGAACGGGAAAAACCATTCCTGTTCGTTGATCTCAGCCCCAAGCAATGATCGGCTGCTTCTATGAGAAGCAGCGCGATCATTGTGAAGAAATAAAAAAAGTTTCCCAGCCTCATTGAACTTCCTGTAAGCGTACTTCCTACGCTTACAGGACGCATTTACAAAAAATTACTGTGGCCATCTTGTGGCCAAATAGTAAAACTCATTCAAAACATTTTTCATATACAAATACATACTTTTACACTATGAATTAACTCATTACCTCCCACACTCCCCAATTAATTTATTTTTTTTGTAATAAAAGGAAAAAAAAAATTACAATAAAAAACAAAAACAAATAGTTACCTTAGGGACTTTAAATATTTATGTCAAGAGGGTACAACACTGTTACTTTATAAACTATGAGCTTGTAATTAGGGATGGACGCAAAACTGAAAAAAATGCACCTTTATTTCCAAATAAAATATTGGCGACAAACGTGATAGGGACAGAATTTAAACGGTGTAATAACCGGGACAAATGGGCAAATAAATTTCATGGATTTTAATTATAGTTGCATGCATTATTTAAAAACTATAATGGCCGAAAACTGAAAAATAATAATTTTTCTCCCACATTTTTTCCTATTTTCCCATTAAAACACATTTAGAATAAATAATTCTTGGTATAATGTCCCACCTAAAGAAAGCCTAATTGGTGGCGAAAAAAAAACAAGATATAGTTCATATCATTGCGATAAGTAATAATAAAGGTATAGACAAATGAATGGAAGGAGCGCTGAAAGGTGAAAATTGCTCTGGTGCTCAAGGGGTAAAACCCCTCAGTTGTGAAGTGGTTAACATAGTAGCGGCCACTCTAGTGAAGAATCACGGTCACGATACTTCACAGCAGCTGCCAGCATTCAAAGGAATGCGTGTTGCTATGTAAGGCATGCTACGCTGCAAAAAGTGAGCGTAGTGTGCATAGCGGACGCTAATTGCTGAAGCAGCACTCGTTTGTGAATCAAGCTGATTGGGCAGAAATTTGCCTGAAACAGATTCCTTTATGAATAAGTCAGATATACCCCTAAATATTTCACTTTATCTTTCTAAGAATAGGGGAAGATGTCTCTAACACTCCGAAGCTTTTCATCCAATATATTTAAAGGGGTGCTATGGCGAAAAATTGTAAAATTTTAAATATGTGCAAACATATACAAATAAGAAGTATGTTTTTTTCAGAGTAGGATGATCCATAAATGACTTTTCTCCTATGTTACTGTCACTTACAGTAGGTAGTAGAAATCAGACAGAAGCGACAGGTTTTGGACTAGTCCCTCTCCTCATGGGGGATTCTCATGGATTTATTTATTTTCAAAAGCACTTAGTGAATGACAGTTGCACTGTCCAACTGCCGGAAAACTGTGTAGTGAGCAGGGAAGCTGGCCAGCAACATTGTTTAAATCCTTTTTAGGGAATATCTTAATAAAGAATAAAAGCCTTGCTGAGAATCCCCTATGAAGAGATGGACTAGTCCAAAACCTGTCGCTTTTGTCAGATTCCTACTATCTACTGTAAGTGACAGCAACATAGGAGAAGGGTAATTTCTGGCTTATTTTACTTTGGAAAAAAAGGTACTTCTTATTTGTCTATGTTTGCACATATTTTAACTTTTACAATTTTTCGCTATAGTGCCCCTTTAATGCCATTGCTTCAGTTTTACCCACATTAGTTGTATATCCTGATAGGGACCCGTAACTATCTAGTATTTTATCCACTTGAGCCTATCTGGACGAATATGTTCGTCCAGATAGGCTGTGCTACTGCCAGTGTGCGGTGTGCGCGGTCTCGTGCACGCTCCCGCCGTTAGCACCCCGATCAATTCATCTATCTAAGTCCCTTATCAGAGACCGCAGTCTTTCTGCAAAAAAAAAAAAAAGTTCCTCGTCCTGATTCTAGTTCCTGGAAGCGTCATTGTACACTTCCAGGACTTTTTTGACTGTGGCCATCTTGTGGCTAAATAGTAAACTACACCCACATGCATTTTTTTAATAAATAAATACATTCAATTACATTTAAAAATTAGATGTTTACTTCCCCATGCCAAAAATTACCCAAATAAATGTTTTAATTAAAAATAAGTAAATAAAAAATTAATAAAAAAATAAAAAACATATATTTACCTAAGGATCTGAACTTTTTAAATATGCATGTCAAGAGAGTATGTTAATATAATTTTTTTAAATTATAGGCTTGTAAATAGTGAAGGACGCAAATTGAAGAAATTCACCTTTATTTCCAAATAAAATATCGGCGCCATAAATTGTGATAGTAATTTAAATGGTGTAATAACCGGGACAAATGGGCAAATAAAATACATGGGTTTTAATTATGGTAGCATGTATTAATTTCAAACTATAATGGCCAAAAACTGAGAAATGTATTTAGAATAAAATAATTCTTAGCAAAGTGTACCCTCCAAAGAAAGCCTAATTAGTGGCAGAAAAAAACAAGATATAGATCATTTCAGTGTGATAAGTAGTGATAAAGTTATTGGCGAATGAATAGGAGGTAAAAGTTGCTCGGATGCATAAAGTTAACAACCCTGTGAGCTGAAGTGGTTAAGTAAGTTTGGACGGGATACTTTTAAATTTGTGAGGGACACCAGGAAAACATTGGCAAACAATGAGATCTTAAACGACTGAGTCTTTATCATTACGCCTGGGATATCTTGCATTTTTCTTATTGTAGCCACCAAGGGCTCAATACATAAAACAAACAATAACAGAGAGAGGGGGCACCCATGGCATGTTCCATTATAGATAGAGAATGGGGTGGAAGTTGTGTGTATAGTTCTAACTCTACACACATGTATAGTGTGTATAGTTCTATTCCGACGTACTTTAGTAATGTAAATGTAAAAGGCCATCTTAGCCTATCACAGGCCTTTTCTGTATCCAGGCTCATAAGCAAGGCCCTCTGTTTTGTTATATTTATTACATCTATCAGGTCTATAACCTTTCTAGTATTATCTCCCCCCCCCCCCCCCCGTCTTGATGCCAGAAAGCCCACCTGGTCCTTGTGGATTATTTTAGGTAGTATTTGGCCTAATCTATCAGCAAGTATTCTAGTAAAAATCTTATAATCTCTATTAACTACTTGCCGACTGCTTACGGCTGTCTTAGGGGCTAGCAGATCGTGCGCAGGCTGCGCACGCATCTCCTGCTTGGAAGGCGGAGCTCCACCTTCAGTCTCCAAGCGGCGATCGCCGTCTAATTATGCTGTACATCGCTGTGATCTGCAGCAGTGCTGTACTGGTGAGAGCCGCGTGACATGGCTGTCCCCCTGGGACACAGGGAAGCGATCCGCTGTGATAGTCTGTGCCTATCACAGCCGATCACCCTGATAGGCTGGCCAGGGGAGGGAGGGAGGGTAATAAAAATAATAAAAAAGAAGCAGCATTTTATTTAAAAATATAAATAAATATTTATATAAAAAAACAAACATTGGGGGAGCGATCAGACCCCACCAACAGAGAGCTCTCTTGGTGCGGAGAAAACATTTGTGTGCTGAGTTTTACAGCCCTGCAGCTTATAAAAAGCCTGGTCTTTAGGGGGGGGGGGGGTTAAGACTGCAGTCCTCAAGTGGTTAAGGAGTTCAATTGGCCTATAGCTCCCACATTCTTTTGCGTCCTTGACCTCCTTCAGTATAACAGTGATGAACGAATGCTTCATTGTATCAAGGGCACTCTCACCCTCAGAAGTTCATTGTAAACTGAGTCAAGATAAGGTATAATTTGGGGTATGTTTTATAATACAAACTAGCTGATGACCCTAAAATGTGTTTAGTTTTTGTTGGCTCCACCCACTTTTTCTAACCTTGACACAAAGTCACTCATTGACCAAGTTTGTGAGCTTTTGGGTTCTTGACATCAATAATGTGAGAATGGAAGCAGTTTATCAAGCAAAGAAATATGATTGGCTGTTCATGGCTCTGTCCCCTTTAGTGATTTTGAATCTCAGTCACCCAATGTCTGACTGTTGCCGGTTTGAAGCCAGTATAGGTAGCCAGAAATACGGGCCCCCAGTTTTGGTAGCAAGGTATAGGTGCTCCAGTATAGGTAACCCAGGAATAGGTGCTCCCAGTACAGGTAGCCAGGAAAAGGTGCCTCAGTATAGGTAGCCAGACATAGGTGCCTCAGTATAGGTAGCCAGGAATAGATGCTCCTAGTATACATAGCCAGGAATAGGTGCCTTAGTATAGATAGCCAGGAGTGGGTGCCTCAGTATAGATAGTCAGGGATAGGTGACTCAGTACAGATAGCCAGACATAGGTGCCTCAGTATAGATAGCCAGGAATAGTGGACAAAGTATAGATAGCCAGGGATAGGTGACTCAGTATAGATAGCCAGGGATAGGTGACTCAGTATAGATAGCCAGGGATAGGTGACTCATTATAGATAGCCAGGGATAGGTGACTCAGTATAGATAGCCAGGAATAGGTGCCTCAGTATAGATAACCAGGATTAGGTGCCTCAGTATAGATAGCCAGGGAGAGGTGTCTCAGTATAGGTAGCCCGGGATAGGTGCCTCAGTATGGATAGCCATGGATAGATGCCTCGGTATAGACAGCCAGGAATAGGTGCCTCAGTATAGATAGCCAGGGATAGGTGCCTCAGTATAGATAGGCAGGAGTAGGTGCCTCAGTATAGATGGCCAGGAGTAGGTGCCTCAGTATAGATAGCTAGGGATAGGTGCCTCAGTATAGATAGCAAGGAGTAGGTGCCTCAGTATAGGTAGCTAGGAATAGATGTTCACAGTATAAATAGCCAGGAATAGGTGCCTCAGTATAGATAGCCAGTGATAGGTGCCTCAGTATAGATAGCCAGGGATAGGTGCCTCAGTATAGATAGCCAGGGATAGATGCCTCAGTATAGACAGCCAGGAATAGGTGCATCAGTATAGATTTCCAGGAGGATTAGATGCCTCAGTATAGATAGGTAGGAGTAGGTGCCTCAGTATAGGTAGCCAGGCGGATGGGGGATGCATCGGCTCAAGAACCAACAGCAGCAGAGTGGACATCAAACACTCACTTTGCCACGATCCACACACTGCATCTACTTACTTCTTCCTGTTCTTGTGTTGCAGCTCACAGTAAGAGCGCCCCCTAGGGGGCGCTCTTACTGTGAGCTGAAACGCAGGACAGGAAGATGCTTGTTGATGCAGCGCGTGGATCGCGGCAAAGTATTTGATGTTTCCTCTGCGGCTGCTGGTCCGCGTGCCGCTGCACAGCCCGTGGGGGACGCAGCCCATGGGGAGGACGAGCAGGCCCTTTAAGGGCCCCTATGCCCAGTAACACAGGTGAATGCTGTAACTGTGGCCCCTACGCTCTTGTCCCAGTCACCCCGTGACCAATTGTGCCAAGTTTGAGAACCCTGCAGTTAACAGTGTAAGAATAGCTGCAGTTTACATTTTCCCATTTCAAATGAATGGCTGAAATTTGGCCAAGTGACCAACTGAGACAAGTTTGGTGACTCTGGCTTTTACTTAAAATAAATTCATTAAATAACACACTACAGGGATATTTCACCCTTCAAAAAAAAATTTGATTGTAGAACTCTGGCTATTATGGGGGTGAGAGAAAAATGTAAACTCTTTATCCTTTGGCTGATCCATTCTCCACAGATCATATTGTTTATTTTTCCCACCCCATCTATCCTAAGGTTATCCGTTGCCATTGAGAAACATAGATTCAAATCTCCTCCCAGTAGAAAAATAGATTAAAATCTGCTCCCAGTATACAATAGGTGACCTGTATCCTACTAAACCTATTAAATACTTTACTAATGCTGGGGATGCACGGCACGTTTCTGTACCGTGTATCGACCAGCTGATAATATTCAGCTGGCCTGATCAAGCCGCTCGACTCCTGCCCGCTCGATTCCCGCCGGCGGACAATGGCAGGGAATCGAGCGCTGATAAGGAAGCGCCAGCGGGGACGAGCGGCAATCGATCCGCACAGACGAGCGGGGATGCGGCTGGGGTCGATCCGGTGGCTAATCAGCCGCCGGATCGACCTGTGTATTCCCAGCATAAGGAAGCCAACCTGACCAACATTTGGCACATATACATTGCACAAAATGGATGATACCCCTTGCATCAATCCCTTAACCATTATATACTGGCCTTCAGTATCTTCAATTACCAGTTCAACTGAGAAAATTATATTTTATCAAAATAGCCAGTCCTGCATTTTTCTTTCCTGAGGATGAAGAATATATCAAGGTAAATCCCTTTTTGACAAAATAGTAACCCTGAGATTTAAATGGGTTTCTTGCAGGAACATGTCTGCAGAAAGTCTTTTTGCCTTGACCATATCAAGCGATCTCTTAATATTTGTATTGAAACCTCTTACATTTAATGTTATTATTTTATCATTATCTGATTTTCTCAGATCTTTCTTCCAATCAGCCTTAACCCCCCCCCCCCCCCCCCCCCGGTTCCCCTTGTGCCCCATTTGCTGCAAAGGATGGGCAGCTGGGAGAAAAAGAAAAAAACTAAACACATACATGAACCAAATAAACCAAACATATACCATCTCAGGCTCTCCCCATACACTTATCCTCTCCCCCTTACACAGATCTACATAGTTATCTTTGGTTCAGTTTCTTTACTAGACCCTGATCCCCTTTTATACCATTCACCTCCAGGCCACATTCTTTGCTGCCCACTGGTGGAAGTTTCTCCCTCTCTGGATTCGTTTGAGCAACGTATTGGGCCCCCCTGGTCAACACCTGACCTATACAACCTGCCAGCATATTATTATTATTATTTAGTACTCAAACCAATCTTCAACCAGTAATAAGTATCAGGGTGGCCACCCACCATACAGTCCTCTAAATTTTCCTCCACTCAAAAACTGCCATTGATTTCATCAATTGAGCAATACAAAAATAGTCCCAACATTGGAATCGGTCCAATGGACCAACGCATAATAGATTTACTCTGCCACGTAATGTGTGGTCACTTCACCATACAGCCCTCCACTCTTCTCCTCAGTCCAATATCCACAGTTTCCTTAACCACTACTGGACCACCAGTAGTATTAAAACGTCCAGTTTTTCCCTGTTAATGGACCAATGGACATTTTAAAACAAAAAATGTTTTGCCCCTTGTTCTCATTGTTCTACTTAACATGTCCTGAAAATGTGGTGTTTATACCATGTAAGGGGGCTTTGCTATTAACCGCTAAAGTCTGCCTTTTTTAATCACGAATACTTTTATCATTTGAAATTTTAAAATCGATTTTCTCAAAAACTGTAAGGTCTTTTTGAAAAAATGTTTTTAAGTTGTAGCCACTGATCACCTGAACATTTGGAGTTTATATAATTGTAAAGAGTCTATCTCATTACATGCAAAAAACTAACTGCTTTTCGTACATATATCATATTTGTACAGGCCTGGAGTAAGAACACACACACACACACACACACGCACACACACACACACACACACACACACACACACACACACACACACACACACACACACACACACGTCTAATAGTGTTTTTACTAATGTCATAGAGTACGCTACACAGCTTTTATACATTCCATTGACAGAGCTTACGTGACAGTTAAAATACAGAACACAGAGCATTACCATATGGAAAAGACCACTACTCAACTTTCTAGTGTCACCTTGGAGAACCAGCTGTCCTCTTAGGTCCTCCTGTCATTACAATGTATATATATCCTGTAGGAAGTTGCAACCCACTACCAAAATACAACTTCTTGGTTTGTGCAGAAAAACTCTGACTATTAAATAAATCTATAACAGTCGCCTCTTTTATCACACACATATTATATATATATATATATACATAAATACATACATACATACATATATATATTATATATATGGGATAAGAGTCTAATTTATTATTACAATCTCTATCCAAATTATGTGGCAGGTGTACCACGGTACAGCATAAACCTAGTAAGGGCTGTAATTCCAATGTAGTATTAAGCATCACTATCTGGTGGGTGATAAGAATAAACACAGTTTTATGCAATTATAATAATACTAGTAGACCCAAGCCCGTTTAAAAACGGGCTCTAGGACTTTTTTTAAGGACTTAGGAGCCAAATAAAAAAAAAAGTAAAATACCTGCATTATATTTTAAGGCACGGAGGACACCGTCCGCGCCCTCCGTGCCATTCCGCCGGGTCCCCGCCGCTCAATAGCCCCCCGGGCCGGCTCCCGACCTCACGGCCCGGGTCGGGCCACATGCCTCTACAAACATGGCCGCATGAGCTGGCCGTGGCTGCGCAGTCCGCATAGCCACGAGTGTGGCTGCGCAGCTCTAGGGCCAACCCCCCCGATCCACACTGCGTTGGGGGTTGGCCCTAGAGCTGCACAGCCGCAGGTCGGGAGCTGCCGTGAGGTCGGGAGCCGGCCCAGGGGGCTATTGAGGGGCGGGGACCCGGCGTAACGGCACGGAGGGCGCAGACGGCGTCCTCCGTGCCTTAAAATATGATGCAGGCATTTTACTTTTTTTTTTTATTTGGCCTCGGAAGTCCTTTACCGGCGCCCCCAGTCACTGCGCATGCGCGCGCACCCGACGTGCACCCGCCAAGTGCGCCAGCCCGCCGCACGCAACTGCCCGCCCGCAACTGCCCGCCCACCCACCTCGCTCCCTGGTCTCTCCAGCAGCTCGTTACTGCACACATGCACAGTAAAACAATACCAGGGACACAGGGACGCTGCAAAACTGTTGGATGCAACGACACTTGGACTTTATTGTATAGGATTCATACATCTCAGCAACAAAATGAGTTACCAAAAATAACAGAGCATCCACAGAAACAAAAATGGTCACTGAGAGGTTGATTCTTTTTAGATCAATTTCTCCATTAATTCTGAAGGGATAAATCAATACTAAAAGTTACCCATAGAACCTAATACTAAATAAGGGTGGTCATCTACTAGAAGTTACCATTGTCTAAAGAGAGGCATCAAAAACATTTTAAACTAGATTAATACACTACACATACATTAAGTACAGCAACACACTCCAATTAGCAATATTCTTCTTCTTTAGATTACTTCTAAATATCAGTTCATCACTTTCTTCCAAGCTCATAAAACAAAATGAATAAAACAAAATTAAAATGGCTCTTATCCGCTGATATTCAATAATCCGGTTTATTCATATTCATAGTCTGATGAAAGAGTATTGTCCATCTGGATGATGATAGAATGTGATGGAAACAGCCCACCCTCATAATAAACACAAATATTCTTCTGTCAAGCTCTTGAAGAAACAGTGGGAGTCAAGAGCCTGACGTACAACCAGCATGGTCGCACTCAGTCTTGTGGGCAGCTTTATTGTGGCTTGGGCACCCACAAGGAATCAAACTTGCAACAAAAACTTCAGGTGAAGAACTTGCAGCCAGGCTGTAAAAAGCAGGGAAAGGTGAACTCACTTCTTATCCCAGATGATGGTTCGGGAGAGACCTCACATCACAGCTGTTAGTGGCGGAGTTCCTTCCAAAGGATGACACACGAGAAAGGCAAGATGCAGCCATTACCACCACAGGAGCAGACCAGGGCATGTACAGTGGGTTGCAAAAGTATTTGGCCCCCTTGAAGTTTTCCACATTTTGTCACATTACTGCCACAAACATGCATCAATTTTATTGGAATTCCACGTGAAAGACCAATACAAAGTGGTGTACACGTGAGAAGTGGAACGAAAATCATACGATTCCAAACATTTTTTACAAATAAATAACTGCAAAGTGGGGTGTGCATAATTATTCGGCCCCCTGAGTTAATACTTTGTAGAACAACCTTTTGCTGCAATTACAGCTGCCAGTCTTTTAGGGTATGTCTCTAACAGCTTTGCACATCTAGAGACTGAAATCCTTGCCCATTCTTCTTTGCAAAACAGCTCCAGCTCAGTCAGATTAGATGGACAGCATTTGTGAACAGCCGTTTTCAGATCTTGCCACAGATTCTCGATTGGATTTAGATCTGGACTTTGACTGGGCCATTCTAACACATAGATATGTTTTGTTTTAAACCGTTCCATTGTTGCCCTGGCTTTATGTTTAGGGTTATTGTCCTGCTGGAAGGTGAACCTCCGCCCCAGTCTCAAGTCTTTTGCAGTCTCCAAGAGGTTTTCTTCCAAGTTTGCCCTGTATTTGGCTCCATCCATCTTCCCATCAACTCTGACCAGCTTCCCTGTCCCTGCTGAAGAGATGCACCCTCCAAGCATGATGCTGCCACCACCATATTTGACAGTGGGGATGGTGTGTTCAGAGTGATGTGCAGTGTTAGTTTTCTGCCACACATAGCGTTTTGCATTTTGGCCAAAAAGTTCCATTTTGGTCTCATCTTACCAGAGCACCTTCTTCCACATGGTTGCTTTGTCCCCCTCATGGCTTGTGGCAAACTGCAAACGGGACTTCTTGTGCTTTCTGTTAACAATGCCTTTCTTCTTGCCACTCTTCCATAAAGGCCAACTTTGTACAGTGCATGACTAATAGTTGTCCTATGGACAGAGTCTCCCACCTGAGCTGTAGATCTCTGCAGCTCGTCCAGAGTCATCATGGGCCTCTTGACTGCATTTCTGATCACCGCTCTCCTTGTTCGGCCTGTGAGTTTAGGTGGATGGCCTTGTCTTGGTAGGTTTACAGTTGTGCCATACTCCTTCCATTTCTAAATGTTCGCTTGAACAGTGCTCCGTGGGATGTCCAAGGCTTTGGAAATCTTTTTGTAGCCTAAGCCTGCTTTAAATTTCACAATAACTTGATCCCTGACCTGTCTAGTGTGTTCTTTGGCCTTCACGGTGTTGTTGTTCCCAATATTCTCTTAGAGAACCTCTGAGGCCCTCACAGAGCAGCTGTATTTGTACTGACATTAGATTACACACAGGTGAACTCTATTTAGTCATTAGCACTCATCAGGCAATGTCTATAGGCAACTGACTGCACTCAGATCAAAGGGGGCCAAATAATTATGCACACACCACTTTGCAGTTATTTATTTGTAAAAAATGTTTGGAATCATATATGATTTCCAATCCACTTCTCATGTGTACACCACTTTGTATTGGTCTTTCATGTGGAATTCCAATAAAATTGATTCATGTTTGTGGCAGTAATATGACAAAATGTGAAAAACTTCAAGGGGGCCGAATACTTTTGCAACTCACTGTAGGCTCATCCTTTAAGCAGAGAATCATCCTTCTAGGGCTGCAGTAACCCAGCAGAATGGAATCATAGTAGACAATCTCCAAGTTTGCAGGTAAGGCATTCCCATTTCACCTACACAAATGGAGGAACATTTTTTAACCTGCTCATTGCTGTCCTGTGCTGGGAACCATAAACACCAGTCATCGATTATAATAATAAAATGTATGGCTGTTATCAATGTATATATGTGTTTCTGTTTAACAAGAAAGGTATACATTTCTGTCAGGACTTACAAATGGGAGACATAGATTATCAGTTTTTGGCATGTGCTGTTTATACTGTGTCCGATATTCTAATACTGACTCATATGTGATCTATCTATCCATTCTGGGCTTATTTCCAGTGTCCCGTTCTTATGATGATTGTGTCAAAACATAGGGTCTGAAAGATAATAGGGTCTCTTCCTTCTAAATAGTGTGTAATCTTTTGTGTCCCATTATCATGTCCTGAGGAAATAATATAGTATTGTAAGGGTAAATGCCCCTAAGAAATATGAACAGAAACAGATATATGTCTATTCATTCATCTGACAACATGCATAAACTGATAGGTGTAACATTGCCACCTATGTTAGAACGACATTGTCATGCAAACCACAACCACAGTTTTTTTTGTATAAAACTTCACAGCATACAACAGACCAGACAAGCACAAGTGGTCACAACAACCATAGTATACACCCACACAACATACAGCATACGGATACTACAATAGTCAGTACACAAAAATCATAGTACATATATGCTTTCTCATATCCTTTACAGGGATATGGGAATTACATATCCAAACCTAGTAGGCCCAAAATAAAATCCTGGACATACTGAAAATATATAATTTTAAATGGGAAAGCAGATATGATACCCAATACCAATATAAAAGTGGACATTATGTGTAATTAACAAAAAACTGTAAAAAAAATACCATTTTCAAAATTATGGTACAATTGCAACAAAACTGCATAAGTACAAATGTTAAATAATATGTACCGTATATACTCGCAAGCAAGCCGACCCGCATGTAAGCTGACCCCCCAACTTTTACCTGAAAAAACAGGAAAAAATGATTGACCCCCATATAAGCCGGGGGTAGGAAATGCTGGCCGCGTGATTCCCCAGTGTGTCCCAGTATAGCTAGTAAAGTGCCCAGTATAGCTAGTAAAGTGCCCAGTATGGGTAGGTAGTCCCCCAGTATAGCTAGTAAAGTGCCCAGTATAGCTAGTATAGTGTCCCAGTATAGCTAGTATAGTGCCCAGTATGGGTAGGTAGCGACCCAGAATAGCTAGTATAGTGCCCAGTATAGCTAGTAAAGTGCCCAGTATGGGTAGGTAGTCCCCCAGTATAGCTAGTCAAGTGCCCAGTATAGCTAGTATAGTGTCCCAGTATAGCTAGTATAGTGCCCAGTATGGCTAGTATAGTGCCCAGTATAGCTAGCATAGTGCCCCAGTATAGCTAGCATAGACAAGACAAATAACATTTATATCGTGCTTTTCTCCTGGCGGACTCAAAGTGCCAGAGCTGCAGCCACTAGGATGCGCTCTTTAGGCAGTAGCAGTGTTAGGGAGACTTGCCTAAGGTCTCTTACTGAATAGGTGCTGGCTTACTGAACAAGCAGAGCCGAGATTCGAACCCTGGTCTCCTGTGTCAGAGGCAGAGCCCTTAACCATTACACATTCCAGCATAGTGTCCAGTATAGCTAGTATAGTGCCCCAGTATAGCTAGCATAGTGCCCAGTATGGCTAGTATAGTCCCAGTATGGGTAGGTGGGTGGGTAGGTAGTTAGTGCCCTTCCCCGCTCCCCCCGTGGCCGCCGCTGCTATTACCTTATGCGGTGCCGCTTCATCTATCCCTGTCCTGCTCCGGTAACTAATTCACAGCAGCGCGCCCCTCGGCGGCTGCTGTGATGACGGAGGAAACCATACAGAGCGGCTTCCTGTAGCGGTGATGCCGTTACTATGGGAACCGCTCTCTATGGTTTCCTCCGTCATCACAGTAGCCGCCGAGGGGCGCGCTGCTGTGAATTAGTTACCGGAGCAGGACGGGGATAAAGGAAGCGGCGCCGCCTAAGGTAATAGCAGCGGCGGCCACGGGGGGAGCAGGGAGGGGCACTACCTACCCACCCACCTACCCATACTGGCACATGACTCGCAAGCAAGCCGACCTCCCAACTTTTGCGCCACTTTTGGGGTGTTAAAAATTCGGCTTGCTTGGGAGTAAATACGGTATATCTGAGTAGGCCTGTGTCTATGGTTTTCAGAATGGTGACATTTATGGCTTTTCTTGACTGTTCGGACAATCCACGGGCTTTGCTAAGAAAGAATGACTGTATTACTTTTGGTGCAAAAAAGGGCCTTAAAAATCAATTGGTAATGGTTAACAGTGTACTGCGTGGCCAAAATAATTGATTATGTACACAGGGTATAATTTTAATCATGACCAGTGAGAGAATAGAATTTGGGGTGTTTGAGAGCTGAGGCCTAAGGCCCCATTCACACTTACAAAACGCAAAACGCTAGCGCTTTTGCTAGCATTTTGCTCTGGCGCTTAATAGGGATTAACGCCATTCACACTTGGGGCGATTTTGCGCGATCGCGATTAGCGCTTCTATAGCACTAAACGCGATCACCGGGAAATTGCTTGAAAATGGTGCAGGATACAATTTTTTTGGAGGCGATTTGCGTTAATTGCCAGCGATTAACGCAAATCGCCCAAGTGAGAACAGGCCCATTATTATTATTGCACTAGCGCTTGAGCATTTTGCCGAAATCGCCGGCAAAACACTCTAGTGTGAATGGGGCCTAAGTCATTCGAATTTTTTTGTGTGCCAAACTGAAAAAAACTGTAAGGAATACCATTTTCAAAGTTATGGTACAATTTTAGCAAAACCGCATAAGTACAATGATACAAAATATGTATATTTGAGTAGGTCTGGGTCTCTAGTTTTCAGAATGGTGTCATTTATGGCTTTTCTTGACTGTTCAGACACCCCATAGGCTTTTCTAAGAAAGAATGACTATATCCAATTCGGCCTATCTGGACGAGCTTCCTCGTCCAGATAGGCACTGCTGCTGCCGTCACATGGAGCGCGCGATCGGGCGCGCTCCCGCACGTGCTCCCGCCGCTAGCCCCCCGATCAGTGAATGGGAATATAATTCCCATTCACCGATCTAACTTCCCCGCAGAAAAACCAACGCTTTCTATTCAGAGAGCGCAGTATTTCTTCCCCCAGGAAACTTCTCCTCTTCTTTTTTAGTTCCTGGATGCGAGATTGTTCGCATCCAGGACTTTTTTTTTTACTGTGGCCATCTTGTGGCCAAATAGTAAACTGCACTCACATACATTTTTAATTAAACAATTCTATTATTTTACATTTAAAATTAGCAGTTTCCCTCCCACACCAAAAATTACCCACATACATTTTTTATTTAAAAAAACAAAAACAAAAAAAAAAAATACAATAAAAAACCCCCCCAAAAACAACAAATAGTTACCCAAGGGTCTGAACTTTTTAAATATGCATGTCAAGAGAGTATGTTATTATATTATTTAAAATTATAAGCTTATAAATAGTGATGGACGCAAACTGAAAAAATGCACATTTATTTATACCCTTGGGTATACTTATATATGACTGTTGATTGGTGAAGTCTTTAGATATGGCCTTGTAATATTTTCTAGCTTTATGGGCATTAACAATTATTTTTCTAATGGAAAAAAGATCCTTATAATTTGTTCAGTGTAAAAAAACACAAGCATCTTCCATAGATTTCATTAAAGATTCTGACATTAGAACGACAGCTTAATTTTTCATGAAAAAAAACTTTCATTTAAAAAAATGTAATAAAAAAAAAATGATCTTGTTTCAACTCATTAACATGGGTTTACTAAAGACAGGCCTTGTCTCCCCAACATGCACAGCTTTTATTAAGCGGTGAATGCACATTGATATCTTGGGAAAGCTACAGATGTAATGCACTTGGACTTTGCAAACGTTTTCCTCATAATAGCCTACTAGTCTTCTGCACTAAGGTACAGAAGATCGCCAGACCCCGAATTACATCTCCCTCCGAGTTTCTACAACTCAGAGGGGGAATAGTATTTAAGCAGCAGCAGGGATAGCCATCATTCGGCTTGCCCTGCGCCCAACTCAGTGGCGGCTGTACCATATGTACGCCTCTGTTTCCCCTTCTCTCTCTCAACACCCTTCTGCAACATTCTGAATGGCTGTTTGTTAGTTACTGACAGCTCCAGGCTGGAGATAAATACTGAACATCTTACTTGTTTTACCACGTTATCCTTTGTGAATGGACATTAATGAGGTATTTACCTCTCAAGTTTGTTATTTACCTAACACTTTTTTTATTTACCTGACAAGTTTGATAATTTACCTCACTAGTCTGTAATTTTAGTTTTTCATGCAATAGCAGCCATTATCAATTTACATTTGACAAAATGTTTAGTAAAATCAGTTGTTTTCTACTTTACCTCATGTGGTATTGTAATGCTTGGTGATTAAAGCCCATTGTGTCTATGGATAGCGAACATACATATGCTCCCGCTGATGGGAGCATGACGGGGGCTTAGCATGCGTAGATCCAGCAGAGGATCACTGTGCCTCTGGAGGATGGTGAGGGAGCCTACTGCCTAAAAGTGGCTGAAGGAAGCCCCAGGAAAGTATAAATGCTTTAATTTTTTGTCTAAGGTACACTTTAAAGGTTAATTGGCCCAAGCTTTGTAAGGCTAGGGTCACACTTATTAGAAGCCCATGCAATTTTCCCCAGTGCGGAAAATGCATCCAGAATCGCACATAATTTTACTGTATGGGCCGCACAAGAAAACTCAATGATGTGAGGTTTTAGGTGTGGGAAAAAACGCTCAGCAAGTTAATTCATTTTGCATACGTTATGAGAGGAAATGAAAAACTCATGTGATCCGCATGAGTTTTTGATGAGTTTTTTTAATCTAAATAGTCATTAAAAGCGCATAACGGAAACGCATGAAAAAGCACAAAGCAAGAAAACCACCCTAATAACTACTTGAAGAAAACGTAAGGTTGTCTGAATGGACAAGTGTGACCCTAGCCTAAGGGTTTATTTTGCCTTCCCCTGGATTAACGGGGATATGTGAGAGTACAGGAGAGAAAGGTACTTAATCTTTACTCATTTGTTTGTTGTTATAAACCAGTTTGGCATGATGGACAAATGTCTTTTTTCATCCAAACTATGTACGTTTTTGTTCCTGAACCACATAGGACCGTGGTGCACCAGTACTTTCTTGAACAAACTCTTGCAGACAATTTTGATATTCTTAACACTTTGGCCCATATGCAATTACTTTTTTCTCCTGAGTGTTCTCCTAGGGGATAATTTTTCATCTTGCAGTTAAAATAACTTTTGAGTATTTTCTTGCTTGCTGGTGGATTAAAGGGCATTTTATTACAAACTGTGAAAATATCACTTAGGAGAAAACTCAGGTGAAAAAATGTATTGCATATGGGCCCTCATATCTACTTCAATTACACTTCAGGCAAGCTGTAAACCATATACAGTGGTGTGAAAAACTATTTGCCCCCTTCCTGATTTCTTATTCTTTTGCATGTTTGTCACACTTAAATGTTTCTGCTCATCAAAAACCGTTAACTATTAGTCAAAGATAACATAATTGAACACAAAATGCAGTTTTAAATGATGTTTTTTATTATTTAGTGAGAAAAAAACCCTCAAAACCTACATGGCCCTGTGTGAAAAAGAAATTGCCCCCTGAACCTAATAACTGGTTGGGCCACCCTTAGCAGCAATAACTGCAATCAAGCGTTTGCGATAACTTGCAGAGCCTTTTACAGCGCTCTGGAAGAATTTTGGCCCACTCATCTTTGCAGAATTGTTGTAATTGAGCTTTATTTGAGGGTTTTCTAGCATGAACCGCCTTTTTAAGGTCATGCCACAACATCTCAATAGGATTCAGGTCAGGACTTTGACTAGGCCACTCCAAAGTCTTCATTTTGTTTTTCTTCAGCTATTCAGAGGTGAATTTGCTGGTGTGTTTTGGGTCATTGTCCTGCTGCAGCACCCAAGATCACTTCAGCTTGAGTTGACGAACAGATGGCCGGACATTCTCCTTCAGGATTTTTTGGTAGACAGTAGAATTAATAGTTCCATCTATCACAGCAAGCCTTCCAGGTCCTGAAGCAACAAAACAACCCCAGACCATCACACTACCACCACCATATTTTACTGTTGGTATGATGTTCTTTTGCTGAAATGCTGTGTTACTTCTATGCCAGATGTAACGGGACACGCACCTTCCAAAAAGTTAAACTTTTGTCTCCTCGGTCCACAAGGTATTTTCCCAAAAGTCTTGGCAATCATTGAGATGTTTTTTTAGCAAAATTGAGACGAGCCTTAATGTTGTTTTTGCTTAAAAGTGGTTTGCGCCTTGGATATTTGCCATGCAGGCCGTTTTTGCCCAGTCTCTTTCTTATGGTGGAGTCGTGACCTTAAAGGGGAACTGAAGAGAGAGGTATATGGAGGCTGTCATGTTTGTTTCCTTTTAATCAATACCAGTTGCCTGGCAGCCCTGCTGGTCTATTTCTCTGCAGTAGTATCTGATTAAAACCAGAAACAAGCATGCAGCTAGTCTTGTCAGATCAGACTTATAAGTCTGAACCACTGAAACACCTGATCTGCTGCATGCTTGTTCAGGGGCTATGGCTAATAGTATTAGAGGCAGAGGATCAGCAGGGCTGCCAGGCAACTGGTATTGTCTAAAAGGAAATACACATGATAGCCTCCATATACCTCTCTCTTCAGTTCCCCTTTAATTGAGGCAAGTGAGGCCTGCAGTTCTTTAGATGTTGTCCTGGGGTCTTTTGTGGCCTCTCGTATGAGTTTTCTCTGCGCTCTTGGGGTAATTTTGGTCGGCCGGCCACTCCTGGGAAGTTTCATCACTGTTCCATGTTTTTGCCATTTGTGGATAATGGCTCTCACTGTGGTTCGCTGGAGTCCCAAAGCTTTAGAAATGGCTTTATAACCTTTACCAGACTGATAGATCTCAATTACAGTACTTTTGTTCTCATTTGTTCCTGGATTTCTTTGGATCTTGGCATGATGTCTAGCTTTTGAGGTGCTTTTGGTCGACTTCTCTGTGTCAGATAGCTCCTATTTAAGTGATTTCTTGATTGAAACATGTGTGGCATTAATCAGGCCTGGGGGTGACTACAGAAATTGAACTCAGGTGTGATAAACCACAGTTAAGTTATTTTTTAACAAGGGGGGCAATGACTTTTTCACACAGGGCCATGTAGATTTTGAGTTTTTTTTTCTCACTAAATAATACAAATTATCATTTAAAACTGCATTTTGTGTTCAATTATGTTATCTTTGACTAATAGTTAACGGTTTTTGATGAGCAGAAACATTTAAGTGTGACAAACATGCAAAAGAATAAGAAATCAGGAAGGGGGCAAATAGTTTTTCACACCACTGTATGTCTTTCTGTCCAGTCTGTAATTGAACCACATCCTCTAGGGATAAGACCTGGAGGGCCACTTCCCATCCCGTACTGCCCTTGAGTACGATTATACATGGGCCTCGATTCATAATCAGCAGTGCAATAAAAAAATCTTGTCGGGAAAATAACGCACTTGGTGCTCCTCTTTTTGGCTTGTCTCTCCTCCTGTTGTTCGCTGGTGGATGGGCGTGACGCGGGTGGTGAAAAGGGCGACATGTCAGGAGCTAGCCACACCTTGAGAAAGAACCTGGGCGGTTCGAAACGCGTCGGTGGGCGGAGCTTCAATCAGCTGATCGCTCCACAGCAGCGTGTGCCCGCTACTGCTCCGGGCCCGGCGTGCTCTTCTCCCTTACCGGTGAATCATCACAAGAGAATCCCCTGCTGCGATTGAGCAGGAGTGATAGGACCCGTAGGATCAGCTGGGTTCACGTGAGGCGGCACTGCGGATTCAAACGGAGCATTACGTTGAATGTTGGTGAGATCCCCCCATGCTACAGCTCAATATCATGTGCAATTCGGTTATACAAATAGGATGTGGCTGCCACCATCATTGAATTTAAGTGGATCAAGCCTTTTTTTTTTTCCCTATTGCAGAGTTTTTTCAAAGGGGGCCCCCCAACATTTTTACCTATCCGGGGACGGTGCATTTACAGATGTATGCGCGGGCGAGTGATGGATGTATGAGATTGGTTATGCCATATACGCTATATGTCTGTGAGCGCATGTAATTGCGGACAAGCTGATTTATGAAGTTATCTGCTGAGCTCTTGCTTTTAACTTTTTGTATTGTGATGACAATTGTGATGCTTGTATAGTTCTTGGAGAATTTGTATATCAGTGCTGTAATTAATAAAAGTTTTGTATTCCTTGTTGACACTATGAGCCCAAAGCTTTTCTTGTTTTATTATGTCCCACATGTAGACAGCCTGTTTCGGGCTTTTGGCCCTCATCAGTACATGGTAGGGATTGACAGCCATATCAATCCCTACCATGTACTGATAAGGGCCAAAAGCCTGAAGCAGGCTGTCTACATGTGGGGTTGGTGTGGCTGTGTAATATTTAAAGTTATAGGTTTGCTATACACCAGCGGTTCTGGATGCTTGCCTTGCTTACAAGGGCGAAAAGGGATAATTTGCATATTCGGTAGTGGTGCATTGTGGGTATCCACAAATGTTCACTTATAGCTGAATTATTGCAAATTTCCTTCTGTTTTAAGAAGGCAAATTCCACCAAGCATTGCTTATTAGTAGGAGGGATTTTCGGTCTCTTTTATCCCCCTATACATTCCTAGTGGTTTGGGTCACCCTGAGCTGCTTGGTTACTCTGTTCAATTTTCCAGACATTGACTGGAGTATTGAGGCTACCCATTCTGGTAAAAGCAACAGATTTCTGGCAACACTACAGAACAGTTACCTAACTCAAATGGTAACGGAACCAACTAGGGGGAATGTGTTACTGGATTTGATCATTTCAAATAGGCCAGATAATGTATCAAATGTGCAGGTTCAAGAACATTTGGGAATTAGTGATCACAACATGATAACGTTTGATCTGGTGACTGATAGGCGGTGGGGCAGTGGGACCACTAAAACTAGAAATTTTAGAAAAGCAAAGTTAAATCAACTCAGGCAGGCACTAAGTTTGGTGAACTGGGATAATGTACTACAAGGGGAGGAACTGGGATAACGTACTACAAGGGGAGGACACTGAAGGGAAATGGCAAGCTTTTAAACTTATTCTCAATGAGTATTGTAGTATGTATATCCCATATGGAAACAAAACGTCTAGGAATAAAAAAGGCCTCTATGGATGAATAGAAAGGTTAGAGATAAGATGAAGTCGAAAAAGAATGCATGTAAGGTCCTAAAACAGGAGGGGACCGAGGCTGCATTAAGCAATTATAAGGAATGCAATAAAAGTTGTAAAAAAGAAATTAGGCTGGCAAAGATTGTAGCTGAAAATCAAATCGCTAGGGATATCAAATCTAACCCAAATAAGTTTTACAAGTACATCAACTCTAAAAAAAAGAAAGGTTGACTGTATTGGACTCCTAAAGGATGAGGGTGGGAACTCAATGGTGGATGACCAAGGTTTCTTAAAGAGACTCTGTAACAATTTTTTCAGCCTTAGTTCTTCTATCCTATGAGTTCCTATGCCTGTTCTAATGTGCTGGGGCTTACTGCAGCCTTTCCTGATTACACTGTCTCTGTAATAAATCAATGTATCTTTCCTCTGTCCTGTTTGTCGGGCTAAAGCTTTGATTGTGTGGAATGTGCAGGGCTGCTTGTCATTGGATAGAAGCGATACACACGACAGATCCTGTTTGTCTAACATGCTCAGCTTTTATGATGTAGTGAACGCTAATGTGGATATTGGGAATGCTGTAGATGTGATTTACTTGGACTTTGCAAAGGCCTTCAACACTGTTCACCACAAAAGTCTGGTGGACAAGTTGAGGATGCAAGGACTGGGGAAGAGTCTGTGTGCATGGATAGGGAACTGGCTAATGGACAGAAAACAAAGAGTTGTGGTCAATGGATGAGAGCCGGGACAAGGTCCTTCAGCACCCAAGGCTGATACACCAAAGTGCGCCCCTCCATCCCTCCCACCCCAGCCATCACACACTGATTGCTATTGGGCTAAGAGGTTCCCCAGTGCCCCCAACCCCTTAATCTCTAGTTATCTGGCTGGCAGTCATTGCCATGTATCCCCTTTTCTTATTTCTTTCTGCTTCAAACACAATGGGGAATGACAGCTGAGTGAATTGTGCGCCCCCTCCTACACTGCGCCCTGAGGCTGGAGCCTTTCCTGCCTCTGCCTTGGCCCGGTCCTGAATGGATCATACTCAAAATAAGTGACTGTTAGCAGTGGGGTCCCACAGGGGTCTGTACTGGGTCCAGTGCTCTTCAATTTATTTATTAATGACCCAGTAAAGCAGTAGAAAGCAATGTTGCTATTTTTGCAGATGATACAAAATTGTGCAGAATCATCAACTCTCAGGAAGATAGTGATATATTGCAACAGGATCTGGATAGGATGGCTATATGGGCACATAAATGGCAAATGAAATTAAATATTGAAAAATGTAAAGTCATGCATTTTGGTCGAACCAATGAACTAGCACCATACAAAATAAATTAGATACAATTAGGGACATCAAACTGGGAGAAGGACTTAGGAGTACTCATCGACAACAAGTTAAATAATCGTATTCAATGCCAAGCCGCTGCAGATAGAGCTAATACAATTTTGGGATGCATTAAAAGGGAAATAAAAACTCAAGATGCTAGCATAATATTGCCCCTGTTTAACTCTCTAGTAAGGCCACATCTGGAATATGGAATTCAGTTCTGGGCACCACAATACAAAAAAGATATTGCAGTTTTAGAGCAGGTGCAGAGACGAGCAACAAAATTGATACGTGGGATGGAAGGTCTTGCTTACCAAGAAAGGTTAGATAAACTGGGGTCATTTAGTCTAGAGAAAAGATGCCTTAGAGGGGATTAAATTAACATGTATAAATACATCAGAGGGCAATATAAAAGCTTGGTGGATGAGCTTTTTGTCCCTAGGCCTTCACAAAGGACTAGATTACATGATCTGTGCATGGAGGAAAAACGTTTTAGCCATTTATTTAGGAAAGGGTTCTTTACAGTAAGACTAATTAAGATGTGGAATGCATCGCCACAGGAAGTAGTTATGGCAAATTCTATACCTGCATTTAATCACTTAAGGACCACAGTCTTTCTACCCCTTAAAGAGAATCTGTACTCTAATATTCTTACAATAAAAAGCATACCATTCTATTCATTATTTTCTCCTGTGCCCCTCTGTGCTGTTTCTGCCACTCTCTGCTGCAATCCTGGCTTGTAATTAACAGTTTTAGGCAGTGTTTACAAACAAACTAACCAGCTTCTAATAGGCTCAGCTAAGCATAGTGTATGAGTCATTCAGAGTATGCAGGGGGCCTGCAGAGGGTGTGTATCGCTTCTACCAATCACAAGCAGCCCTGCACATTCCACACAATCAAGCTTTAGCCCGACAAACAGGATAGAGGAAAGATACATTGATTTATTACAGAGACAGTGCAGTTAGGAAAGACTGCAGTAAGCCAGAGCAGATTAGAACAGGCATAGGAACTTATAGGATAGAAGAACTAAGGCTGAAAAATTTGTTACAGAGTCTCTTTAAGGACCAGAGCCTTTTTTTCCATTCAGACCACTGCAGCTTTCACGGTTTATTGCTCAGTCATACAACCTACCATCTAAATGAATTTTACCTCTTTTTCTTGTCACTAATACAGCTTTCTTTTGGTGCTATTTGATTGCTGCTGTGATTTTTAGTTTTTTTTATATTCATCAAAAAAGACATGAATTTTGTCAAAAATTTTTTTTTAACTTTCTGTGCTGACATTTTTCAAATAAAGTAAAATTTCTATATACATTTTTGTCCAAATTTATTCTGCTACATGTCTTTGATTAAGAAAAAACCAATAAGTGTATATTTATTGGTTTGGGTAAAAGTTATAGCGTTTACAAACTATGGTGCCAAAAGTGAATTTTCCCGTTTTGAAGCATCTCTGACTTTTCTGACCACCTGTCAGGTTTCATGAGGTGCTAAAATTCCAGGATAGTATAAATACCCCCCAAATTACCCATTTTGGAAAGAAGACATCCCAAAGTATTCACTGAGAGGCATGGTGAGTTCATAGAAGATTTTATTTTTTGTCACAAGTTAGCGGAAAATGACACTTTGAAACAAAAATAAAACAAAAAAAAAAGTTTCCATTTCTGCTAACTTGTGACAAAAAAAAAAAAGAAATCTGCCACGGACTCACCATGCCCCTCTCTGAATACCTTGGGGTGTCTACTTTCCAAAATGGGGTCATTTGTGGGGTGTGTTTACTGTCCTGGCATTTTGGGGGGTGCTAAATTGTAAGCACCCCTGTAAAGCCTAAAGGTGCTCATAGGATGTTGGGCCCCTTAGTGCACCTAGGCTGCAAAAAAGGGTCACACATGTGGTATTGCCGTACTCAGAAGTAGTATAATGTGTTTTGGGGTGTATTTTTACACATACCCATGCTGGGTGGGAGAAATCTCTCTGTAAATGAGATTTTTATTTATTTATTTTACACACAATTGTCCATTTACAGAGAGATTTCTCCCACCCAGCATGGGCATGTGTAAAAATACACCCCAAAACACATTATACTACTTCTCCTGAGTACGGCGATACCACATGTGTAACACTTTTTTGTAGCCTAGGTGCGCTAAGGGGCCCAACGTCCTATGAGTACCTTTAGGATTTCACAGGTCATTTTGTGGCATTTGGTTTCTAGACTACTCCTCACACTTTAGGGCCCCTAAAATGCCAGGGCAGTATAGGAACCCCACAAATGACACCATTTTCGAAAGAAGACACCCCAAGGTATTCTGTTAGGAGTATGGTGAGTTCATAGAAGATTTTATTTTTTGTCACAAGTTAGCGGAAATTGATTTTTACTGTTTTTTTTTTTCACAAAGTGTCATATTTCGCTAACTTGTGACAAAAAATAAAATCTTCTATGAGCTCACCATACTCCTAACAGAATACCTTGGGGTGTCTTCTTTCTAAAATGGGGTCATTTGTGGGGTTCCTATACTTCCCTGGCATTTTAGGGGCCCTAAAGCGTGAGGAGTAGTCTAGAAACCAAATGCTTCGAAAGGACCTGTGAAAACCTAAAGGTACTGGTTGGACTTTGGGCCCCTTAGCGCACCTAAGCTGCAAAAAAGTGTCACACATGTGGTATCGCCATACTCCGGAGAAGTAGAATAATGTGTTTTGTGGTGTATTTTTACATATACCCATGCTGGGTGGGAGAAATATCTCTGTAAATTAAAATATTTTGATTTTTTTACACACAATTGTCCATTTACAGAGATATTTCTCCCACCCAGCATGGATATGTGTAAAAATACACCCCAAAACACATTATACTACTTCTCCTGAGTATGGCGATACCACATGTGTGACATTTTTTTGCAGCCTAGGTGCGCTAAGGGGCCCAAAGACCAATGAGTACCTTTAGGATTTCACAGGTCATGTTGAAGCATTTGGTTTCTAGACTGCTCCTCACGCTTTAGGGCCCCTAAAATGACAGTGCAGTATTTGAACCCCACAAGTGACCCCATTTTAGAAAGAAGACACCACAAGGTATTCCATAAGGAGTATGGTGAGGTCATAGAAGATTTTATTTTTGTCACAAGTTAGCGGAAATTGATTTTTATTGTTTTTTTTTTCACAAAATGTCATTTTCCGCTAACTTGTGACAAAAAATAAAATCTTCTATGAACTCACCATACAACTAACGGAATACCTTGGGGTGTCTTCTTCCTAAAATGGGGTCACTTGTGGGGTTCCTATACTGCCCTGGCACTTTAGGGGCCCTAAAGCGTGAGGAGTAGTCTAGAAACCAAATGCCTCAAAATGACCTGTGAATAGGATGTTGGGCCCCTTAGCGAACCTAGGCTGCAAAAAAAGTCTTACACATGTGGTATCGCCGTACTCAGGAGAAGTAGTATAATGTGTTTTGGAGTGTATTGTTACACATACCCATGCTAAGTGGGAGAAATCTCTCTGTAAATGAGATTTTTTTGATTTCTTTTACACACAATTGTCCATTTACAGAGAGATTTCTCCCACCCAGCATGGGTATGTGTACACTCCAAAACACATTATACTACTTCTCCTGAGTACGGCGATACCACATGTGTGACACTTTTTTGCAGCTTAGGTGCGCTAAGGGGCCCAACGTCCTATTCACAGGTCATTTTGAAGCATTTGGTTTCTAGACTACTAACTGTTTAGGGCCCCTAAAATGCTAGGGCAGTATAGGAACCCCACAAGTGACCCCATTTTAGAAAGACGACACCCCAAGGTATTCTGTTAGGAGTATGGTGAGTTCATAGAAGATTTTATTTTTTGTCACAAGTTAGCGGAAATTGATTTTTATTATTTTTTTTTTTTTACAAAGTGTCATTTTACACTATCTTGTGACAAAAAATAAAATCTTCTATGAACTCATCATACACCTAACGGAATACCTTGGGGTGTCTTCTTTCTAAAATGGGGCAGATTAGGGCCTGATCTGATGGATAGGAGTGCTAGGGGGGTGACAGGAGGTGATTGATGGGTGTCTCAAGGTGTGATTAGAGGGGGGAATATATGCAAGCAATGCACTGGCGAGTTGATCAGAGTGGGTCTGGGGGGCTATTTGAGGGTGTGGGCGGGTGATTGGTTGCCCGCAAGGGGCAGATTAGGGTCTGATCTGATGGGTAGCAGTGACAGGTGGTGACGGGGTGATTAATAGGTGATCAGTAGATAATTACATGGGAGTATATATGCAAGCAATGCACTGGCATGTTGATCAGAGGGGGTCTGGGGGGCTATCTGAGGGTGTGGGCGGGTGATTGGGTGCCCGCAAGGGGCAGATTGGGGTCTGATCTGATGGGTAGCAGAGATAGGTGGTGACAGGGAGTGATTGATGGGAGATTAGAAGGAAGAACAGATGTAAACAATGCACTTTGGTGGTGATATGACGGTGCGTCTGCGGGCTATCAGATGGTGTGGGGGTGATCAGATGCCCGCAAGAGGCAGGTTAGGGTCTGATCAGATAGGTTTCAGTGAAAGGTGGTGACGGGATGATTGATGGGTGATTGAAAGGGGAGAATAGATGTATACAGTACACAGGGGGGGGGGGGGGGTCTGGGGTGGATCTGAGGGTAGGGGGGTGATCAGGAGCCTCCAGAGGGCAGTTAGGGACCTAATCTATAAAATAGCGCTGACAGATATTGACAGGGAGTGATTGATGGGTAATTAGGGGGTGATTAGAGGGAAGAACAGATGTAAACAATGCACTTTGGTGGTGATATGACGGTGGGTCTGCGGGCGATCTGAGGGTGTGGGCGGGTGTTTGGGTGCCCGCAGGGGGCAATTTTGGTTTTTGATCTGATGGGTGGCAGTGACAGGGGGTGATTGATGGGTGATTGACAGGTAACCATTGGGTGATTATAGGGAAGGATAGATGTATACATTACATGGGGGGGGGGGTCTGAGGAGGATCTAAGGGGTGGGGGGGGGGGTGATCAGGAGCCCCCAGGGGGCAGATTAGGACCTAATTAAAAAAATAACGTTGACAGATAGTCACTACAGGGAGTGATTGATGGGTGATTAGGTGCAAACAGGGGTCTGGGGGGTGTTCAGGGGGGTCTGAGTGGTGCTGTGGGCGATCAGGGGGCAGATCAGTGTGATTGGGTGCAGACATGGAGGGCTGCAGCCTGCCCTGGTGGTCCCTCGATCACTGGGACCACCAGGGCAGGAGGCAGCCTGTATAATACACTTTGTATACATTACAAAGTGTATTATACACTTTGTATGCGGCGATCGAGCGTTAACATCCCGCCGGCGCTTACGAACGGCCGGCGGGATGATGTCGCTGGTGGGCGGAGCCTGTTGCCAGGGGCAGCGTGCGTCACCAGTGACGCGATTGCTGCCCCGACAAACCCAAAGGAGCTGCCGCCGAATGCCGTATTGCGGTCCTTTCGGCGTTCACTTTGCCGCCGCCCATCGGCTGTGGGCGGTCGGCAAGTGGTTAAAGGGGGCTTAGATGCTTTCCTTGCGTTGAAAAACATCCATGGCTACAATTACTAGGTAATGCCCAGTGATGTTGCTCCAGGGATTTTATCTGATTGCCATCTGGAGTCGGGAAGGAATTTTTCCCTTTTGGGGCTAATTGGACCATGCCTTGTAAGGGTTTTTCGCCTTCCTTTGGATCAACAGGGATATGTGAGGGAGCAGGATGGTGTTGTACTTTGTTCTCTGGTCAAACTCGATGGACGTATATCTTTTTTCAACCCAAATAACTATGTAACTATGTAACCATGATACATGAGTAGCTCAACACACTGTACAATCAGCACATCCAGAAACAAAGGCACAAATATATTGTTAAAGGAAGGTTTGAAGTATAATCAATACTGGTACATTTTCATTTGATACATTACAATAGAAAAAGGAAACACTAGGACCTTGCTCTAGTGAGCTTACAGTCCAGAAAATCTACTTCACCCTCCTCTTTTCAAAACAGTCTCCTCCCAATGTTGAAGGACAAGGGGCTTAGTCGGGAAATTCATGCATGTCAGCAGCATGATTCCAAGTGTGTTGCAGTGGGGTTGCAATGAATGCAGATGGAAAATTGCTGGTTCTTCCATCAAGAAAGAAAATTACAAAGTAGGAACAGAACACAGATAAAGAAAAGAATATGGAAGTTTTAGAAAATTGACCTGGATTATAATGGCATTTATTTATGTATTTATTTATTTCATTAAAAAAAATGTCAGTGTTTTTTTCCCTTTTACTTTATAAAATAAAAAAATCAGAAAGAGGAACACTTTTATTCAGCTGTATTAGGGGTGGCTATTTGTTGCCCCCCCCCCCATTAGCAGGGGGATAGATAGGACTATAAACTCCCTATTCTATTACCCCCACCTCCTTTTGGGAGCCTTGACAGTGTTCCTCACTGCCTCCATCACTAAACATTGGGAAAAGGTTTTTTGTTAGAGTATATTACCCTTCCCTGCACAAGGTACCCACCAAATGTTTAAAGCTATATTGATTATTGTCTTTGTGTGAAAGAGTGAGAAAAATATGGGTGCCACCATAGGCCACGGCTATAGTGGCACTCAGTCAGTAATTTGGGTGCCGTCAAAAGCTGGAATCCAAATTATGATAAAAACAGTGTAATTCGGGCACCAGCCATAGCTGGAAGCCAAATTACATCTTATCCCAGTGTATATGGTGGCATGGAGGGGGAATAGTAATTAACCCTGCTGGGACTTTTGCAAGAGCAGCATGATGCATTTTTCGACTTTACCTTGCGCCCAAATTTCCTGGCGCCTTAATTACATGTATGCATGGAAGGGACCACATGCTTACTGGCTCTCAGCTAATGATTATCTGTAGGGAAAAGGGATTACCATAGTTTTTTTTTTTTTTAAGAGAACAAAAACATTGATAATAATATATATTAAAAGTTACAGTTATGTTTCTAAATGAACATCTTTTTCAGAATCCATTCGAAAAAAAAAGAAAAAAAAGTGTAATTTGTTACTGATGGGATTGCCTGGGACATGATGGCTGTGCCTGGGAAATCCTGTCATGATGGCTGTGCAATGTAAAAGAAATTTGCAATGTGACATCATGGGTGCACTCATCCAGCCTGGTAATTTGCTTGTTTTCCCTTTTGAGAATTGTTGTGAACAAGACTTTCTCTGTACCTCATGGCCATCGTCACTTACTGCTGAATAAATTTGCAGCACTATCTTATCAAGCATTCCACCAAAACAGCAGCCACCAAAATAGTTCTCATTCACATTTTCTAGATTTCAATTTTAAAACGGAACCTTTTTTTTCATGAGCTGACAGAAAAAAACCACTAACCAAACAGATCTGCCCATTTCATGAGGTGGAACCCCAGTTCAAACCTAAAGAAGTGTAGGAGAATTAAGTGTGAGAATGCTAACCACTCAGCCTATATTATATTGGAGCATAGCGTGAACCGCTAAAAGGTTAGTGAAATAACAGCTGGTTGATGTACCTGCTTGAGTCAAAACTTGAGTTAGAAAAGTTGTCCTAGATTTATGATTTTTTTTCAAAGAAAATCCACCAAATCAATGTTATGCAAGTGGTAAGAATAATATTTATTACTACACGTTAATTCTGCAATTAATTTTAGGCGCTGCAGCTTCTGAGCTCTATGTTTTATAAAATATCTTCATTGTCTTCAATTTCCTGACGCTTATTATGCAGTCTTTTTTGATAAAGCTCCTCTCTAAAGTTATAGGCAAACAATTTAGGGTTCTGGTCACTCAGTTCTCTATATGCATTGCATAAACCACAGAAATGATTCATTGACAGTTCAGATGGTCGTATTGTTGGTTCCACATTGGCTAATGTCAGCATTTTGTAAGTAAGTTCTTTGCGTTGATCTTCTGGGAATAATAATCTATGAAACAAAAATTGTTATATTAGTATTTTGGAAGCTTCTATTGTGTTTTTAGAAATACAAAACATCATACATCTTCATTTATTTGAAATGAAAATGATCTAAGGTGAAATAACGCTGTGTCAAAAAAAGTATGTGGCCCTTTGCGTTCAGTAATTGATATGCTGCCTCGGGTAGCCATAATGGGAACCAAATGTTTCTATCCACTGTTGATCAGTCCTGAGTATTGGATTTTAATTCACTCTTATTGAACAATGCAAGCTCAAGGATAAAGTAGAAAAGTTTCAGTGCTTCCTGTAGTAGCCATGTACTCAGGAACGCCTAGACGATAAGCAGAGAGAGAACTGGGTACAATAGTGCAGTATCGTTAGTAGATTTAGCAGGTGTAAGTATATATACAGTGGCTTAGCAGGTGTAAGTATATATACAGATTTAGCAGGTGTAAGTATACATACAGTGGCTTGCAAAAGTATTCGGCCCCCTTGAAGTTTTCCACATTTTGTCATATTACTGCCACAAACATGAATCAATTTTATTGGAATTCCACATGAAAGACCAACACAGTGGTGTACACATGAGAAGTGGAACGAAAATCATACATGATTCCAAACATTTTTTACAAATAAATAACTGCAAAGTGGTGTGTGCATAATTATTCGGCCTCCTTTGATCTGAGTGCAGTCAGTTGCCTATAGACATTGCTTGATGAGTGCTAATGACTAAATAGAGTGCACCTGTGTGTAATCTAATGTCAGTACGAATACAGCTGCTCTGTGAGGGCCTCAGAGGTTGTCTAAGAGAATATTGGGAGCAAAAACACGTGAAGTCCAAAGAACACACAAGACAGGTCCAAGACAGGTCAGGGATCAAGTTATTGAGAAATTTAAAGCAGGCTTAGGCTACAAAAAGATTTCCAAAGCCTTGAACATCCCAAGGAGCACTGTTCAAGCGATCATTCAGAAATGGAAGGAGTATGGCACAACTGTAAACCTACCAAGACAAGGCCATCCACCTAAACTCACAGGCCGAACAAGGAGAGCGCTGATCAGAAATGCAGTCAAGAGGCCCATGGTGACTCTGGACGAGCTGCAGAGATTTACAGCTCAGGTGGGAGACTCTGTTCATAGGACAACTATTAGTCATGCACTGTACAAAGTTGGCCTTTATGGAAGAGTGGCAAGAAGAAAGGCATTGTTAACAGAAAGCATAAGAAGTCCCGTTTGCAGTTTGCCACAAGCCATGTGGGGGACACAGCAACCATGTGGAAGAAGGTGCTCTTGTCAGATGAGACCAAAATGGAACTTTTTGGCCAAAATGCAAAACGCTATGTGTGGCAAAAAACTAACACTGCACATTACTCTGAACACACCATCCCCACCGTCAAATATGGTGGTGGCAGCATCATGCTCGGGGGGTGCATCTCTTCAGCAGGGACAGGGAAGCTAGTCAGAGTTGATGGGAAGATGGATGGAGCCAAATACAGGGCAAACTTGGAAGAAAACCTCTTGGAGACTGCAAAATACTTGAGACTGGGGCGGAGGTTCACCTTCCAGCAGGACAATGACCCTAAACATAAAGCCTGGGCAACAATGGAATGGTTGAAAACAAAACATATCTATGTGTTAGAATGGCCCAGTCAAAGTCCAGATCTATATTCAATCGAGAATCTGTGGCAAGATCTGAAAACTGCTGTTCACAAACGCTGTCCATCTAATCTGGCTGAGCTGGAGCTGTTTTGCAAAGAAGAATGGGCAAGGATTTCAGTCTCTAGATGTGCAAAGCTGGTAGAGACATACCCTAAAAGACTGTCTGATGTAATTGCAGCAAAAGGTGGTTCTACAAAGTCTTGACTCAGGGGGCCGAATAATTACGCACACCCCACTTTGCAGTTATTTATTTGTAAAAAATGTTTGGAATAATGTATGATTTTCGATCCACGAATTTCAATAAAATTGATTCATGTTTGTGGCAGTAATGTGACAAAATGTGGAAAACTTCAAGGGTGCCGAATTCTTTTGCAACCCACTGTAATTATACTCACAAAAGTAGCTTGCAGGTCCCTGTAACCACTGTATAAGCTAGTGAGAAATAGACCATCCCTGTTCGGTTTTCCAGGTCCTGCCAGATGCTGGATGGTCGCTCTCCTGTGGTTCTTTAGTTTTGGAAAGAAACTATTACATCTAAGGGAGCTCTAACTAGAAAATTATTGGGATGGAGGCGCCTGATGCACAGGGATGTTGTATTCTAATAACGACTATAATCAAACGAGAGGTAATCTCTTAGCTCTCCTGAAGAGCATACACTAGTATAACTGGAAAATAATATTTATTCAGAACACAAATACACAACACGTTTCATGGGCAATAGCAATAGCCCGCTTTCTCAGGTCAGTATACAGTGCCTTGCAGCAGAGTAATCGCAAAACATGCTATGATTGTCCCATACATTCACAGAGCATTATTCTGGCTACTGCAGATGGGCATCAATTTTCTTTTTAGGTAGTATTGGCTTCTTTATGCAACCCAGCCACACACACTATTGCAGTTCAGTGCTCTGATTATGAAGCCAAACAATGACATTTGCCATTGCAAGAGATTTGGTAGTCCAGTGTTCTTTAACATCTCCTGGGATAATAAGGTGGACATTTATGATACGATTATTTGGACGATCAATCAATCAGAAATGATTGTGCAGGCCTACTAAGGATAGCTCCAATTCGATCAGATTAATTGAATTAATCCAAAAACTGGATCAATGCAATTGATATTACTAATGAATCAGAGAATTAATTGTACAAAGAATTGTATCGTTAATGGCCACCTTTAGTGTGATGTAGTTGCTGCAAAACTATGATTACATTTCAGGCTTTACCTGTATACTCAGTCATGGTCTACTGTCTGTATTCCAAATCCAGCCAAAACATTGGCTTAGAACCTCTGTTGGCTTATTACTGCTGGGCAGAATTCTTCTATTCTACTCGTGAGACACCATGAAATTAAATCTGAACTACCGGCATAGGCAGAGTAGGGCCTTACTGACAGTGCTACAAACCTGTCTGTACCCCACTTTTTAAGTTTATTTGATGTTGCACCTTCCCTTGCCCAAAAATATTTTCCTCTCCCTAATTTGAAAGAAAGTGAGGAAAACATTTACCTACAAGAATAAAGGCATTGATAACAAAATGTTTACAAAGGTTATTACTATTTTCTACTGTACCAAAAACAAAGAACAAAGTTTTGGGTGGATCTGGGAATTAGAACTGAACAGTGCATATATCACTAGAAGTGGTGGTACTATAGCTAACACTCGTTCCTTTGCAGTACTTAAAGAGAAACTCCAACCTAGAATTGAACTTTATCCCAATCAGTAGCTGATACCCCCTTTTACATGATAAATATAATGCTTCTCACAAACAGACCATCAGGGGGCGCTGTATGACTGATTTTGTGCTGAAACCCCTCCCACAAGAAGCTCTGAGTACCGCGGTACTCTGGGCAAACTTCCACAATGTAACAAGGTTCACAGACAGGAATTAGCTGTTTACAGCTGTCTCTAACAGCCAAAACAGCTAGGAGCAGCTACATAACCTGCCCACAGTAAAAATGTCACCATGTAATAAATGTCAGATTTTACAATGAGCAAACACTGACTAAATCATTTATACATAATTATGGTAAAAAATGAAGCACTTTTTTACTACATTATTTTCACTGGAGTTCCTCTTTAAGTCCTGGGTTCAATTTCCAACTTTGTGTTGGTGTAGGTTTTCTTTGGGCAATCTGGTTCCTTTCCAAAAACATACTGATAAGTTAATTGTACCTCACCCAATTTAAAATTGCCCTTAGATTATGGTAGGGACTAGGGACATATGAAAATGGCAGGGATTAGATAGTAAAGTGCTGCAGAAGAGGTCAGTGATATATAAATACATAATAATAATAATAATATATTTGACTATGACTATGGTAAGGATTAGACTGTGAGCTTTTCTGTGTGTTGCATAGTGGGAGTGAGGCCTTAGTGACATTATTCTGTTCTATGAAGTGCTGTGGAATATATTAATGCTATATAAATGCAAAACAATAATATACAGTAACAAGAAAAAGTATGTAAACCCTTTGATTTGATCTTCATCTAAGTCACAACACTAGAAAATCACAGTCTGCTTAAACTAATGCCATGCAAATAATTGAATGTTTCCATGTTTTATTGAAAACATCATGTAAACATTCACAGTGCAGGTGGAAAAAGTATATGACCCTCCAGACTAATGGCATCTCCAAGAGCTAATTGGAGTGAGGTGTCAGCCAGCTGGAGTCCAATCAATGAGATGAGATTGGAGGTGTTGGCTACAGCTGTCCTGCCCTACAAAAACACACAACAGTTGTGGGTTTGCTTTCCCAAGATGCATTGCCTGATGTGAATGATTCCTAGCACAAAAGAGGTCTCAGAAGACCTATGATTAAGAATTGCTGACTTGCATAAATCTGGAAAGGGTTATAAAAAGTATCTCCAAAAGCCTTGCAGTTCATCAGACCACGGTAAGACAAATTGTCTACAAATGGAGAAAATTCCGAACGGCTGCAACTCTCCCTGGGAGTGGCTGTCCTGTAAAGATGACTGCAAGAGCACAGAATGCTCATTGAGGTGAAGAAAAATTCTAGATTGTCAGCTAAAGACTTACAAAAGTCTCTAGCATATACTAACATCCATGTTAGCGAATCTATGATACGTAAAACACTAAACAAGGATGGAGTTCATGGGAGGATACCACAAGGAAGCCACTGCTGTCCCCCAAAAATTGCTGCACAGTTAAAGTTTGCAAAAGAGCACCTGGATGTTCCACAGCAGTTCTGACAAAATATTCTGTGGACAGATGAAACCAAAGTTGAGTTGTTTGGCAGAAACACACAACACTATGTGTGGAGAAAAAGAGGCATGGCACACACAAATCAAAACCTCATTCCAACAGTGAAGTATGGTGGCGGGGGCACCATGGTTTGGGGCTGCTTTGCTGCGTCAGGGCCTGGATGGATTGATATCATCGAAGGAAAAATTAGTTCCAAAGTTTATCAAAACATTTTGCAGAAGAACTTAAGGCCATCTGTTCACCAGCTGAAGCTCAACAAAAGATGGGTGTTGCAACAGGACAACGACCCAAAGCATATAAGTAAATCAACAACAGAATGGCTTAAACAGAAGAAAATATGCCTTCTGGAGTGGCCCAGTCCTGACCTCAACCTGACTGAGATGCTGTGGCATGACCTCAAGAAAGCGATTTACACCAGACATCCCAAGAATATTGCTGAACTGAAACAGTTCTGCAAAGAGGAATGGTAGTGCCATAGTTGGCAGCCTCGGCTCTTGGCTTTCTGACATTACCCCCCCCCCCCCCCCCCTCATTCTTCCAGAACCTGTATGAGGCAAAACCAATTCCGGGTACAACCCCCCATTTTTACGTGGAGAAATAAATGATTCTGATTCTGAATGGTCAAGAATTATATCTGACTGTTGTGCACATCTTAATTGCATCTACAAGAAATGTTTGGTTGAAGTCATTGCTGCCAAAGGAGGTTCAACCAGTTATTAATTCCCAGGGTTCACATGCTTGTTTCCACCAGCACTGTGAAGGTTTACATGTTGTGTTCAATAAAAACATGGAAACATTTAATTATTTGTGTGGTATTAGTTTAAGCAGACTGTGTTTGTCTATTGTTGTGACTTAGATAAAGATTAGATCAAATTTTATGACCAATTTGTGCAGAAATTCATATAATTCCAAAGAATTCGCATACTTTTTCTTGCTACTGTAGTAGGACATTAGACTATGACTATGGTAAAATTAGATTGTGAGCTTCTCTGAGGACAATCAAGTAACAAGATTCTGTTCTGTAAATTGCTGTGGAAGATCTCAACTCTATATAAATTAGTAATACTCCACACACACATTTTAGTATGTGCTCCATAACCCCACACCCTCAATTTTTCAGCTTTTCCTCTCATACACATTTTATAATATGCTACACCAACATTTTTCACTATGCACCCCTTCCCCACACATTTTATTAGGGGCTTAGTTTCACAACTCCTCTCTCTTGCAAATTTTATAATGGTCTTGGTCGGCCAACTCCGACTCCAGGTACCCAAAATGTGTCCGACTCCCGCTCCTAGACTCTGACTCCTTAGTCTAATACTTACCAGGGCTGTGGATTTGGTATAAAAATCATCCCACTCCTGACTCCGACTCCTCACTTTATGAAACCACCGACTCCGACTCCAACTCCAGGTACCTCAAATTGCTCCGACTCCACAGCCCTGCAGTCAAGTCCATTCGCCAGGTGGATTGATCGCTGGTGCATCAAGGGGTATTAGTTACCGTTGGTCACGCGTTAGATTCTCAGCAGAGGTTACACTCAAATGGCTGCCTTGGCCAAGAACAGTCTAGCAAGTGTACCCAGGTTTAGTGGCAACTGATTGAGTAATGTTATAGCAATTAATTTCCACCTGCTCAAATTCTTAAGTTTTGATTGTTTAAGCGACCGGTAAAATTAATCTCTGCAAGGATGCAGGTAGACAACTATCGAGGATTGTAGGAAGTGCAGCTCAAATGGATATGTGAAAAGGTGTTTCATAGAAATTCATAGAAATCACTGTAGAAAGGAAGGAAACAATAAGACAATTTGTACAGAGCTTTTCTCTCATATGACTCAAACAGCATATATATGTTTCAATCAATACACAGTTTCAGGGTGGAATGTGTTGCAGAGGAAAAGGTTTGTGTTCATAAATGCCATACTAAACAGGTGGCTTTTCAGTTTGGATTTACACACCACCAGGGTTGGAGCTGTCTTGATCTGGTATATTAAGAATTTCCAAAGGGTAGTGTCAGCATGACAGGAGGTTCTGACTCCAAATGTTTTATTAGATCCTGTTGATCTGAGGTAGTGAGGCGTTATGGAGTTGCAACAAATCCTTCAAGTATGCTGGGCCTAAATTGTGTAGAGCTTTGAATGTTAGTAGGGCCAATTTTGAAAGAAAAATTCTCCATGTTATGGGTAGCCAGTGGAGAGCGCAAAAGGGGGTTATGTTGCAATGGTGGGGTTGGCTTGTTAACAGCCTTGTGGCAGCATTATGTACTAGCTGCAGGTTTTTACTTGGAAGGCCTTGTATTGAGGGTATTGCAAGAGCCTAGTTGTGACATGATTAAGGTATGGACACGGGTTGGAAGATATGAGGTGCTCCGTATGCGCAGTATGGAGCCGCCTGTCCTACCAAAGGCTCCAGTAGCAGAAGATTTGAACAGAGTGACAATGCTGAAACAAAGGGACAGCGAGAAGAACCAGAATGCTCTATTAGATCCAGAGCCTTCCCTCTCCATAGGTAAGTATCTGACTTTTTATTTTAATTTCACTTTACATTTGCATTAAGTGAAAAAATGAGTACTTCACAGCAGCTGACTTACGATGACAAGAAGTTCATTTTTGTCCACATTTAGTTTAAGCCAGTTGTTCTTCATCCACTCCTGAAACTCAACTAAGCAACCATTTATTTTTTAAGTAGGTCCATCCCACCAAGTTTGAATAATAAATACAGTGGGTTGCAAAAGTATTTGGCCCCCTTGAAGTTTTCCACATTTTGTCATATTACTGCCACAAACATGAATGAATTTTATTGAAATTCCACATGAAAGACCAACACAAAGTGGTGTACACATGAGAAGTGGAACGAAAATCATACAGGATTCCAAATATTATTTTACAAATAAATAACTGCAAAGTGGTGTGTGCATAATTATTCGGCCCCCTTTGATCTGAGTGCAGTCAGTTGCCTATAGACATTGCCTAATGAGTGCTAATGACTAAATAGAGTGCACCTGTGTGTAATCTAATGTCAGTACAAATACAGCTGCTCTGTGAGGGCCTCAGAGGTTGTCTAAGAGAATATTGGGAGCAACAACACCGTGAAGTCCAAAGAACACACAAGACAGGTCCCACGGAGCACTGTTCAAGCGATCATTCAGAAATGGAAGGAGTATGGCACAACTGTACACCTACCAAGACAAGGCCATCCACCTAAACTCACAGGCCGAACAAGGAGAGCGCTGATCAGAAATGCAGTCAAGAGGCCCATGGTGACTCTGGATGAGCTGCAGAGATCTACAGCTCAGGTGGGAGACTCTGTCCATAGGACAACTATTAGTCATGCACTGTGCAAAGTTGGCCTTTATGGAACAGTGGCAAGAAGAAAGGCATTGTTAACAGAAAGCATAAGAAGTCCTGTTTGCAGTTTGCCACAAGCCATGTGGGGGACACAGCAACCATGTGGAAGAAGGTGCTCTGGTCTGATGAGACCAAAATTGAACTTTTTGGCCAAAATGCAAAACGCTATGTGTGGCAAAAAACTAACACTGCACATCACTCTGAACACACCATCCCCACAGTCAAATATGGTGGTGGCAGCACCATGCTTGGGGGGTGCATCTCTTCAGCAGGGACAGGGAAGCTGGTCAGAGTTGATGGAAAGATGGATGGAGCCAAATACAGGGCAAACTTGGAAGAAAACCTCTTGGAGTTTGCAAAAGACTTAAGACTGGGGCGGAGGTTCACCTTCCAGCAGGACAATGACCCTAAACATAAAGCCAGGGCAACAATGGAATGGGTTAAAACAAAACATATCTATGTGTTAGAATGGCCCAGTCAAAGTCCAGATCTAAATCCAATCGAGAATCTGTGGCAAGATCTGAAAACTGCTGTTCACAAACGCTGTCCATCTAATCTGACTGAGCTGAAGTTGTTTTGCAAAGAAGAATGGGCAAGGATTTCAGTCTCTAGATGTACAATGCTGGTAGAGACATACCCTAAAAGACTGGCAGCTGTCATTGCAGCAAAAGGTGATTCTACAAAGTATTGACTCAGGGGGCTGAATAATTACGCACACCCCACTTTGCAGTTATTTACTAGTAAAAAAATGTTTGGAATGATGTATGATTTTCGATCCACTTCTCACGATTACACCACTTTGTATTGGTCTTTCACGTGGAATTCCAATAAAATTGATGCATGTTTGTGGCAGTAATGTGACAAAATGTGGAAAACTTCAAGGGGGCTGAATACTTTTGCAACCCACTGTATAGCGCTGTTTCATCAGCATAGCAGTGGTATGTTAGACTGTTTTAGGATGATTATTTTCCAGTGAGAACATGTTTTTTTTCCACAATAATGCCTCTTGTACATCGTCTTATTATCATTTGGGAGACACCTATGTCATTTCCTGTCAAAAAATTACTTGCTGGTTGAATAAAAGTAACTTTAAGTCAAAATTTGCCAGGGTTATGAATAATTATGGGCAGCACTGTATATGGTGAACATCAAAGGGTATATTATTGAGCCTTGGGACACACCATATTTTAGCAGTACTGGATTAAACAGGAAAGGCACCAAAGATACCCTTAGTGTCCTACCAGCCAAGAAGGAGTGGGACCACCGGAGGATTAAACCATCAATGTCACTGTACTCCTGGAGCCTGTTAAAGGGTACCTGAGATGAAAAGAAAAAATAAAATTATGCATACCTAGGGCTTCCTCCCCCCCCCCCCCCCTTCAGGCTCATCTGTCCCTCGCAGTCCTCCCAGGCAGCCTGGATCCACCGCTAGGCGGTCTGGTAATTTGGCCAGTCAGGGCCAGTCGGCGCAGGTGCAGTCTGGCCGCACGCACTCGCAGCGATGGGAACACAATGGTGGGAGCAAGTGGATGAGCCAAGTGCAGTCCCCCGATCAGCTGAATTACAGGCCCGTCTAAAAAAGGGCCTAGCGGAGGATCCAGGTGGCCTGAGAGGACGGCGAGGGACCAATGAGCCTGAGGGGAGCTAGAGGAAGCCTTAGGTATGTAATTTTTTGTTTTGTTTTTACACTCAGGTTTAAGCAATATTTTATGATCAACTGTTTCTAAACCACTGTGGGGTTAAGATGAATTAGCATGGATCTTTTGCCTTGAGCTGATCATTGCAGAGGGTTGTTTCACAGCCTTGGTACGTCTTGAAGTCAGACTGTAGAGGGTCAAAGGTAAACCTGAAGCATCCATGGTGAAAGGGCATCTTGTGGATTATGTCCCCTTGTGTCTTCCTGTGTCATTCTCTGTCCCCTTCTGCCCTCCTTGTGTCCCCCTGTATACCCCTTTGTGTCCCCCTGTGCCCTCCGTTTGTCCTCCTGTGTCCTACTCCACAGTACCCAACATTGCGGCGGGCTGGAGGTTTGTATTGGTCGGCGTTCACAAGTCAGGAACTCCCTGCATTTGGACTAAGACGCAGTGACTTTTCCCCCCACTTTTGAGGGATAAAAAATTAGTCTTAAAGTCCAATAAATACAGTATCTTGTCAACCTAGCTTCACAATTTCCTGTGATAAAAAGGAGGATTTTTTTTTCATTTTGATCATTAATGTACTGTAATCAGTAATGTTTTGCTCAAAGTCAATTAATGCTCTTCACAAAATCATATTTACATAAATGTAATTTATCTAAAATGTGCTCTGAAAATAAATATGAAATATATTCAGCTACAACAGTACCAAGCACATCTTTGTCTATTTGAACTAATAGCTAATGATATGCATCACTCACGAAACTCCATGGTGACAATACTTTCGTCTGTATTGGAAAACACTCTGGATTACTTTTTCTACAAGTTTAAAAGGTTGATGTATTTTCGGTTGTATCAAAGGTGTGAAATGTACAACAGCAACATCTACCTAAGGAAAAAAAACACACAAAAAAACAGAGAATGAGAGACAGCAGAATACAATTTGCAGAACACATGAATGTGTATATGCTTCCGATATACCACTCTCTGTCTTAAGGTGGCTAAGGTGAAACATTGAAATTTAGGTTAACGCTCGGCAATAAAAATCTATGTGGCCTTTCATATTGTACCGGTGCGATGCAATGTGCAGTAAGTGACATGGCAGACCGGAAGTCCTGCAAGTCTATGGTGACGCAGCTTTTTAAAAAATGTTTTGTGCTGGTGATGCTGCGCACAATCTTATTTTTTCAATACACTTCCGCCCAATTTGTATTTTTGCCACAGGAAGTGAGCACTAGAGAGCCTCACTTCCTACTTGGCTTTTGACCAGAGAGGGGATTACCATGTATTAATGCAGAAATCCCTGAAGGCTATTTTTAGCTTTGCAGTACGATGCGATCATCACAGTTACACAGTTATTTGGGTTGAAAAAAAACATACGTCCATCGAGTTCAACCTAAGACTAAAGTACACTAGCCTGCAAACTCACATATCCCTGTTGATTCAGAGCAAGGCAAAAAACCCTTAGAAGGCATGTTCCAATTAGCCCCAAAAGGGAAAACATTCCTTCCCGACTCCAGATGGCATTCAGATAAGATCCCTGGATCAACACCACCTGGAATTACCTAGTAATTATAGCCATGGATGTCTTTCAATGAAAGGAAAGCATATAACACTCCTTAACCACTTCAGGACCAAAAACATTTTCCCATATTAGCACTGCTCCCATTCATTCGCCAATAACTTTATTACTACTAATCACACCTAAATGATCTATATTTTTTTTTTTTCAGGACAAATTAGGCTTTTAATGTGTGATAATTTTGTTTAGTAATTACCTTATTTTCAATGCATTTTAAAGGGAAAAAAAAGGAAGAAAAAAAAAAAACAGAAAAAGACACTATTTCTCCATTTACATCCATTATAGCTAGGGGCGGATTTCTGGGAAGGCTGGAAAGGCCACAGCCTAGGGCGATAAAATTAGATAAGAAGGGCGGCATGACTTGGAGAGAGAAGAGGTCATATGTCAAAGTAAATCATCTCTTCTGGTCCCGCAGCGCAGCCAGCCAGCGCCCTGCTCTGCACTAATAGCTGAATTCCAGAGTTCCCCAATCCCTGCATCTCTCTCTCACTTCCTGATGTGTTAAAACAATCAGGATCAATCATAACTGTCACCTGATAATCCATTCCTTTGTATGATGGACATACAGATCGATGTGAGAAATACCAGAGATTTACATTACAAAGCAGATAGAACTAAGTTCCGCTCAGTTTTAATGCAGGCATTCACAAACATCAGTGAGCTCTGCTAGTTTCTTCACCTATTTTACAGCTTTGACACTGACCCCAGCAGTTGTTAATTAATTTATCTAATCCTAATTTATGACTGTTTTTCTTTTTTTTCCTAGCTAGCAGTGGTCTCTTCTCTTCCTTGGTTAACTCTTTCCTGACTCATTTTCTGTCCTCCAGCTCCTACCATCTATGAGAACTACAGGAATAAAAATGCTGTTTTCGTCCCTTTCATTGCCAAACTGTCATTTTAAAGGACACCAGAGCAGTGGTGCTCATCCAATATTCAGGTATCCGAACTACCCAGATAATCTGAACTTTTCCACTATCCGAACTTTGAATAGCAATTCGTATATTTTTTAATATCCGAATAGCACTATCCAAGCAAACTCGGATTTCCCATCTGAGAGAGAGAGAGAGAGAGAGATATTTTTTTTTTTGAGGAGGGATTTTAACCACTTGAGGACCACAGTCTTTCTACCCCTTAAGGACCAGGCACTTTTTTTCCATTCAGACCACTGCAGCTTTCACGGTTTATTGCTCGCTCATACAACCTACCACCTAAATGAATTTTGGCTCCTTTTCTTGTCACTAATAAAGCTTTCTTTTGGTGCTATTTGATTCCTGCTGCGATTTTTACTTTTTATTATATTCAGCAAAAAAGACATGAATTTTGGCAAAAAAATGATTTTTTTAACTTTCTGTGCTGACATTTTTCAAATAAAGTAAAATTTCTGTATACATGCAGCGCGAAAAATGTGGACAAACATGTTTTTGATTAAAAAAAAACCCATTCAGTGTATATTTATTGGTTTGGGTAAAAGTTATAGCGTTTACAAACTATGGTGCAAAAAGTGAATTTTCCCATTTTCAAGCATCTATGACTTTTCTGACCCCCTGTCATGTTTCATGAGGGGCTAGAATTCCAGGATAGTATAAATACCCCCCAAATGACCCCATTTTGGAAAGAAGACATCCCAAAGTATTCACTGAGAGGCATAGTGAGTTCATAGAAGATATTATTTTTTGTCACAAGTAAGCGGAAAATGACACTTTGTGACAAAAAAAAAAAAAAAAAAAAAAAAAGGTTTCCATTTCTGCTAACTTGCGACAAAAAAAAAAAATGAAATCTGCCACGGACTCACCATGCCCCTCTCTGAATACCTTGAAGTGTCTACTTTCCAAAATGGGGTCATTTGTGGGGTGTGTTCACTGTCCTGGCATTTTGGGGGGTGCTAAATTGTAAGCACCCCTGTAAAGCCTAAAGGTGCTCATTGGACTTTGGACCCCTTAGCGCAGTTAGGCTGCAAAAAAGTGCCACACATGTGGTATTGCCATACTCAGTAGAAGTACTATAATGTGTTTTGGGGTGAATTTTTACACATACCCATGCTGGGTGGGAGAAAAATCTCTGTGAATGACAATGTTTTCATTTTTTTTACACACAATTGTCCATTTACAGAGTTATTTCTCCCACCCAGCATGGGTATGTGTAAAAATACACCACAAAACACATTATACTACTTCTCCTGAGTACGGCGATACCACATGTGTGGCACTTTTTTGCACCCTAACTGCGCTAAAGGGCCCAAAGTCCAATGAGTACCTTTAGGATTTCACAGGTCATTTTGCGACATTTGGTTTCAAGACTACTCCTCATGGTTTAGGGCCCCTAAAATGCCAGGGCAGTATAGGAACCCCACAAATGACCCCATTTTAGAAAGAAGACACCCCAAGGTATTCCGTTAGGAGTATGGTGAGTTCATAGAAGATTTTATTTTTTGTCACAAGTTAGCGGAACATGACACTTTGTGAAAAAAACAATTAAAATCAATTTCCGCTAACTTCTGACAAAAAAATAAAAACTTCTATGAACTCACCATACTCCTAACGGAATACCTTTGGGTGTCTTCTTTCTAAAATGGGGTCATTTGTGGGGTTCCTATACAGCCCTGGCATTTTAGGGGCCCTAAACCATGAGGAGTAGTCTGGAAATCAAATTCCGCAAAATGACCTGTGAAATCCTAAAGGTACTCATTGGACTTTGGGCCCTTTAGCGCAGTTAGGGTGCAAAAAAGTGCCACACATGTGGTATCGCCGTACTCTGGAGAAGTAGTACAATGTGTTTTGGGGTGTATTTTTACACATACCCATGCTGGGTCGGAGAAATAACTCTGTAAATGGAAAATTGTGTGTAAAAAAATCAAAAGATTGTCATTTACAGAAGTATTTCTCCCACCCAGCATGGGTATGTGTAAAAATACACCCCAAAACACATTATACTACTTCTACCGAGTACGGCAATACCACATGTGTGGCACTTTTTTGCACCCTAACTGCGCTAAAGGGCCCAAAGTCCAATGAGTACCTTTAGGATTTCACAGGTCATTTTTGTTTCAAGACTACTCCTCACGGTTTAGGGCCCCTAAAATGCCAGGGCAGTATAGGAACCCCACTAATGACCCCATTTTACAAAGAAGACACCCCAAGGTATTCCGTTAGGAGTATGGTGAGTTCATAGAAGATTTTATTTTTTGCCACAAGTTAGCGGAAATTGATTTGAATTGTTTTTCTTCACAAAGTGTCATATTCTGCTAACTTGTGACAAAAAATAAAATCTTCTATGACCTCGCCATACACCTAATGGAATACCTTTGGTTGTCTCCTTTCTAGAATGGGGTCATTTGTGGGGTTCCTATACTGCCCTGGCATTTTAGGGGCCCTGAACCGTGAGGAGTAGTCTTGAAACCAAATGTCGCAAAATGATCTGTGAAATCCTAAAGGTACTCATTGGACTTTGGGCCCCTTAGCGCACTTAGGGTGTAAAAAAGTGCCACACATGTGGTACCGCCGTACTCAGGAGAAGTAGTATAATGTGTTTTGGGGTGTATTTTTACACATACCCATGCTGGGTGGTAGAAATATCTCTGTACATGACAATTGTTTGATTTTTTTTACACACAATTGTCCATTTACAGAGAGATTTCTCCCACCCAGCATGGGTATGTGTAAAAATACACCCCAAAACACATTATACTACTTCTCCTGAGTACGGCGATACCACGTGTGACACTTTTTTTGCAGCCTAGGTGCGCTAAGGGGCCCAACGTCCTATTCACAGGTCATTTTGAGGCATTTGTTTTCTAGACTACTCCTCACGGTTTAGGGCCCCTAAAATGCCAGGGCAGTATAGGAACCCCACAAGTGACCCCATTTTAGAAAGAAGACACCCCAAGGTATTCCATTAGGTGTATGGCGAGGTCATAGAAGATTTTACTTTTAGTCACAAGTTAGTGAAAAATGACACTTTGTGAAAAAAAACCCAATAAAAATCAATTTCCGCTCACTTTTGACAAAAAATAAAATATTCTATGAACTCGTCATACACCTAACAGAATACCTTGGGGTGTCTTTTTTCTAAAATGGGGTCACTTGTGGGGTTCCTATACCGCCCTGGCATTTTACAGGCCCAAAACCGTGAGTAGTCTGGAAACCAAATGTCTCAAAATGACTGTTCAGGGGTATAAGCATCTGCAAATTTTGATGACAGGTGGTCTATGAGGGGGCGAATTTTGTGGAACCGGTCATAAGCAGGGTGGCCTTTTAGATGACAGGTTGTATTGGGCCTGATCTGATGGATAGGAGTGCTAGGGGGGTGACAGGAGGTGAATGATGGGTGTCTCAGGGGGTGATTAGAGGGGAAAATAGATGCACTCAATGCACTGGGGAGGTGATCGGAAGGGGGTCTGAGGGGGATCTGAGGGTTTGGCCGAGTGATCAGGAGCCCACACGGGGCAAATTAGGGCCTGATCTGATGGGTAGGTGTGCTAGGGGGTGACAGGTAGTGACAGGAGGTGATTGATGGGTGTCTCAAGGTGTGATTAGTGGGGGGAATAGATGCAAGTAATGCAATGGCGAGGTGATCAGGGCTGGGGTCTGAGGGTGTGGGCGGGTGATTGGGTGCCCTAGGGGCAGATGGGGGTCTAATCTGATGGGTAGCAGTGACAGGGGGTGATTGATGGGTAATTAGTGGGTGTTTAGAGGAGAGAACAGATGCAATGCACTTGGGAGGTGATCTGACTGCGGGTCTGCAGGCGATCGGATGGTGTGTGTGGGTGATCAGATTGCCCGCAAGGGGCAGGTTAGGGACTGATTGATGGGTGGCAGTGACAGGGGGTGATTGATGGGTGGCAATGACAGGGGCTGATTGATGGGTGGCAGTGACAGGGGGTGATTGATGGGTGATAGGTGATTGGCAGGTGATTGACAGGTGATCAGTGGGTTATTACAGGGAAGAACAGATGTAATTAATGCACTGGCGAATTGTTAAGGGGGGTCTGAGGGCAATCTGAGCGTGTGGGCGGGTGATTGGGTGCCCGCAAGGGGCAGATTAGGGTCTGATCTGATAGGTAACAGTGACAGGTGGTGATAGGGGGTGATTGATGGGTGATTAGTGGGTGTTTAGAGGAGAGAATAGATGTAAACAATGGATTTGGGAGGTGATCTGATGTCGGATCTGTGGGCGATCTATTGGTGTGGGTGAGTGATCAGATTGCACGCAAGGGGCAGGTTAGGGGCAGTGACAGGGGGTGACAGGGGGTGATTGATGGGTGATAGGTGATTGACAGGTGATCAGTGGGTTATTACAGGGAAGAACAGATGTAATTAATGCACTGGCGAATTTATAAGGGGGGGTCAGAGGGCAATCTGAGCGTGTTGGCGGGTGATTGGGTGCCCGCAAGGGGCAGATTAGGGTCTGATCTGATAGGTAAAAGTGACAGGTGGTGATAGGGTGTGATTGATGGGTGATTGATGGGTAATTAGTGGGTGTTTAGAGGAGAGAATAGATGTAAACAATGGATTTGGGAGGTGATCTGATATCGGATCTGCGGGCGATCTATTGGTGTGGGTGGGTGATCAGATTGCCCGCAAGGGGCAGGTTAGGGGCCGATTGTTGGGTGGCAGTGACAGGGGGTGATTGATGGGTGATTGATGGGTGATTGACAGGTGATTGACAGGTTATCAGGGGGGATAGATGCATACAGTACACAGGGGGGGGGGTCTGGGGGGGTCCTGGGGAGAATCTGAGGGGTGGGGGGGGTGATCAGGAGGGGGCAGGGGGCAGGGATAAAAAAAATAGCGTTGACAGATAGTGACAGGGAGTGATTGATGGGTTATTAGGGGGGTGATTGGGTGCAAACAGGGGTCTGGGGGGTGGGCAGGGGGGGGGTCTGAGGGGTGCTGTTGGCGATCAGTGGGCGGGGGGGGGGCAGATCAGTGTGTTTGGGTGCAGACTAGGGTGGCTGCAGCCTGCCCTGGTGGTCCCTCGGACACTGGGACCACCAGGGCAGGAGGCAGCCTGTATAATACACTTTGTATACATTACAAAGTGTATTATACACTTTGTAGCGGCGATCGCGGGGTTAACATCCCGCCGGCGCTTCCGTATGGCCGGCGGGATGTTACGGCGGGTGGGCGGAGCCAGTTGCCGGGGGAAGCGCGCGTCATCAATGACGCGATCGCTCCCCCGGCATAGGAAAAGGACGCAACGCCCTAAGGCGTATTGCGGTCCTTAAGGCATCCACTTTACCGCCGCCCATGGGCTGTGGGCGGTCGGCAAGTGGTTAAGTCTCCACATCATTAAAAAAAACATGATGCTACATGCCTCATTTACCCTAAAATACGTTTTAAAGGCAATTTAAATAAGCCTTCTTCAGACTTTGTTCCCGTATACTGTCAATATGTACACCGCCATATGTACATTCAACATTCAAAACAGATGCATAGATTTTTCAGCAAATATAAATGTCATTCAGATGCTTTAAAGTGGAGCTGAACTCTTGCACAGGACAGAAGGAAAACAGAGAAATGTACCATGTACGTATTTCGAGAGCCTGTCTAATTCCCCCTCCTCTGTGTCACAAGTTGTAATTTGATCTCTACACTGTGTCACCTGACTGCCACAACATCTAAGCTCATTTGAAAGCACAGGATGTTAAAAATATGTCTGCTTCCATAAAAGCAGGAAGTAGACACACGTGCAGGATTTGTATCAGCTGTAACAAAGAAATGTTTTTATTCAAAGGTTATGTTGTTGCGTATCTTTTAGAGCAGAGAGGAAGTTCTGAGTTCAGGTCCACTATAATTACAACAGAACATCCAAAGTGGGTCTTGACAGGATGTTTGCTACTTACCTGTTCTCTGTTTTGGATGGGCTTCTCTCCATTGCACTGCCCTGCCACCTGTTTGTGGCTCCGACTGCAGCCAGTCGCACAGAGGACAAAGAAGCAGCGCATGCTCTGTCCACTCGCGCTCCCTGTAATTTCTCGCTCCTGCCCATGGCCGGTACAGTGTTATGCATTCTTGACAAGTACCGGTCATACATCAGCGTCATTTCTCAAGTATGCATGCCCAGAACACTATCGGCTGCTGTGCACATTCGGGCAGGAGAGCAAATTACAGGAATTATTTGTTGAATGGGGGGCAGAGCAGCACAACTGAAATTAGCCCATTCAAACCAATGATCGCTAGTCAGAGTGTTGGACAAAATTATGTTTTTTTGGGGGGAGGGGGGGGGGGGCAGGACTGTCAGGGACTTCTATTATTCCACCAGCAGATGGCTCTGAGGACTTTGCATTTTCCTGAAACTACACCATCCATCAGCAGGGGTGTAACGATTGGTGTCAGCACGCAGAGAGAATCTTATTATTGGTGATCTGCAGTATCACCAAAAAATGCAGAGATATACCTGATTATTGGTGATCTGCAGAATCACCGATAATACAGATATATTGCTAACCTCTGGACCCCTTTTGGTATGTGAGTGTTTGGTGCAACAGTAGAGAGCACAGGAACCTTCCAGCAGCCTGAAACTCCTCAAGGGGTGGAGTCAGACTGAAGATAGGGAAGGCCAGAGAGTGAGTGACACCTGAAGGTGGATGTCACTATCTGGTCTGGAGACTATCTCTTAATAGGAGAGATAGCTCTCGAGGTCGGGCTCGCCAGGTCGGCAACACACTGACAGATAAGTACAAAGACAGAAGGCTGATTCGGTATCCAAGGCAAAGCAGGGTCTGGCAACGGAATATCAGATATGCGAGGTACCGAATCAGAAGACAGAGGAGTAGTCAGAAAAGCAATAAGTCATAACAGATATCAAACAATGCCTAGTCTGGGTGCGAGGTCCGTGGTCCCAGCACCCTGGAACTAGTCTGAAGAATAACACAGATGGTAATAAAGTCCCCTAGTCTGGGTATGAGGTCCGTGGTTTCAGCACCCTGGAACTAGTCTGAAGAATAACACAGATGGTAATACAGTTCCCTAATCTGGGTGTGAGGTCCTTGGTCTTTACACCCTGGAAATAGTCTGAGCATAAACAGAATAACAGTTCAAGTAATCTGGCTAAGTGTGAATTCCCAGGTCCACCTGGTTCAAACACACTGTAGGATCTGACTGAGGTCCGAGTGCTTCCACGTAGTGATCGCAATGGCAGACAACTAGCAACTGGCCAGCAGAAACTATATATGGAGTAGTGCTCTCCAGCACCACCCCCAATTGTTCAACCAATAGTATCCTGCTCAGGAGTCAGCTGATCGGCGTGGTCAGCTGACTCTCCCTGCCTAGTATAAGAATTCTACCTCTCAGCGCGCGCGCGTGTATTCCTAAGCCTGTGTGCACTAACAGACCCAGCCACACCAGACACACGCTGCTGCGTGCAAACCGCCGCGCTGGACGGGACGCGGAACCAGCCGCCTGACTGTTGTTGCATGCGGCGGCTTTTCCGCGTTCCGCCCTGCCCCTAGAAACACGCTTCTGCGTGCAAGCGCCGCGCTGGACGTGGAATCAGCCGCCTCCTCAGTAGCACACGTGGCGGCTTTTCCGCGATCTCTCACAGTACCCCCCCCCCCCCGAGGAGTGGACTCCGGACATCTCCTGAATCAGGTGGAATCAGCCGCCTCCTCAGTAGCACACGCGGCGGCTTTTCCGCGATCTCTCACAGTACCCCCCCCCCCCCCCCCGAGGAGTGGACTCCGGGCATCTCCTGCCCGGCTTCTCAGGATGTAAGTCATGAAACTCCTTTTTCAACTCCTCTGCGTGCATGCGACATTCTGGCACCCAAGTTCTCTCCTCAATGCCATACCCCTTCCAATGCACTAAATACTGCACGGAATTCTGCACAAGCCGGGAGTCTAGAATCTTCTCAATTTCATATTCAGGTTGGTCATCAATCAACACGGGGGGGGGGGGGGGGGGGGGGGTGGAGCGGAATCCACGTGCACTGCTGGCTTGAGCAAGGACACATGGAACGATCTCACACCTCGCATGCTGGTGGGGAGATCAATGGCATAAGTGACATCATTATTTTCCTGCTCACAGGAAACGGACCCACAAATCTGGGACCTAACTTGGGAGACAGTTGCTTCAGAGCCAAATGTCGTGTGGACACCCAGACCAAGTCGCCTGGAAAGAATTCCCATTCTATGGAACGTCTTTTATCAGCTTGTTTCTTCTGACTCTGGAAAGCCCTCCTCAGATTTCTTTCTACCATTCCCCAAGTCTGCTTCAAGGACCTCTGCCAATCTTCCAGGGCTGGAAACGGAGTGGCAGCCACTGGTAATAGGGTGAACTTAGGTGACCTTCCTGTTACCACCTGGAATGGAGAAAAACCTGAGGAGGAGCTCTTCAAGTTGTTGTGTGCAAATTCTGCAAATGGCAGGAATTTGACCCAGTCAGTTTGAACATCTGCCACATAACATCTCAGAAACTGTTCCAGAGACTGATTGGTTCTCTCGGTCTGGCCATTGGTCTGTGGGTGGTAGCCTGATGAAAAAGATAACTCCATGTCTAACTGATGGCAGAATGCCCACCAAAATTTTGAAACAAATTGGACTCCTCGATCTGACACTATATTTTCCGGGATACCATGCAGCCGGAAAATATGTTTGATGAAGAGATCAGCCAATTCCTGGGCCGAGGGGAGTCCTTTCAGGGGGACAAAATGGGCCATCTTGCTGAAACGATCGACTACCACCCAAATGACCGTCAAGCCCTCAGACCTGGGGAGTTCGCCCACAAAATCCATGGGCAGATGGGTCCATGGTTCACTCGGAACCGAACTGGTAATGATTGCAATGTCCCAACAGGTGCCTGACGGGAGGGTTTGCTTCTGGCACACACTGCACATTCTCTTACATACTCTTTGCAGTCAGTTGCCAATGATGGCCACCAGGCACATCTTGCTATGAGGTCCTGAGTTCTGGTGGCCCCAGGATGCCCAGCATTCTTGTGGGAATGAAACAACTGCAGTATTTGTAGACGAAAAGGCAGTGGTACAAACATGACCCCTTCAGGATTTCCCTCGGGTACATCCTGTTGGAACGGACTCAATGTTTTTGTCCAGTCCCTCCAGGTCTCAGTGGCGGCCAGAACCACTTTCTGCGGCAGAATGGTTTCTGGGTCTGAGGGCTGCGCTGTCTCAGGCTCAAAACATCTGGACAAAGCATCAGCTTTGATGTTCTTACTACCCGGGGTATAAGTGATTACAAATCGGAATCTCGAGAAGAACAATGACTACCAAGCCTGTCGGGGGCTAAGTCTCTTAGCGCCCTCAATGTACTCCAAATTCTTGTGGTCAGTATAGACAGTAATGGTATGTTCTGCACCCTCTAGCCAATGTCGCCATTCCTCGAAGGCCAACTTAATGGCTAGAAGTTCCCTATTGCCTATATCGTAGTTTTTCTCTGCGGGCGAAAACCTACGTGAAAAATAGGCATAGGGGTGTAACTTTCCCTGCAACCCAGAACGCTGAGACAGCACAGCCCCTACCCCTACCTCCGAGGCATCTACCTCTACGATAAAGGGGAAGGTGGTGTCGACATGTCTCAAAATGGGTGCAGTACAGAACAATTTCTTTAGAGTGGAGAAAGCAGCATGGGCCTCAGGGGACCTGTGGTGAGTATCTGCCCCTTTCTTTGTGAGACTGGTGAGAGGTGAGATCACCGTAGAGTACCCCTTTATGAACCTTCTATAGTAGTTAGCGAACCCCAGAAACCTCTGGAGAGCCTTCAGTCCCACAGATTGAGGCCACTCTAAAACAGCTGAAACTTTTCCATGGTCCATGGAGAGGCCAGAGGTTGAAATTATGTACCCCAGAATGGCAACAGAGGTTACCTCGAAAATGCATTTCTCCAGCTTGGCGTACAGCATGTTTTGTCTCAACTTCCGTAACACAAACTTAACATGATCTCTGTGCTCTGAGAGGTTGGACGAGAAAATTAGTATGTCGTCTAAGTATACCAGGATGAATTTGCCCAACACCTCTCTAAAGACCTCATTAATCAGCTCTTGAAAGACGTCCGGGGCATTACACAACCCGAAGGGCATCACCAGGTACTCGTAATGCCCGTCGGGTTAAAGGCCGTCTTCCATTCATCACCGTCCCTAATCCGCACAAGGTTGTAAGCACCCGTTAAATCCAGTTTTGAAAAAATCTTAGCATTGGTGACTTGAGTAAACAAATCGTCTATTAACGGCAAAGGATAGTGATTCTTTACTGTAATTTTATTTAAGCCCCGATAATCAATGCAAGGCCGGAGGCCTCCATCTTTCTTTTTCACAAAAAAGAACCCTGCCCCGGCCGGAGATCGAGAAGGGTGAATAAAACCTTTAGCTAAGTTTTCTCGGATGTATTCCTGCATGGCCAATTTCTCTGGCCCAGATAAGTTATAGAGATGACCTCTAGGGGGCATACAACCAGACCTGAGATCAATGGGGCAATCAAAGGGACGGTGTGGAGGAAGTTTATCTGCTGACTTGGGGCAGAACACGTCTGCAAATTCTGAATATTGATCTGGCAATCCCTCCATGTGAATCTTGGTTTTACCAAAGGTTACTTTCGCAAGACAATGATGATAGCAATGGGCAGACCAGCTTGTTAGCTGACCCGTAGCCCAATTGATCGGAGGCGAGTGAATTTGTAACCATGGCATGCCAAGAATGATCGTGGAGGTTGCCATTCGTAACACAAAAAATGATAAACTTTCTTTATGCAACACCCCTATTGTGACCCCCAAGTCTGGGGTCTGAGAAAGAGGGTGATTACTTTGCAGAGGAGAATCATCCACCGCAGTGACCCGGGTCTGTTGTTTTAGTGGGGAGATCGGAATCCCCAATCTCTTGGCAAATTCATAATCCATAAAATTAGCTGCTAAACCAGAATCTATGAAGGCCTTAGTAGTCTCTGTCTTATCTTGCCAGGATATAGTGCAAGGGAGAAGAAAACGTTTGTCATCGAGAGGTAATGACTGCGCGCCTAGGGTATTACCTCCGACTACACCTAGGCGGCAGCGTTTCCCGACTTCTTGGGACAATTCTGTACCTTATGACCCCCCTCTGCACAGTAAAGACAGAGCTGCTCTGTTTCCCTGCATCTCCATTCCACCTGAGACAATCTCGACCGACCAATCTGCATTGGTTCCGGTGGGGGTGAATCAGGTGGATATGGAGCAGAAGGAGACGCAGCGTAGGACAAGTATCTCACATTGTTCCTACCCCGGGTCTGTCTTTGGTATCGTAAACGACGATCAATTCTGATGGCCGATGAAATGGCCTCATCGATGGATTTGGGCTCAGGATGACCCATTATTAGATCAGAAACTGCGTCTGACAACCCTGATAAGAAACAGTCTAAAAGAGCAAATGAGTCCCATCGAGCTGACACTGCCCACTTTCTAAACTCCGCAGCATAGTTCTCTACCGGACCTTTACCCTGCCGCAGCAACTTGAGCTTCCACTCATCAGTCGAGGCAATGTCCAGGTCATCGTAAATTATAGCCATAGCTTTAAAAAATTATCTACCGAGGTCAGGGCCTTATCCCCCGTGGGAAGACTATACGTCCAAGTCTGGGAATCCCCTGACAATAGAGTCTTAATGAAGGTTACTCTCTGTGCCATGGTTCCTGATGAATTAGGTCTTAACTCAAAGTATGATAACACTCTGTTTCTAAAATTCCGGAAGTCAGATCTGTGACCAGAAAACCTTTCAGGTACAGGCATACGTATGTCTGTGCTAGGAGGAGATCGCACGGTATCCACAGCCGTCTGATAAACTTGTACAGTCCCAGACAAAGCGTTGAGTTGAGTCTGGTGACTGTCCAGTACTCGGGTGTAATTTTCCTCCTTAGTGGTGAGTACATCGAGACGGCTGCGGAGTGTGTCCATTTGGGTTTGGTCTGCCGTTCTGTAACGATTGGTGTCAGCACGCAGAGAGAATCTGATTATTGGTGATCTGCAGTATCACCAAAAATGCAGATATATACCTGATTATTGATGATCTGCATAATCACCAATAATACAGATATATTGCTAACCTCTGGACACCTTTTGGTATGTGAGTGTTTGGTGCAACAGTAGTACTTTGAGTAATGCACCTGCTGAGCAGGTGATAATAGACAGTAAAGAGACACTGCTCTGAGAGCACAGGAACCTTCCAGCAGCCTGAAACTCCTCAAGGGGTGGAGTCAGACTGAAGATAGGGAAGGCCAGAGAGTGAGTGACACCTGAAGGTGGATGTCACTATCTGGTCTGGAGACTATCTCTTAATAGGAGAGATAGCTCTCGAGGTCGGGCTCGCCAGGTCGGCAACACACTGACAGATAAGTACAAAGACAGAAGGCTGATTCGGTATCCAAGGCAAAGCAGGGTCTGGCAACGGAATATCAGATATGCAAGGTACCGAATCAGAAGACAGAGGAGTAGTCAGAAAAGCAATAAGTCATAACAGATATCAAACAATGCCTAGTCTGGGTGTGAGGTCCGTGGTCTCAGCACCCTGGAACTAGTCTGAAGAATAACACAGAAGGTAATAAAGTTCCCTAGTCTGGGTACGAGGTCCGTGGTTTCAGCACCCTGGAACTAGTCTGAAGAATAACACAGATGGTAATACAGTTCCCTAATCTGGGTGTGAGGTCCTTGGTCTCTACACCCTGGAACTAGTCTGAAGTATAACACAAATGATAGTACAGTTCCCTACGCTGGGTGTGAGGTCCTTGGTCTCTACACCCTGGAACTAGTCTGAGCTCAACCAATAGTATCCTGCTCAGGAGTCAGCTGATCGGCGTGGTCAGCTGACTCTCCATGCCTAGTATAAGAATTCTGCCTCTCTAAGCCTGTGTGCACTAACAGACCCAGCCACACCACACACGCTGCCGCGTGCAAACCGCCACGCTGGACGCGAAACCAGCCGCCTGACTGTTGTTGCATGTGGCGACTTTTCCGCGTTCCGCCCTGCCACTAGACAAACGCTTCCGCGTGCAAACCGCCGCGCTGGACGCGGAATCAGCCGTCTCCTCAGTAGCACACGCGGTGGCTTTTCCGCGATCTCTCACAAGGGGCCTGTTAATGCTAAGGACATGCAGTTCTTTGTATGGCCTGTAGAGGCCTCTAATGGAACTCTCACCACCAGCTGCATCCTGTATTTGCTATCACATGGGCTATTTAAAGAGACACTTAAGTCAGAAAAAAAAGCCCCCTGCAGCAGTCCTGTGCCCTCGCAGCCACTCAGTAATCCTCTGGTCCCCCGCAGCCAGCTAGTTTCGTTTTTGCCGATAGGCCCGTCAGGACTGGCTACGCGTAGCTTATTCCGCATTCCCGACTGTACAAAAATACACGATGCTGCACTACCAACACATAGATATGCGGCAACGCATATTCTTGTACGCGTTGCGGCCCGCAATAGCGCTAATTACAGGTGAGTAAAACTCGTTTTTTTTTCTGACTTAAGGTTCACTTTAAGAACTGCAAGTCCTTAGCATTAACAGGTTCCCTGCTGATGGATGGTGGAGTTTCAGGAAAATGCAAAGTCCTCAGAGCCATCTGCTGGTGGAAAAATAGAAGTCCCTAACAGTCCTGCTCCATGTCACCGCCAGCAGGCAGAAAGCGGCAACACAAGGTTCCTGACAGTGTCTTTTTTCTGTTTTCCCTTTTTGCTTTCTCATTGTACACCATTGATGATTATAAGACCTTATTTGCAAAAATAATAGTAATATACCCTCATGGCATGCATATTTAAAAAGCCAAGTTCCTAAGGTAACAATATATGTTGTTGTTTCTTTCACATTCTGCCACTTTGTTTTCATTATTTTGGTATAGAATATGGAAAAATGTAATTGCCTTTGATTCAATTTGTGACTAAAAAGAATACACAAGACATGGGCCTCATCCCTAAAACTTTCTAAACTCTATTCTACTACTTATCACGGTTAAAATATTACCACATATGTCTTTTGTAGTTTTGCTAAAACTTTCCCAAATTTGATCATAATTTTGAAAATGAATTTTTTATGTGGGATTGAGTTTGTCCGTACCTATTTTTTATATGATGTGTGGCCAAGCTTTAAGACCCACCAAAATGTATTCTACAACTCGTCATGGTTAAAATGATACCACATGTCTCATTCAGCAACAAACTGGTGGTGCACTCTCCACAAATACACTGGACTTTTATAAACGTCCAGTTGTCATTAAGAGGTTAAACGCAGATTTAGAATTTGCCATAACTACTTGCTGTGGCAAAATATTCCACATTTAAATCACTCTTACGGTAAAGAATCCTTTTCTAAATAAATTACTAAAACGTTTTTCCTCCATGCGCAGATCATGTCCCCTAGTCCTTTGTAAGAGCCTAGGGACAAAAAGCTCATCCGCCAAGCTTTTATATTGCTCTCTGATGTATTTATATACGTTAATTATATCTCCTATAAGGAGTCTTTTCTGAAGTGTTAACTTCCTGCACATTTCTGGGAGCACGTAAAGGGTTAACCTTCAGTGTTTACATATCACATAACCAATGCACAGCTCAAAGCCCTGATTCACACTTGCTGATAATGGCTAATTAGACCGACTGATCTCTCTAAACACACACACAGTGAATTTCTTAGCAACCATCTAAAACAAAATGAAGACTTTGAAGTGGCCTAGTCAAAGTCCTGACCTGAATCCTATTGAGATGTTGTGGCATGACCTTAAAAAGGCGGTTCATGCTAGAAAACAACAACTCTGCAAAGATGAGTGGACCAAAATTCCTCCAGAGCGCTGTAAAAGACTCATTGCTAGTTATCGCAAACGCTTGATTGCAGTTATTGCTGCTAAGGGTGGCCCAACCAGTTCTTAGATTCAGGGGGCAATTTCTTTTTCACACAGGGCTATGTAGGTTTTCAGTTTTTTTTCTCACTAAATAATAAAAAAAACATAATTTAAAACTGCATTTTGTGTTCAATTAAATTATCTTTGACTAATAGTTAACGGTTTTTGATGAGCAGAAACATTTAAGTGTGACAAACATGCAAAAGAATAAGAAATCAGGAAGGGGGCAAACAGTTTTTTACACCACTGTATGTGTTTTTTTTTTTTTTTTTCATAAAGATGGGCTTTAGTAACCAGCCTGGCGTTCTATTGAGATCGCCAGGCTGGCGACCGGACGGTTTTTTTTTTTATATAAAAAAAAAACTATTGCATGCAGCCAACTGAAAGTTGGCTGCATGAAAGCCCACTAGAGGGCGCTCCTAATGCGTACTTCCTCCGGCGATCAGAAGTAACAAGAAAGGGCGCAATGAGCGGCCCTTCTTGTTATGCTTTCCTCGTCGCCATGGCGATGAGCGGAGTGACGTCATGGACGTCAGCCGACGTCCTGAGGTCATCCGCCTCCGATCCAGCCCTTAGCGCTGGCCGGAACTGTTTGGTCTGGCTGCGCTGGGCTTGGGGCGGCTGGGGGGGACCCTCTTTCCCCGCTGCACGCTGCGGCGGCGATCAGGTAGCACATGCGGCTGGCAAAGTGCCGGCTGCGTGTGCTCCTTTTTATTTGATTAAAATCGGCCCAGCAGGGCCTGAGCGCCAGCCTCTGGCGGTAATGGACGAGCTGAGCTCGTCCATACCGCCAAGCTGGTTAAAGTGCAAAAACACGAATTATACAATCAGCATTGGAATCTTAAATATGAAGATATGACAGCATCAGTACAAACTGTTAAGTAATAATATAATCGAATCATAACACCATATTAAAATGCAATAAGGTAATTGTAGAAAGCACTCCAACAAGAAATCCCATCCACTACAGAAAGGAAAAAAATCAAAAATAAAACTAAACTAGAACAGAAGTGCAGTCTCTCACACCCCGACACCCATTTCGGAGGAAGAACCAAGGAGTTAAACCTCCACTCATAACATAGTTAAATTAGTGAGGATTAAGAAAAGCTAGCCAATCCTCCCAAATAACACTATACAGATCTAAAATTATCAATTGTCATAAAATGGACCCAATCCATCAGACAGATCATATCCAGTCGACACTTAACTAGGTCGATATTAAGATCAGAAGTTTTCCATTTAAATGCAATGCTCCATTGGGCAGCCAAAAGCATATATTTATAAAACTTACGAAGCCTACCTGAAACAGAGTCATTGGTTACATACAATGTAAAGTCATGCATTTTGGTCGTACCAATGGTCTAGCACCATACAAAATAAATGGGATACAGTTGGGAACATCAAACTTGGAGAAGGACTTAGGAGTACTCATCGACAACAAGTTAAATAATCGTACTCAATGCCAAGCCGCTGCAGCTAAAGCGAACAAAATTTTGGGATGCATTAAAAGGGAAATAAAAACTCGAGATGCTAGCATAATATTGCCCCTGTTTAACTCTCTAGTAAGGCCACATCTGGAATATGGAATTCAGTTCTGGGCACCACATTACAAAAAAGATATTGCAGTTTTAGAGCAGGTGCAGAGACGAGCTACAAAATTGATACGTGGGATGGAAGGTCTCGCTTACCAAGAAAGGTTAGATAAACTGGGTTTATTTAGTCTAGAGAAAAGACGCCTTAGAGGAGATCTAATTAACATGTATAAATACATTAGAGGGCAATATAATAGCTTGGCGGATGAGCTTTTTGTCCCTAGGCCTTCTCAAAGGACTAGAGGACATGAGCTGCGCATGGAGGAAAAACGTTTTAGCCATTTATTTAGGAAAGGGTTCCTTACAGTAAGAGTGGTTAAGATGTGGAATGCATTGCCACAGGAAGTCGTTATGGCAAACTCTATACCTGCATTTAAAGGGGGCTTAGATGCTTTCCTTGCGTTGAAAGACATCCATGGCTACAATTACTAGGTTATGCCTAATGATGTTGATCCAGGGATTTTATCTGATTGCCATCTGGAGTCAGGAAGGAATTTTTCCCATTTGGGGCTAATTGGACCATGCCTGGTGGGTTTTTTTTCGCCTTCCTCTGGATCAACAGGGGTATGTGGGGGACGGGCTGGAGTTGTACTTTGTACTGGTTGAACTCGATGGACGTATGTCTTTTTTCAGCCAAAATAACTATGTAACTATGTAAGGGAGCCTGCGAGTCAGCAAAATACGGACCTTACAAATATCGAAGAACAAATCCTGCCAAGATTTCCAAAATTGGATAGCAGCAGGACATTCCCAGAAGATATGCAATGTGGAACCAATAGTACCACAGCCTCTGAAACAATTAGGTGAAACTGTGCGATAAAATTTGTTCAATTCAGCAGGAGTGTAATACCAGCGGTTCAATAATTTGACAGGGGTGTCCTTAAAGATGTTAGATGTAACAATAACAGCAATAGTTATCCAACTAGAGGGCCATTGTGAGGCGGACAATTGTTGTCCCAGTTCTTCCTCCCAGGCTCTCATGTAAGGCCATCGAACATCTTCAAATTTAGATAACAGAAGAGCATATAGGATAGAGATAGATCCCTTGCGTCTTTCAGCAGCAAAATACATTGACTCAAAAGTAGTAGGTTCTATAGTAGGTGGTGATGAGAATTGGGATTTTAAATAATGCCTGATTTGGCAATATCTAAAGGCTTCACGTAATGGAGCATCTCTACTAAACCTGAAGTGTTGGAAAGAGAGAAAAATTTCCCTTAACCAAAATCTAGCTGCCGTAACCAAACCCTTATCAGACCACCATTTGAATTCAAAAGGAGAATAAAAGGCTAGAATAAACCTTAGGTTACCTAAAAATGACAATCTAGGAGAAGGAACATTAACTAGTTTCAATTGTGGACAAACCACAACCCATAACCTAGCCAATGCAGCAACTATCTTATTTAGCTCAGTCAATTTAGCTATGTCTTGGCCAGCCACTACAGTAATAAAGTAAGGCAAATAAAATGGTTGTATAGATTGGAATTCAAATTTCCACCAAAGAGCAGGGGACGATGAAAGACCCCATTCTAGGAATTGGTTAAGTTTGGCAGACAGATAATAATGCCAAAGACTTGAGAGTCCTATGCCACCTTGAGAAGGATATTTATAAAGTATAAAAAAAATATGCTGATACAACGAAGTGATATTTACCCCTGCGATTGAGGGACACTAGGACTGCATGCATGCTTGCTTTGCCCTACTAACTGCTGATACAACGAAGTGATATGTGTTGTCTGAATGACACAGATGTCTGAATGACACAGATGCCTTACAAACACCATACTCCATCTGTTGTTGTTTCATCAGGTCATTTGCTTTGCATCAAGTGCTCTTCGGACTAACCAATTCTGTTGCTGGCCACTAGAATCCATGCTGTTGCAGATAACCTTCTGGTGCTTTTTCTGGGCCCCTTTTGATTTTTTTGAGGACTGCAGCCTCATTAAGCTCCTGAAAGCAATTGTCGTGGTTATTTGAGCTACCTGTTCTTATATATTTTTATTATGTTATTATGATGTTTTGTATGTTTCTACAGATGTTTTTCTAACTAAATAAAAGTTTTTTTTTAATCTTTTCATGCACCCAAGAGCCAACTCTCTTTTTTCTGCTAGTATATTTATAAAGTATACGGGAGCGGACTCTAGCACTCTAGCAGGCTTTTCAATCCATAAACATTTATTCATAGAGGATTGCAATGGGTCTAGTACCGACTTAGGAAGGGTAATGGGTAGTAAACGCATATGAGGTTTTTTTAGGCTGTGCAAGAGTTTTGGTCCGCTTTACAGTGAACCTGTAACTTTATTTAAAGCAAACCGGAAGTAAAATAATAATAAAAAAAGATAAATAAAACCCAGATACTTATCTCAGGAGGGGAAAGCCTGTGGATCCTCCTCAGCCAGCTTGATCCAGCACTGGCACCCCTGAAAGTGCAACAACAATACAAATCCAGTGGCCTGCCTCCGGTAGGTGCGCTAGTGGCATTCCCCTCAGGCTATGGCAGAAATAGCCAAGCTATTTCCACAGGAGACTGAGGGGAAAGCCTCTACTGAGCCTGCACACACTGATGACAAGCGGACTTTCTGGGGTGCCACCGCGGATCAACTGAGGAGGACGGGGAAGCCACTTTAGGATCCAGAGGCTTTCCCCTTCCGAAGTAAGTGTCCCCAGGGACCTTTTTTCACTTCAGGTCCACTTTAACTGCTTGCCGACCGCGTCACGCCGATGGGAGTGGGCGCGGCGGCAGCCCCAGGACCGCCTAACGCCGATCGGCATAAAGTCCTGGGGCAGCAGTTTGCGGGAGATCGCACGCAGGCTGCGTGCGCATCTCCTGTATGGAGGGCGTAGCTCCGCCCCTCCTTCAGTCTCCGAGCGGCGATTGCTGCTCGGGAGACTGTTAGCCGGCAAATTACGCAGCAGCGCTGTACTGGGGACAGCTGTGTGACACGGCTGTCCCCCCGGAAGGACACAGAAGCAATCAGCAGTGATAGGCTGAAGCCTATCACAGCCGATCGCTTTGATAGGCTGGTGAGGGGAGGGAAAAATATTAAAGAAATAGGGGTTTTTATTTAACCACTTTGTCCTCCTTGACATAGTTATACGTCAAGGAGGACATGCGCGCTCCCGCAGCCGTTCGCGCGCGTGTACGCACGCTCCCAGCCATGGATTCATTATCCCAGGAATCAATGAATCGGGCTATGGTGCCCGATCACTGATTCCTCTACCCCGCAAAAAAAGCAACAGCTTCTCTCGGAAGCTTCACTTTTTCTGACTCCTATGTCCTTGGATGTCATGTAAACAAACTCAAGGTTGCCATCTTGTGGCCAAAAAGTAAAACTACATCTAAAAGTAAAAAAAATAAAAATAAATGCACATATATTTCCCCAAATAAAACACTATTTACATCCTACCCTCCCAAAAATACCCACATAAAATGTTTAATAAAAAGAAACAAAAATCATTACAATAAAACAAAACAAAACACATAAATATTTACCTAAGGGTCTAAACTTTTTAAATATCTATGTAAAGATGAAATATTTCTATATATTTTTTTTTTTACAAGTTTGTAAATAATCACTATGCAAAACGGATGCAAAACGGAAAAAATGCTCTTTTATTTTCAAATAAAATATTGTCGCCATACATTGTGATAGGGACATAATTAAACGGTGAAATAACCGGGACAAATGGACAAATGCAATACATGGGTTTTAATTATGGATTATTATTTAGAAACGATGTATTATTTTAAAACTATAATGGCCGAAAACTGAGAAATAATGAATTTTTTCAGTTTTTTTTAATTATTCTTACTGTTAAAATGCATTTACAGTAAGGTAGCTCTTAGCAAAATGTACCACCCAAAGAAAGCCTAATTGGTGGTGGAAAAAACAAGATATAGATCAGTTCATTGTGATAAGTAGTGATAAAGTTATAGGCTAATGAATGGGAGGTGAACATTGCTCGGATGCATAAAGTGAAAACGACTGAGGGCTTAAGTGGTTAAAAAATAATAATAAAAATATTTGTCAAAAAATAAAAAATATACATGGGGAAGCGGTCAGACCCCACCAACAGAGAGCTCTGTTGGTGGGGAGAAAAGGGGGGGAATCACTTGTGTGCTGAGTTGTGCGGCCCTGCAGTTTGGCCTTAAAGCTGCAGTGGTCCATTTTACATAAAATGGCCTGGTCACTGGGGGGGTTTAACACTGCAGTCCTCAAGAGGTTAAAGAGAAACTGAAGGGAGTGTAACAGCATGTGATTATTGTAAAGCACCTTACATAGTGCTAAACCGCTGCATCTCCATGGCAAAACAAGGGGTTTATAGCTCCCAAGTCCCCTCTACAAACTTGGGGGAGCGCTTCCTGATGAGGCAGAGCTTCTGGCTGCAGCTCTGCCTCTTAGCGCGTCAATCCCTGCTGATCGACGCCTCTCCCCCGCCCCTCTCAATCTGCCCTCACAGAGAGGGGTGGGGAGAGGCGGAGATCCGTGTGGCGATTAACGCGCATGGAGGCAGAGCTGCAGCTGAAAGCTCTGCCTCCATGAGCAGCAAAATTCACGACCATGAAAGTCGTGGATTTTGCAGAGGGGATTTGAGAGGTATAAACCCCTTGTTTTGCTACGGGGATGCGGTGGTTTAGCACTATCTATAGTGCTTTACAGTAATCACATGCTGTTACACTCGCTTCAGAGTCTCTTTAAGCTGTCGAAAATGTCTGAGCTTTACCTTTATTATATTTAACATTTTCCAACCATGCTGATTTATTTTTAAATGAAAAATACTTGCTTCCTATAGCAAATATATTCTTAAGAGTCTTTTTAAAATGCTTTTTATAAATGTACAGTTTGGGTACATTAATTTCCATTACATTTATTAACAGGCAGACAATAAATACAGTACATGCAAATATTGTGTGGATTTCCTACACATATTCCCGTTTTCTCTCGCATCCCAAAACATTCCTAAATTGATTGGTTTCCCAAAATTGGTCTGGGGCTGCTAAACTCTGATTTTGTTTAATCTCTGGTAGATCAGATAAATGATTGATATTAGAAATGGTCAATGAGATATTTATAATTCTTGCATGCATGCTATTGTAATGCAGCTTGCCACTGGGCCAGTCAAATGCACTTCCTGCTTATTTGGATTGATCCAATGCCAAACTGCACATAATATGCAGTTAATTTACATGCAAGCTGGAATTATGAACATCTTTTTTTTCAACTTTCTTTTTATTTGTATTTTAACCTCTTGAGGACCGCAGTGCTAAACCCCCCCTAGTGACCAGGCCATTTTTAGTAAAATAGGCCACTGCAGCTTTAAGGCCAAGCTGCAGTGCCGCACAACACAGCACACAAGTGATTCCCCCCCTCTTTTCTCCCCAGCAACAGAGCTCTCTGTTGGTGGGGTCTGATCGCTCGCCCATGTTTATTTTTTTTTTATACAAATATTTTTATAATAGTTTTTTTTAACAAAAACGACTGTTTCTTTAAATATTTTCCCTCCCTCCCTCCCTCCCCACAGCCGGCCAATCATGCGATCGGCTGTCATAGGCTGCTGCCTATGACAGCCGATCACTCTCCAGCGTCCCGGGGGTCACACGGCTGTCCCCAGTACAGTGCTGCTGCCGATCGCAGCGCTGTACATGTAAATAGATGGCGATCACGCAGTCTAACAGTCTCCCGAGCGGCGATTGCTGCTCGGAGACTAAAGGCGGGGTGGAGCTCCGCCCCCTCCAAGCAGGAGATCGCTGGCCCCAGGACTTTACGCCGATCGGCGTTAGGCGGTCCTGGGCCTGCCGCCGCGGCCACGCCCATTGGCATGACGCGGTCGGCAGGAGGTTAACTGCCATTTACAAAAGTAAAAAGGATAATATAGAAAATCACAGCATCATATAACTGGAAGAGAACACATATTGCATTAACTACTTCCCGACCGCCGTATAGACAAATGGCGGCCGGGAAGTGCACCCCGCAAGGACCGCCGTATTGACAAATGGCGGCGGTCCTTGTAGGGGCATGGGCGGAGTGATCGCGTCATCAGTGACGCGATCCTCCGCCGGGAGTCGGAAGCCCGGCATTTTGCCTCTGCTCGCCGGCCACTTAGCAGAGCCGGCGAGCGGAGGAATCCGCATTTTTAGCCAATCGGAATGTATAAGGCACTTTGTTAAGTAAACAAAGTGCCTTATATGTGCTTCCTCCTCGCCACGTGGTCTCATTGTTGCAGAGACCACTAGCGAGGAGGAAGCACTTTGTAAGTACAAGCACACAGCCTTTTTTTTGCCTTACAGCCCCCTGATCACCCACCCCAGGCCTCATACTCCCCCTGATCACCCCAGCAGACCCCTGCCAGCACCCTTGCACCCCTGCAAAACCCCCACCCCCCCCCACCTGCCACTAACTAGCGACGCTGCCCCTTAGTTTAGGTCCCTAACTGCCTCCTAGTCACCCCTGATCCCCTCCCCTACCTTTAGATCACCCCCAGACCCCATCCCAGACTACCCCCCTGTATACTGTATACATCTGTATACAGCTACCTTACCCCCTGATCCCCCTCTGATCACCTGTCTATCACCTGTCCATCACCCCTCAGCACCCCCACCCATCAGAGCAGATCCTAACTGCCCCGTGGGGGTAACCGATCACCTGCCCAGGCCCTCGATTGCCCTCATACCCCCCGCCTGATTACATCCCCTGCTCTTTGTTTACATCTGTCCTCCCCAGCGATCACTAACTGATCTTTGATCAGTAACCCCCTGTGTCTGCCTCTCATCAGATCAGGACTCAGTCTGCCCCGTGCGGGCTCCTGATCAACCCCCCACCCCCTCAAATCGCCCTCAGACCCCCCCCCCCCCTAATCACCGTCCAAGTACATTGTATTTGACTGTGCTGCGCTTGTATTCGATTGTGCTGCGCTTGTATTTGATTGTGCTGCGATTGTATTTGATTGTCCCGTGATCTGCTTCGATTGTCCCGTGATTGTTTGATTGCCTGAGACCCCACTTCCCACCACACCCAACCCCACCCCCCCCCACCACACCCAACCCCACCCTCCCCCCCCCACCACCTCCAACCACCACCTTCCGAGTGCATCAGATTTGCTTGTGCTGTGATTGGAGTCGATTGTGCTGTAATTGTATTTGATTGTCCCGTGATCGGCTTCGATTGCCCCGTGATTGTTTGATTGCCTGAGACCCCACTTCCCGCCACACCCAATCCCACCCTCCCCCCATGACCTTCCGAGTGCATCAGATTTGATTGTGCTGTGATTGGAGTCGATTGTACTGTAATTGTATTTGATTGTCCCGTGATCGGCTTCGATTGCCCCGTGATTGTTTGATTGCCTGAGACCCCACTTCCCGCCACACCCAATCCCACCCTTCCCCCATCACCTTCCGAGTGCATCAGATTTGATTGAGCTGTGATTGGAGTCGATTGTACTGTAATTGTATTTGATTGTCCCGTGATCGGCTTCGATTGCCCCGTGATTGTTTGATTGCCTGAGACCCCACTTCCCGCCACACCCAATCCCACCCTCCCCCCATCACCTTCCGAGTGCATCAGATTTGATTGTGCTGTGATTGGAGTCGATTGTGCTGTAATTGTATTTGATTGTCCCGTGATTGTTTGATTGCCTCTGAGACCCCACTTCCCACCAACCCCAATACCTCTCAAATACTCCCTTTTTGCTAGGTAGGTGCTCTTTTTTTCTGGGTAGTCTCGGAGGAAAACCCCATAAATTTAGCAATCCAAAATGGCAAGAAGGGGGCTTTCCGATGACGAGGTATACAGGTACATGGACCAGTCGGATGAGTTATTTTGGGAAGAATCATCCGTCGAATCTTCCGGGTCCGAATTTGAACCTGTAGAAAGCAGTGGTTCCCTGACCGATAGTGATGACGAGGCTATGGTCCCGGCTAGAGCCAGGCGTACCAGACCCCAAGTCGTTAGACCGCAGGTGGCGCAGGATCCGCCTCAAGGGCAGCAGGGTGGTGCTAGCGCTGTTGATAGTTTTCTTGGTGAGGCAGGCACCAGCAGCGCAGCATCTCCTGGACTTAGTGCCAGTGCTTCCGTAGACCCTGGCGAAGTGGTGAGCGTCAGCATGGAAGTTGAAACTGGTACGGTGGCAAGTGCAGTAGTACCCCCGTCGCAGCCACCAAGAAGAAGACGGGCCCGTAGTACCCATAAACTCCCAGAGGTGCTGGCACAACCAGATTGGCAATCCCCTGATTCCGCCGCACCCGTAGTGCCCCCTTTCACCGCCCAGTCTGGAGTCCAGGTGGCGACAGCTCATCTAGGAACGGCCCTAGAATTTTTGCAGCTGTTCATCACCCAGGTTCTCTTGGACTTAATTGTGGTTGAGACCAACCGTAAAGCCACACAATTCATCACCGAGCACCCGGAGAGCATGTATGCCCAGCCTTTCGGGTGGAAACCAGTCCAAGTTTCCGACATTAAAATCTTTTTGGCCCTTATCCTTCACTTGGGACTAATGAAACAGAATGTATTGCGGTCGTATTGGTCTACGAACCCAGTACATCATGTTCCCTTGTACCCTGCTGCCATGTCCAGGACACGATTTGAGTCCATCCTGCGCTTCCTGCACTTCAACGACGACGAAACCTGTCATGAAAGGGGAGACCCTGCTTATGACCGGCTCCACAAAATTCGGCCCCTCATAGACCACCTGTCCTCAACATTTGCAGATGCTTATATCCCTGAACAGAACATCTGCGTAGACGAGTCCCTCTTACGCTTTACCGGGCGCCTTGGCATCAAACAGTACATCCCAAGCAAGCGCGCCCGGTATGGGGTGAAACTGTATAAGCTCTGTGAAAGGGCCACAGGCTATACATGTTGTTTTAGGGTCTATGAGGGAAAAGACTCAAAATTGGAGCCGGTCGGATGCCCTGACTACCTGGGGAGCAGTGGAAAGGTTGTGTGGGACTTGGTGTCACCCTTGTTCCAGAAGGGGTACCATCTTTTTGTGGACAATTATTACACAAGTGTGGCCCTCTTTCAGCACTTAAAGTTAGAAGGAATCCGATGCTGTGGCACTGCGCGGCCTAGTCGCCAGGGCTTCCCCCAACGGCTCATTACCACCAGACTTGAACGGGGGCAGAGGGCCGCCTTGCGTACTGAAGACTTGCTCGCGGTGAAATGGAGGGACAAGAGGGACGTTTACTTTCTGTCCACCATTCACACAGACACGACAGTCCAAATTCAACGGGCAACTAAGGTCATTGAAAAGCCCCTTGTCGTCCACGAATATAATGTCAACATGGGAGGGGTGGACTTCAATGACCAGAGGTTAGCGCCCTATTTAATGACCCGGAAAACAAGACGCTGGTATAAGAAAGTGTCTTTTTATCTGATTCAATTGGCAGTTTACAACAGCTTTGTTCTCTACAGTAAGGCTGGGAGAACTGGATCTTTCCTCCAATTTCAGGAACAGATCATTCTGGACATCCTGTATCCAGGAGGTGCCAGGCCCCCCCCCCAGATGCAACTAGCCGACTGCATGGTAGGCATTACGCCTATCAGATTCCGTGTGCCCCAGGTCAACGCATCCGAAGAAAACGTTGTCGTGTCTGCAGCAGGACTGGAAGAAGGAATGACACCAGTTTTTATTGTCCCCGCTGTCCTGACCAGCCTGGCCTATGCGTAGGGCCGTGTTTTGAGAGGTACCACGAGCAGGTACACTATTAGAACCTAGGGAACTCCAGACACAGGAGTAGGCACACACTCAGTGGTCTTTTGCACATTGTCGCAGGGAGAGGAGAGGTAAGCTTGAAGACCAAACGGGTAAGCATAAAAGTGGGAAGAAGGATCCCATGGAAACCCCATGCTTGATATTGCTGATCTGTCCTGGGTTGGCGATATAAGACGGCATGTTTGAATTTCCCTTGAGTGTGGACACCCCCGGTTTATATGTGATTTGGGCCTATGATGATGCTTTAATGCCACACAGAGTCATCTCTATTGGCAGGCATATTGCTGTATCCTACAGGCATAATGCTGTATACTAAAGTTCTGAGGCCCAGTCACATAAGTTGGTGGCTCACCCTGAGTGCAGGGTGGCACGGGGTGTCTCTCTCCTGAGGTTATCACTGCCATTGATGTGGAGGAAGATCTGCCATTGATGTGGAGCAAGGTATGTTTGCCGTTCATTTTTCCTTTCAGCCCAGAGTGCATTACTTGTATACCCAATATAAGGAGTATAGCAGAAACTCCTAATACTGGCCATACATGTAATGATTGCAGAGACCCTAAAATGCCAGGACAGACTCCACAAAATGACCCCATTTTGGAAAGAGGACACCCTAAACTATTATGTGAGGTGCATGGTGAGTTCATAAAAGATTTTAGTTTTTGTCACAAGTTAGCAGAATTTTTTTTTTTTTAACAAAGTGTCATTTTCCGTTTACTTGTGACAAAAAATAAAATTTTCAATGACCTCACCATTACCCTCATGGAATACCTTGTTGTGTATTCTTTCCAAAATGGGGTCATTTGTGGGGTTTGTTAACTGTCCTGGCAAGTGGGCGGGGTGCTAAATTGTGAGCACCCCTGTAAAGCCTAAAGGTACTCATTGGACTCTGGGCCCCTTAGAGCAGTTAGGGTGCAAAAAAGTGCCACACATGTGGTATCGCCGTACTCGGGAGAAGTAGTACAATGTGTTTTGGGGTGTATTTTTACACATACCCATGCTGGGTGGGAGAAATACCTCTGTAAATGACAATCTTTTGATTTTTTTACACACAATTGTCCATTTACAGAGTTATTTTTTTCAAATAAAGTCAGCACAGAAAGTTAAAAAAAATCATTTTTTTGCCAAAATTCATGTCTTTTTTGCTGAATATAATAAAAAGTAAAAATCGCAGGAGCAATCAAATAGCACCAAAAGAAAGCTTTATTAGTGACAAGAAAAGGAGCCAAAATTCATTTAGGTGGTAGGTTGTATGAGCGAGCAATAAACCGTGAAAGCTGCAGTGGTCTGAATGGAAAAAAAGTGGCCGGTCCTTAAGGGGTAGAAAGCCCTAGGTCCTCAAGTGGTTAAAGGAATACTGTATGTTGTAGCACACATTAGGGCAAGTACTAGGAGCAATTTGATTCCTCACACAGCTGTTCCTCTCAGCTGTAAAATCCTCCGTCAGTTTTGGCGTCAGTGTTGGATACAAAATGTATCTAATACTGAGCTCCCAGAGGGCTAGACCATGTCTCTGCAAAGGGGAGATGCTATCAACTCCTCAGTTTATAGTTTAATTATTACCTTGCTGAAAGAATCTTGTTGATATGGTGGTAAGGGGTTAAAGATTCTAGCAATGTGTGTTTATTATCTTTGCTTCTCTTTACTGATAAAGATACTAATAATGCTAATTGTAGACAGTGGTCTGCCCCTCTCAGCAGCTTGTAAAGTGGATGCAGCCTGGAGTGAATGCCTCAAGCAGGCAGCCAGTCTGAGTGTAATCACAGACTCCTGGTATAGCTAGTTATATTCCAGCAATATTACAGCTCATTTAGTTACCTGTTACCACCTCAGATCAGCCTATTTCTCCTCATATCTGCTGCATGCTGTGAGTGACACAGTGAAATATATTTGTGAGCTGTGTGACAGAGTAACCAAGCAGCTCAGGGTGACCCAAACTACTATGAGCTGTGCGAGAAATGAATTTTTAAGCAGGGATAGTGAGAGAGAGACCTGGGTGAATAAATAAAGTGCCCTTAGCACTAGTGGTAATGTGTACACTAATATAGAGTATTTAAAAAAAAAGTTGTTTCAATCGATAGTACTCCTTTAAGAAAACAAAGGCTCTGTTCACATCTAAAATCAAAATCGCTGACGGCATTTTTTGCATGTTTTTATTATTCCCCCTCCCGATGCTCCACTGTGCGGTACGATTTTGTGCAAAGCTCTTTTGTAAGCGCTTTTGCAGAGCGATTCCATTTTTTCCCTTCCTGACGTCACCTGGACAAGAATAAATACAATGTATTTATTCTTAAAACTGCAAACTCAATCACCGCATAAAGCGATTTTGCGAGCGAGTAGCGCTCTTCCTATACCTTCCATTAGAGTGAAACCCCACCAAAAATGCTACAGGTACCGCTTTATGAAGCGCAAAGCGGATGAAATGCGCAGATATGAACCATCTCATAGAGAATCATTGCACAAGCTTTTTGTGGGCGATTTTGAAAATCGCCTGCGCTTGAAAAAAGCCTCTAAACGCCCTAGATGTGAACGAGCCCTAAGTGCATATAGAAAAGAAAAACAGACATAAACTCAATATGAATTTCACAGCTGCAGGAAGACATTACGGTAAATGTATAGCTGCCCAATCGGACCATGGCTCCCAGATTCTATCAAAGGAAAGTGTGGACTCCCTAATAACAGAGGTGATCTTTTCTAAGGAATAAATGAAATTGACCCAGTTTACCAACGCATATCTCAAGGGGGAAGACTTTTCCACGTATTGGCCCGAAGCTCCTTAGCAGCATTACAAATCTGACCCAGTAACTTGTTCAGATGTTTGGACAATTGAGGAATGGGTTTGTGAAATAAGGCAGACCAGGGATCCAAGGGGACTTGAGTGCCCAGCACCTCAGAAGCCAGTGAGAAGCTAAGGGTCCAGAAGTCAGACATCAGGGGACATGACCACCAGCAGTGAGTCTGGTCAGCCGGGGAATTGCAACCTCTGAAACACAGGTCTGAGGGGATCAGGCTCCATTTAAACAGCTGCACAGAGGTCCTAAACCAGTCGTAGAGAATTCTATAACTACACTCTTTAGTAGCTGTATTAATAGAGGAGCTGGCTAGGGACTCAAAAACATTTTCCCATTCTCCTCGTCCCAAGAGACACTCAGTCTGTCCTGCCACTTACTCATGACCTGAGATAGTCGTGGTAGTGGTTTATACCATAAATCATAATATGTAGTTGAAATCAAATCGTCAGGAAGAATAAAGGATGAGCAAAACGATTCCAGACTCAACCTGGTAGTTCTTATACCCCTCTGATTCTAGATTGGATAAAATGACAAATTTGAAGGAATCTGAATGTCTCTCAGTCCGGGAGTTGAAACTTATCTTGTACCTGATTCAAAGTCATAAGGAAATCATTGCTCAGGAGATCTGAAATGGAATGTATCCCCTAACTCTCCAAGCATCCCAGGCAGAGCCACAGACTCCAGGGGGGGGGAGGGGAATCATTATTAAAGAACAGGGACTCCAAACTCGATGTTGAGCACAGGGGGTCCATCTTCTTAGCAAGGATTTTCAGTATTGATAGGGATTCGGAAAAGGGCAGAGATATGGCATCCAGCTCAAAATAGGGATTAGGGCTCCACAGTAAATGCTTTATAGGAAACAGGGACACTAGTTCTTGTTCTAAATCTGCCCAATGAACCATACCTCTAGGGGAAGCCCATTGTACCATTTGTGAGAGCCTAGATCTGATTAGCTCTTTTGTAAGCGCTTTTGCAGAGCTTAAAATTCCATTTTTTCCCTTCCTGACATTAGTCAGGAAATGAACTCTTAGACATGGAAAAGAATAAATACAATGTATTTATTCTTAAAATTGCAAACTCAATCACCGCATAAAGCGAATGTAAGAATCTTATATTTAGTCTCTTCGTGTGACTACCTTTCAGCATTAGCGCTTGTCCTTATCACCTTTGGAAAGTATACAGCCGTTAGCAGATTTCCACAGAATTGGAACGCCAGAGCAGTTAAGAGTTTTTATTGTATCCAACAGGAATACTCGGTGCAATCTTGGTTACAAAACGTATCTTGAAAATGGCATTACATTAGCCCAAAACACACGAAGCGAAGCAAACACCAGCATGTAACAATATGGATATTGAGCAAAACTGAGATTAATATGAGCGCGCTAACACAGACATTTAGAGATCAACCTTATATATGGAAAAACCTCCATATCCACAAGTGTTCACTAACCACATGCCCCCGAAGGTGGGATATGGGTGGGTTCCAGGTGTCAGCTCTATTAAACACTTGCTATTGGCTTATAGAACCCGGTGATTGACATCTGTCTAGTGCGCAGGCGCCAAACCTATGCCATGTACTCCAAATACCTAGAAGCCTTTGTTTAGGAACACAATCATTGTTTGGACTTGGCCAACCCAGGCTTAGACAGCCAGTCTGCACATCAAATAGTTAATGCTGCATTCTGACCTTTAATGTTCCCTGTAATGTTCCCTATTATATTCAACACTCTGGCCTCCTAGAATCTGCATTGAGAAGGAACTCTGCATACAATTTTTGACTGAAACAACGGTCAGCTTGACTAAAATAAGGGCCATACCTTGCAAGGCCCTCTAAGGATCTTCCAGACCTCAGTCAAGAAGTGAACTCTTAGACCTGTAAAAGAATAAATACAATGGGCTTGATTCACAAAAGCGTGCTAACAGTTAGCAAACTGGTGAAAAGCCCCTTATCACTCCTAAACTCAGTTTAGGCGTGATAAGTTTAGGCGTGATAACTATAGCACCAACTGGGTTAGCACCGCAGTGCACAGCTGATCAAAAGTTTTGCGCCAGCAAAGTCTGGTGCACGCGAAACGTTGAATGGCGCTGCTTTGCGCACAGGACTTTGCGCGTGATCTAAACTTATCACGACTAAACTCAGTTTAGGCGTGATAAGGGGCTTTTCCCCAGCGTGGTGCAATGGTTATTACGCCTAAAGTCTTTTAGGCATGATAACTGGGTTATCACCGCTTTGTGAATCGAGCCCAATGTATTTATTCTTAAAACTGCAAACTCAATCACCGCACAAAGCGATTTTGTGAGCATGTAGCACTTTTCCTATACCTTCCATTAGAGCGAAATCACCCCAAAAATGGTACAGGCACCGCTTTGCAAAGCGCAAAGCGGACAAAATGCTCAGATATGATCCTTCTCATAGAGAATCATTGCACAAGCTTTTTGTGGGCGATTTTGAAAATTGTCTGCGCTTGAAAAAAGCCTGAAAACGCCCTAGATGTGAACGAGCCCAAAGTACATATAGAAAAGAAAAACAGCCATAAACAATCAATTGAATTTCAATATAAATTTCACAGCTGCAGTAAGAAATTACGGTAAATGTATAGCTGCCCAATCGGACCATGGCTCCAAGATTCTATCAAAGGAAAGTGTGGACTCCCTAATAAAAGAGGTGATCTTTTCTAAGGTATAAGTGAAATTTACCCGGTTTACCAATGCAGATCTCGAGGGGGAAGACTTTTCCATGTTTTGGCCTGAAGCGCCTTAGCAGCATTACAAATCTGACCCAGTAACTTGTTCTGATGTTTGGACAATTGAGGAAGGGATTTGTGGAATAGGGCAGACCAGGGATCCAAGGGGACTTGTGTGCCCAGCACCTCAGAAGCCAGTGAGAAGCTAAGGGTCCAGAAGTCAGACATCAGGGGACATGACCACCAGCAATGAGTCTGGTCAGCTGGGGAATTGCAACCTCTGAAACACAGGTCTGAGGGGATCAGGCTCCATTTAAACAGCTGCACAGAGGTCCTAAACCAGTCGTAGAGAATTCTATAACTACACTCTTTAGTAGCTGTATTAATAGAGGAGCTGGCTAGGGACTCAAAAACATTTTCCCATTCTCCTCGTCCCAAGAGACACTCAGTCTGTCCTGCCACTTACTCATGACCTGAGATAGTCGTGGTAGTGGTTTATACCATAAATCATAATATGTAGTTGAAATCAAACCGTCAGGAAGAATAAAGCATGAGAAAACCGATTCCAGACTCAACCTGGTATTTCTTATACCCCTCTGATTCTAGATTGGATAAAATGATGAATTTGCAGGAATCTGAATGCCTCTGAGTCCGGGAGTTGAAACTTATCTTGTACCTGATTCCAAGGCATAAGAAAATCATTGTTCATAGTTACATAGTTATTCCTTCCCGACTCCAGATGGCAATCAGATAAAATCCCTGGATCAACATCATTAGGCATTACCTAGTAATTGTAGCCATGGATGTCTTTAAACGCAAGGAAAGCATCTAAGCCCCGTTTATATTCAGGTATAGAGTTTGCCATAACGACTTCCTGTGGCAATGCATTCCACATCTTAATCACTCTTACTGTAAAGAACCCTTTCCTAAATAAATGGCTAAAACGTTTTTCCTCCGTGCGCAGATCATGTCCTCTAGTCCTTTGAGAAGGCCTAGGGACAAAAAGCTCATCCGCCAAGCTATTATATTGCCCTCTGATGTATTTATACATGTTAATTAGATCTCCTCTAAGGCGTCTTTTCTCTAGACTAAATAAACCCAGTTTATCTAACCTTTCTTGGTAAGCGAGACCTTCCATCCCACGTATCAATTTTGTTGCTCGTCTCTGCACCTGCTCTAAAACTGCAATATCTTTTTTTGTAATGTGGTGCCCAGAACTGAATTCCATATTCCAGATGTGGCCTTAGTACAGAGTGAAACAGGCAATAGTATGCTAGCATCTCGAGTTTTTATTTCCCTTTTAATGCATCCCAAAATGTTGTTAGCTTTAGCTGCAGCGGCTTGGCATTGAGTACGATTATTTAACTTGTTGTCGATGAGTACTCCTAAGTCCTTCTCCAAGTTTGATGTCCCCAACTGTATCCCATTTATTTTGTATGGTGCTAGACCATTGGTACGACCAAAATGCATGACTTTACATTTTTCAACATTGAATTTCATCTGCCATTTATGTGCCCATATAGCCATCCTTTCCAGATCCTGTTGCAATATGACACTATCTTCCTGAGAGTTGATGATTCTGCACAATTTTGTATCATCTGCAAAAATAGCAACATTGCTCACTACTGCATCTACTAGGTCATTAATAAATAAATTGAAGAGCACTGGACCCAGTACAGACCCTGGTGGGACCCCACTGCTAACAGTCTCCCATTTTGAGTACGATCCATTGACCACAACTCTTTGTTTTCTGTCCATTAGCCAGTTCCCTATCCATGCACACAGACTCTTTCCCAGTCCTTGCATCCTCAACTTTTGCACCAGACTTTTGTGGGGAACAGTGGCGAAGGCCTTTGCAAAGTCCAAGTATATCACATCTACAGCATTCCTAATATCCATATTAGCATTCACTACCTCATAAAAGCTGAGCATGTTAGTCAAACAGGACATGTAAACCCATGTTGATGCTGAGAAATAACATTATTTTCTACTATGAAGTCATGCATAGTATCTCTTAGTAACCCCTCAAATAGTTTGCATACAACTGATGTTAAGCTTACAGGTCTATAATTTCCTGGATCTGATTTTTTGCCCTTCTTAAATAATGGGAAAACGTTGGCTGTACGCCAATCCACTGGGACTCTGATGGTTGAAAGAGAGTCACAAAAGATAAGATAAAGGGGTTTATCTATAACTGAACGTAATTCCCTTAGGACCCGAGGATGCATGCCATCCGGGCCAGGTGCCTTGTCTATTTTTAATTGATTTAGTCTTGCCTTCACTTCTTCCTGCGTTAAGTGGTTAATATTACAGTTAGAAGATTGAGATTCTTCTGCCTCTGTAATTTGCAACAGTGCTGTTTCCTTTGTGAAGACATAAGCAAAGAAAGCATTTAATAACTCTGCCTTACCTTGGTCATTCACCATTGAGTTCCCACCCTCATCCTTTAGGAGTCCTATACAGTCAACCTTTCTTTTTTTAGAGTTGATGTACTTGTAAAGGAGATCTGAAATGGAGTGTATCCCCTAACTCTCCAAGAATCCCAGGCAGAGCCACAGACTCCGGGGGAGGGGGGGTCATTATTAAAGAACAGGGACTCCAAACTCAATGTTGAGCACAGGATTTTCAGTATTGATAGGAATTCGGAAAAGGGCAGAGATATGGCATCCAGTTCCAAATAGGGATTAGGGCTCCACAGTAAATGCTTTATAGGAAACTGGGACACTAGTTCTTGTTCTAAATCTGCCCAATGAACCGTACCTCTAGGGGAAGACCATTGTACCATTTGTGAGAGCCTAGCAGCGAGAAAATAATGCATGACATTGAGAGCGCCCAGTTCTCCCTCGAGTTTGTGGCGAGCCAGGTGCTTGGAATTATGGACATCTTTAATCAATAAATAATATAATAATGAATAATGATTGTTTACCTAGTCACCTTGCACTAATAAATATACTAGTAAAAATCACCTTGCACAAGTAAATATTAGACAAGATTTCAACAGAAATCTTGTTTAAAGTCCACACCAAAGCTGCTTTGGACTACCCACATGTATCAACTCTTCCAGCTGATTCAAACACTTTCATTGAATCTGCCAGACATCTAATTTTCAAATCAGGACCAGTCACTTTGGCTCTAAGGCAACGCAGCTATAGCTGCAATGTTATCACCCATGTTGCTGTAATTGGGGTGCCAGCCATAGCTGGACCCCAAATTATGTCTCCTCCGCGAGTTGCTATGACTTGGAGGGGGAATAGGCTTTGGCTTTTTCCAGTTCAGCACCAATATTGGATGCAGTACAACACAGGAAAGCATGGCTGCCACTGGGGGCGCCATTGCTGGATCTAGTCCAGCACAGCGTCAGCCCCTCTAGATAAAGACTAACCACCATCGGCCGCATGTTCTGCCCCTACACCACACAGAATAAATATGTGGGCACATTTGCCATATCTAGTTTTGCATGGCATCATTCTATTTAGATCAAAGTGTCGGACAAAGTATGCCACTTTGATCCCTCCTACAGCATGTGAGCTGGCGCTGGGCCAACCTCCTCGCACTAGAAAGAAATCTAATGAACCAGCATCACTCAGTGATCATCCACGTTTCCCCCGCACAGCAGAAAAAAGCCTAAGTGTTGGGGAGAAGTGGGTGATCGCTAAAATGGTCTGGCAAAACGTTAAAATGGCACCATGAAGTTCTAGCAGTCTTTGAAAAATGTAGACACCAAGCTGCCCTATGTTTTCATATCCAGGATCAGACACTTCCACTTACTCTGGAAAAGGATATCTGTGATAGCGCACGGAAGAGGAGATTACTCGTCCTGTGTCAGTGCTTTAGTAATCATAAATATACCCCCTAGAGTTACAAAGATCAACAATTTAATCGCTTTCTTCTTCAGGAAAATTTGTGTTGTGGAGTAGAATTATAACATTGGCAACCAGGGACTGCTAGTCATTAAGTTGGCAATGGAGCATTCAAATCACATATTTGAAGGCACTGAACACCAGGCTCTGATTTTCACACATCACAAATGCCTCAAATATTTCTGCAGGTGCCGGACATTCAGGAAAGCTACATGAGCTTTAGTCATTTAGGTTCATAAAAGACATATGTCCATTGAGTTCACCGAGAAAATATGGTACAACATGCCTGTACCCTCACATCCAGAGGAAGGGAAAAACCCTTACAAGGATTGGACCAATCAGCCCTAAAAGGGAAAGAAATACCTTCCCGGCTATTCTTTTTTAAGCCGCATCTACACGCGTAGATGCGGCTCCGATCCTCCTTATCAATCGAGCCGCTGATGCGGCTCGATTGATAAGATCCGACAGGACGGATCTTGCTTCCGGCGATTCCCTGCTCGCTCCCCGCGAGGGGACAATGGCAGGGAATCAAGCAGAAGATAAGCGGTGTTGGCAGGGACGAGCAGGGAATCGAATGCGGCGCACGCGCGGCGAGCGGGGACGCGGAAGAGGCGATCCGGCAGCTAATCGAGCCGCTGGATCGCAGCCTCATCTACGCGTGTAGATGAGGCTTTAGACCTTCATAAAAGCAATAGGCCAAGAATTCTAAGGGTCGTTCACAAGATTTCCTGCATGTGTGAATCTGTGTTTGCAATTTCTGTATTTTTTTTATATGTGTTCTCACTTTTTTCAGTGAATACTAATTAATTAAATTAGCTAATTTACATGAAAAATGCATTGAATTAATCTCATGTAATTTTTCCTGCAAAAGCTGATTTTTGTACATTCCCATTGGCAGCATTAACCCCTTCCCGACCGCCTAACGCTGATATGCGTTGGGAAGGTGGAAGCCCCAGGACCGCCTAACGACGACTGACGTCAAAAGCGGTGGCGGGGATTAGCAGGGAACGCTCGCGCACATGTGTGATCAGTCCCTGACGAGACTCGGAGGTCCATGTTCAGCCTGCCAGCCACGATTGCGGCGGACAGGCTTTATAATAGAAAAAGACAGCTGGTATTTGTTTGTACAGCGCTGCAATCTCTTGCAGCGCTGCACTGGGGACAGCTCTGTCATTGAGCTGTCCCTAGGAGAGCCTGAAGAAGTTATCGTTCTCATAGGCTAATGCCTATGAAAGCCAATCACACTTATTGGCTCTCGGGGGGCGGGGGTTGGGGGGGAGAAAGGAGTAAGGGAAGGAAGGAATCAAAATTAAAATAAAAATTACATTTTATTAAAAAAAGGTATTTTAATAATAATAATAAAAACAAAACATGGCAGAAGCAATCAGATGCCACCAACAGAAAGCTCTGCTGGTGGCAACAAAAGGGGGGCAGATTCATTTGTGTGCTAAGTTGTATGGCTCTGCAGCGAGCTGTTACAGCTGCAGAGCACTGAATTGTAACAAATCGCCTGGTCACTAGGGGTGTGTAAGTCTGTGGACCTTAAAGATACACTGAAGCGAAAAAAAAAATATGATATAATGATTGGTATGTGTAGTACAGCTAAGAAATAAAACATTAGGAGCAGAGACATAAGTCTAATATTGTTTCCAGTACAGGAAGAGTTAAGAAACTCCAGTTGTTCTTTATGTAAAAGAGCCATTGAGCTCCACATCTTTCAAAGTCGCAGAGAGCTCTGTCTTCTGAAGTTTATTATCTCAACTGTCAGTCACTGTATTGTTTTTTCTTCTGCAGAGGACAGGTCAAAAGTTCACTGGCCTGCTCTGTAAAATCATTTAGAATGCTGAGTAGTGTGTAAACTGCAAATACTACAGAATGATGCAATGTTATAAAAACACGATATAACTGAAAATAAAAATATGAGAATATTTTCTTTGCTTCTAATGTTCTAGTAATTGTGCGTACTACAAATACAATTGATTATATCAGAATTTATTATTTTTTTTTTGCTTCTGTGTCTCTAAGTGGTTTAAACTCGAATCGCACAACAAAACACAAAAAAGCAGACCTGCTATTCAAATTTTAAACACTGAAAATTGCAAACACAAATTCACAGATTCAAAAAATGTGATGCCATTGATATTTATTACATGTGAGTGATCGCCTTTTCGTAAAATTGCAAATCACAAGCAAATTTTAATATGTGTGAATCCTGCCTAAGGCCCACATTTCATTCACGTTCTAAAAAGTCTCTAAACCTGCTGCTTAACCACTTCAGCCTTCAGTCGTTTTCACTTTATGCATCCTAGGAATTTTCACCTCCCATTCATTAGCCTATAACTTTATCACTACTTATCACAATGAACTGATCTCTATCTTGTTTTTTTCCGCCACCAATTAGGCTTTCTTTGGGTGGTACATTAGCTAAGAGCCACTTTACTGTCAATGCATTTTAACAGGAAGAATAAGAAAAAAACTGAAAAAAAATCATTATTTCTCAGTTTTCAGCCATTATAGTTTTAAAATAATACATGCCTCCATAATTAAAACTCACGTATTGTATTTGCCCATATGTCCTGGTTATTACACCGTTAAAATTATGTCCCTATCACAATGTATAGCGACAATATTTTATTTGGAAATAAAGGTGCATTTTTTCCGTTTTGCATCTATCACTATTTACAAATTTAAAATTAAAAAAAATATAGCAATATTTCATATTTACAAATATATTTCAAAAGTTTAGACCCTTAGGTAAATATTTACATGTTTTTTTTATTGTAATGGTTTTTTTTTATTTTTTTATATTAAACATTTTATTTGGGTATTTTTTGGTAAGGGTGGGATGTAAACAGTAGTCTTAGAAATGTGTGATGAGTTTTATTTTTTTTACTTTTAGTTGTAGTTTTACTTTTTGGCCACAAGATGGTGGCCATGAGTTTGTTTACATGACGTCACTCTAAGCGTAACATACGCTTAGAGAGACGCTTGAGGGACGCAACAGCCAGAAAAAGCGAAGTTTCTGAGAGAAGCTGTCGCTTTTTCTGCGGGGGAGAGGAATCAGTGATCGGGCACCATAGCCCAATTCACTGATTGCCAGGCTAACGAGCTGTGGCCGGGAGCACGCGTGCGCGCGCGCACATGGCCTCCTGGGCGTAGCTAGTACGTCCAGGAGGCCAAAGTAGTTAAGATACTGTAATGATCCGCTCAGCTGCCTGCGCAGGCAGCTTTTTGACCACTGTTCAGGTCTGCATTCTGCAGGTCTCTGGAAAAGAGACCTTTTGTCAGTTTTGCAGCTTGATGCTGCTGAGGAATTTGCATACGTTTGTCATGCAAATTGCCTAGCCACATCCTTTGTAGGCTGGCTCTATATATACTATGTGATTCCACAGTACTTCGCTGGTCATAAGGGTTTGTCCTGTGAAACACTCCTGGAGTGTCAGCCATGCTTATTGGTTAAAGATTAGCTGAGAGTAATTCGTGGGACTGCACTAGGCATCCTTGCTAGAGCACTCAGGATTGTATTATTTGTATTGCCTGTTCTGTCTGTCGTGCTTGGATCGCACTAGCCTCTAGCGGTAGCGGCTGTGGATCCTCCTGATCTACTACTCTCTTGCTGTACTTGGATTGCACTTGCTCTGGTGGAAAGAGCAGTGGATCCAGCCCGCTCTGTTCCTATACTTGGATCACACTCGCTCTGGCGGAAAGAGCAGTGGATCCTGCTAACTCCATTTTCCTATTTAGATCGCACTCGCTCTGGCGGAAGAGCGGTGGATCGTATCTCTCACTTATTCCTGTTTTCGTTTATCTGTCTTGTCTGATACGATCGCTTGCTGGAGGCTCAGCGAAGTAACTGTTAAGCAAGCGCTCATGTTCTCTGTTTCGTGTTTATGTGGGTTAGTTAGGCGTGCTTGTCTCTGTTGTGCTTAACACGCGGAGACCGCGCTGTAAACGCGTTCGCCATTGCGAATGAGTGCGGTGTTTGCTTTTAGTTAGCGTTTGTTATTTACCTTATCTTCTCATTGTATGATTTGCTGTGCCTTTGCTACTCTTGTGCCCTGTCTTGCTTAAGCCTTGTGTCACCTCTGGCAATCGCCTCTCTCGCGATTGCGTTCCTACTTCGTTTCTGCTGTTGTGTGTGCACCGTCGCGGGTTAGCGACTAGATTGGGGCATACACATACATTCTGTCCCTGTGCTCATTCTCATTCGCAATCGCTTCTCTTTCGATTGCGTTCTCACTTGGTTTCCTCTGTTGTGTGTCCACCGTCGCAGGTTGGCGGCTAGATTGGTGGACATACATACATACATACATACCTCATCTGTACTTGTTCAGTCTTGTGTCGCTGTTGGCAAACGCCATCTCTTGCGATTGCCTTCTCACCTGATCATCATGGTTGTGTGTTCATCGTCGCAGGGTGGCGACTAGATTGGTGGACACACATACCCTCTGTCGCTTTGATCTCTCTCTTTCAGGGCTATCTTGCCCTGCATTTCTTCCCTCCGTACAATTCCTGTCTGGCGTCAGTGGCAGGGCAGAGGATCTGTTTCTCTGCACTCCACAGCTCCATCTGCCGACAGGAATTTCCCTCTACAGGTGCGTTGCACCTTTTGCTGGGTTCTCTCAAATTATACGCTTGTGGAGGATTTCCGCAGTGTCAGCACACGTCCTGTGCGCTGACCACGGAGAGAATTCCACAATCGTTACAGATACCGTATTTTTTGGACTATAAGACAGACTTAAGTTTAGAGGCCAAAAACCAGGAGGAAAAAAAATATACTAAACCTGGTGCGTCCATGGTGCAAGGGTGTCTTATGGACCTTTTCCCCACAATTATTTTGTCCCCCTTGTGCATCCCATGACCTCCTCTGTCCTTGTTGGTCCCTCAGTGTCCCCCTATGTCCTCTGTAACCATGTGTGCTCATTTGTCCCCGTGTCCTTAGTCGTTCTCCCCCGGGAATGATCAACAGTATAATAGAGCATAAAATCATGCTGCATATGGTGTCTGTGTGCCTAATACACTGATAACTCACAGAAGCTGACGTATAGAAGACGGCAAACAGATACGAACTCTCCAGCTCCCGGGCTCTCAAGGTCTCCAGATTTCCTCTCCACTCTCCTGCTCGTCTCGCAGCCCGACGGCTCAAAACATCACGTGTGGTCAAGGAAGCACATGGCTTGCAGACTTCACACAGGCTTCTAGAGCAGCTCTCCTTTCCATGTCTAGCCAGTTAAAAGAGCAGCATAGATCACAATACTATTGCCCTCTCACAACACTGCTGAGCCCGGCCAGTCAGATGGAACGCGTGATTAACAACCAGAGCAGTGCGGCTCACTACCGATGCCCTCACCTCCCACAACACAGCTAAGCTGGGCCAGTTAGATGGAGCGCAAAGATTACAGTCAGAGCAGCGCGACTCACCTATGCCATCACCCTCACAGCATAACGAACTTTCCCGCAACTCCTTCAACCGCCCGCTCTTGTTACCTGCTCTGTCCCTGCTTCAGGAAAAGCATCTCTAGGCAGGAAGGCAGGTGACTGTTTGCCGGATGTGCCAATCAGAACGAGCCACCTGCAAGAATTGGGCAGCGTGCAGGACAGCCTCATCCCCGATCCGTGCTGAGGGGCAGAAAGGAGAAAAAAAGTGAAGGCGGAATAAGGTGAAATTAGAGCTGCTTCACTTTATTCATTAACACTGCACTTGCCGCAGGGACACACACACTTGGTGCACATTTGGAATATAAGACGCACTGAGTTTTCACTCCCACTTTTGGGGAAGAAAAAGTGCGTTTTATATTCCGAAAAATATGGTACTTTCTTCTGGATACTATCAGGATCAGGCAGATGCCAAGTTCCTGTTGATCTAGCCCTATTGTTCTTAAAGAGCAACTGTCGCGAAAATCTTAACATTTAAAACACATACAAATAAGAAGTAATTTTCTTCCTGAGTAAAATGGGCCATAAATTACTTCTCTCCTCTGTTGCTGGCATTTACAGTAAGTAATAGAAATCTGACATTACCGACAGGTTTTGGCCTAGTCCATCTCTCCATAGGGGATTCTCAGCATGGCCTTTATCCTATACAATAAAATGCAAGTGTCCCTGCGTCATCAACTGAATGGTTGTGTGTCCCTGGCTTTTTTGTACTGAGCATGTGCGCAGCCAGGGCAGTTAGGACACAGGGCCGGACCTGACAGTTTGCTGTCTGTGGCTCATAGAGGTTTTCATTGCATTGTGGGAAATAACAGCTTTTTCAAACTGCCAAGCAAGCAGCTCGCTGTGTGCATATACTTCAGACAGTGGTGGGGAACGAGCAAGCAGAACGCATATGTGCGCACATTGTGTGTGTGTGTGTGTGTGTGTGGTGGGGGGTGTTGTATTAGCGGCTGTGGCCTATCGCGGGCCTTTTTACTAGTTCTTTATAAGGACACTCCCTGAAAAAGATTTATACAAAGATGCTAGCCAGCCTCCCTGCTCACCGTACACTTTTTTGGCAGTTTCACTAAGTGCATTTTGAAAATAAAGAAATCCCTGTGAAAACCCCATGAGGAGATGGGCAAGTCCAGAACTATCAGATTTCTACTACCTACTGTAAGTGACAGCAACATAGGAGAAAAGTGATTTATGGCTCATTTTACTCTGGAAGAAACATACTTCTTAATTGTACTGTATATGTTTACATATATTTTACATTTTAAGATTTTCGCGACAGAGGTCCTTTAATAAAATAAGAAAGGCTGCCTTGTGCTGTCAAGCTAATCTAGACCTCAGCCTTTGCATGGCTGGTGAGTTTTCCAAATGGAACTCATCTTTTTGTGCTTAAAGAAACACAGATCCTTCCAGTATTTCATGATCTCTTTTTAGTGAGACAGTAGGGGGTTTCTTAAACATCACACAACTTTTACCCTCTTTGGAGGCCCATTATAGGATTTTTTTTTCTGACTAGTGTGTGCTTAGTCAAAGATTACAAAACCAAGGGATAGGGTTTGCAGCTTTAAATATGTCTTGGCCATGGTTCTGCAGTGTATATGTCCCCCTAGAGTGCCTGCAATTCTGCATAGATTTGCAAGTGCCAAGCATGGCATCCTCTAGTGTACTCCTCTGATGTCTGTATAAATGAAGAGATGCATTATATAGAGGAATTATAAAGGAATAGAGGAATTCAGTGGATCTCCAGAAACAGTTGTTGTGCAGTGAGATAGAGAGGAGGTTTTATATTATTTTATCTCATAATTCTATTGTAAAGTTTTGCACACTGTAACGATTGTGGAATTCTCTCCGTGATCAGCGCACAAGGCGTGCGCTGACACTGCGGAAATCCTCCACAAGCGTATAATTTGAGGGAACCCAGCAAAAGGTGCAATGCACCTGTAGAGGGAAATTCCTGTCGGCAGGTGGAGCTGTGGAGTGCAGAGGAACAGATCCTCTGCCCTACCACAGACGCCAGACAGGAATTGTACGAAGGGAAGAAACGCAGGGCAAGATAGCCCTGAGAGAGAGAGATCAAAGCGACAGAGGGTATGTGTGTCCACCAATCTAGTCGCCACCCTGCGACGATGAACACACAACCAGGAAGATAAAGTGAGAAGGCAATCGCCGGAGATGGCGGTTGCTAACAGTGACACAAGACCGAATAAGCACAGATGAGGAATGTATGTATGTCCACCAATCTAGCCGCCCACCTGCGACGGCGGACACACAACAAAGGAAACCGAGCGAGAACGCAATCGCCTGAGAAGCGATTGCGAATGAGATTGAGCAAAGGGACAGATTGTATGTGTGTGCACCAAACTAGTCGCCAACCCGCGACGGTGCATACACAACAGCAGATATGAAGTAGGAACGCAATCGCGAGAGAGGCGATTGCCAGAGGTGACACAAGGTTACAGCAAGGCAGAGCACGAGAGTAGCAAAGGCACAGCAAATATACAATGAGAAGATAAGGAAAATAAACGCTAACTAAACGCAAACAGCGCACTCATTCGCAACAGTGCACGCATTTATGCACAGTCTCCGCGTGTTAAGCACAACAGAGACACGCACGCCTAACTAACCACCGACAGACAAACATGAAACAGAGGACGCGAGCGCTTGCTTAACGGTTACCTCACCGAGCCTCCAGCAAGCGTTCGTAGCAGACAAGACAGATACACGAAAAACAGGAATAAGTGAGAGATAACAGCAAGAGAGATGGAGATCAGACGGATCCACAGCACTAGCGCTAGGCGAGTGCGATTCAGGCAAGACAGATTAGATGAGATAGCTGGTAGCAACCGCTGCTCCAGCTATACTCCAAGAACAAAGATCAGAACGACTTCCTGTCGACCACCGCTGGGACAGAACAATCTCAACAGACAAACGAAACAGATATGCAATCCTAACTGCATTAGGGAATCTGCCTAGTGCAGTCCCAGGAATTACTCTAAGCTAATCTTTACACAATGAGCAAGGCTGACACTCCAGGAGTGTTTCACAGGACAACCCTTATGACCAGGATGTGGCTAGGCAATCTGCATGACAAACGTATGCAAATTCCTCAGCAGCAAGCTGTAAAACTGACAAAAGGTCTCTCTTCCAGAGACCTGCAGAATGCAGACCTGAACAGTGGTCAAAAAGCTGCCTGCCTGCCTCTAACCTGATATTTGCAAAAGACTCTAACTGAAGACTCATGAAGGTCAAGACAGCCCGACAAGGCCCAATTCCAGAGTCAGCCCACCCGAAACGGACCTCATCGGAAGGAGAAGCCACCGAAACATGCCCATCAGTACCACAAGTCTCAGTGTAACACCCATCAGGACTGTGAATGTCAGAGAAGAAGCCATCGACACCCACCGAGCCATGCCCACCACCTTCCAGGGACCGTCAAAAAATACCAAACGTGCCACAATACCCATTCAAAGTGTCCCTTTCCACAAAGCACCCACTGCTGATCTCATCCAAGGTACCAGGAAATATTTCTCCCAGGATCTCCCAGAACACTTTGAAGCTCCGCAGAGATCCCAGGAAGGCAGAACGATCACCAGGCTCACACGGAGAACTATCAAGAACCCCTATGGAACCAATGACAATTCCGGATTCAGAATTACCAGGACACGCATTAAGACCAGGGCCTTCAGGGACCACCTCTGGGCATGCAGGCAACATCAGAACAGGTTTCCACCGAGGAAGCATCTGAGCAGGCTGGCAACTGAGACACACTTGGGCTTTCTGGGTCACAGAACACATCGGGGTACACTAGCCCAAGGGGAACCTCAGGACACATCGAGGAACTGCCAACCTCAGAGTCCGTTACGACAAGACCAAAACCAGAACCGGGCAGAGAATCATCATGAGCAGTGGTCTCAAGCACTGGACTTTCAAAAGAAGGCTTGGACTCAAACCTAGAAATCTCTGTGACAATAATATCATCGACTACATATGAGTGAAGCTCCACCAGAGCTGCAAAGGTAGTCAGCACAACAGCAATGCCTACTGAAGTGGGCAAAACCTCAGAAGGACTTGGGGGGCAGGAGACATCTCCTACAAGTTCTGCACCCTTTGGGAGGAACTCGGAGGTCTCCAGGACATCAGACAAGACCCCAGGAACATCATTTTCCAAGTTTTCTAAGAAGGATTCTGAACTATCCATGTTACAGGGCAAAACTGGAACTTTATTTTGTGAACAGAGCAGATGTCCCAGGGAAGGTTCCACCATAAACTGAGACTGCATTTCATCATCATGAGCGGAATGTACAGGAATATTTACTGGAACACACACTGACTCCCTAACTTTAATCTCACTGCACCCAGAATTCTGCGCAGCAGTCAAACTAGCTTGCAACTCCAAAACTGCAGAAAAACAGGTGAGTATAGTAGCAATACCTAGACGAGCCTCTAGGGACACTGCAGGAGACTCTGAACAAGGCCATATTAACTCATCCAGAGTACAGGGTGCAGAATCAGCATTTTCCTCAGAACAAGAAAGGGACTCACAAATGTCAGTGCGAGTGGAGATCATGTTTTCATTCATGGTACAGGGCAGATTCAGAGAAAGCTTCTCTGGGCAAGGCAAAGAAGTTTCAGCATCAGATTCGCAAAACCGAAGCGCTGTCTCACTCTTAGATTCGGCTAACAATGTCAAATCCGAGGAGTCAGAACGCAAACCTTGCGAATCAAAAATCGCTTTAGGTTGTGAAACTGACACTTCCATAGCGCAAACCTCCGTGATCTGCGGGGCAGACTGTAAGGCGTTCAGGACAGAAACACTGGAGCAACTGTCATCAGGCAACGGGCCCTTACAGGTGTGAACAGGGTGAGACAAAGACGCATTTGCAGTAGAAATAGTGACAACATCAGGAAAAACTTTATTAGACATATTAATTTTACTTTTGATGCTGCATAATTTAGGAATTTTCCCCATAGCAGGATCACAGATGGAAGATCTTAAAGATCTGTCTCTAAATGACAAGGGGTCCCACACATCCTTGAGAAAACTGGCACATTCATGCTGATCACAATCTGCAGGAACATCCGAGAAACAGGCATTAGATCGCATAGATTCAAACTGCACACAGTCAGGAGAGAATCTTTCAGGATTCGCACAGGAATCAACCACAGTGGTACACCCATTCATTTCAGATCGCACAATATCAACACTCACATGCTTTACCCCAGAAAGGCAGGAACAATCATCCGACAATGATGTCTCTTTATTGGAATCAATTGATTGGTGTGTGTGCAACTCATCCAAAATCGTCTGCCACACATAAATCACCAGATCCACATCACCCTCGTCACATTCATCGGAATCAATCAAAAGGTACATAGAATCGAGACAATCATTCAAGACATCTTCGCTTTTTGCGATGTAAAAATCGCAAAAGGCTTTCCAATCAAAATCAAATTCCTCCATCAAGGCCCCAATGTCCCATGAGGCAAATGGAGGTTCAAACAAGACAGTATCTAGATAATCTCCATATGGGTGGAGATCAGGAACCAGAACAGATTTTTTAACTGCTTTAATATAGTGTGCGATCCTACCTATAATAGGATCCACATAAGCTTTGGATTGGGGCAAAAAACCCGGAGACTGAGCAACATCATTGTACACATCATTAGGGAGTGTTTTATTCAGATGCTTGCGATTTTTAATTTTTCCCTCTTTAGCCACTTTGCATGTCTGTTTAAATGCAAGAAACGTATCCAGGCAGTTCTCTTGCATCTGCTTAGAAGCTAAAGTGGCAAGAGAAACATTGAACTGATTATCATACGGAATGGTTTTACACATTTCAGACTTGACAGAAATAACCTCTTTATTTGTGGTTCCTATGGGCAACGAATCTTTTGGCTGACAAGCCGAATCAGCAGATTGGCCTGCAAGCATCAATTCATTAACATATGGTAATGACACAGAAATGTTGCATAACCTAATCTGATCAGCATCATGCACTGCAGGAAAAAACTCATAGAAATAACTTGGCATGCAAGTTCCAAGCTTACGAGAAAACACATGAGTCAGAAATCTATGAGGGTTATGTCTCAGATTCTTGTGTCTGGCATACTCATCAGCCCACACGAACAGATCCCCTCGGAAAAGATTGTAAGCAATCTGACCACTCCAAGTGAAAATATTGGTGGCCTGAAATTCAGGATTTGCCAAGAATCTGGAACATTCTGATATGAACTCATCTCTGGTTTCAGAGTCCAGTATCTTAAACCTCTTAAAGACACAGGACCCATATTTGACCAAATCGTACAAATCGGAAATTCCCTCTACACTGGGAATTTCGGTTTGGCTGGTCATACTGTAACGATTGTGGAATTCTCTCCGTGATCAGCGCACAGGGCGTGCGCTGGCACTGCGGAAATCCTGCACAAGCGTATAATTTGAGGGAACCCAGCAAAAGGTGCAATGCACCTGTAGAGGGAAATTCCTGTCGGCAGGTGCTCCACAGATCCTCTGCCCTACCACAGACGCCAGACAGGAATTGTACGAAGGGAAGAAACGCAGGGCAAGATAGCCCTGAGAGAGAGAGATCAAAGCGACAGAGGGTATGTGTGTCCACCAATCTAGTCGCCACCCTGCGACGATGAACACACAACCAGGAAGATAAAGTGAGAAGGCAATCGCCAGAAATGGCGGTTGCTAACAGCGACACAAGACCGAATAAGCACAGATGAGGAATGTATGTATGTCCACCAATCTAGCCGCCCACCTGCGACGGTGGACACACAACAAAGGAAACCGAGTGAGAACGCAATCGCCTGAGAAGCGTTTGCGAATGAGATTGAGCAAAGGGACAGATTGTATGTGTGTGCACCAAACTAGTCGCCAACCCGCGACGGTGCATACACAACAGCAGTAATGAAGTAGGAACGCAATCGCGAGGGAGGCGATTGCCAGAGGTGACACAAGGCTACAGCAAGGCAGAGCACGAGAGTAGCAAAGGCACAGCAAATATACAATGAGAAGATAAGGAAAATAACCACCGACAGACAAACATGAAACAGAGGACGCGAGCGCTTGCTTAACGGTTACCTCACCGAGCCTCCAGCAAGCGTTCGTAGCAGACAAGACAGATACACGAAAACAGGAATAAGCGAGAGATAACAGCAAGAGAGATGGAGATCAGACGGATGCACAGCACTAGCGCTAGGCGAGTGCGATTCAGGCAAGACAGATTAGATGAGATAGCTGGTAGCAACCGCTGCTCCAGCTATACTTCAAGAACAAAGATCAGAACGACTTCCTGTCGACCACCGCTGGGACAGAACAATCGCAACAGACAAACAAAACAGATATACAATCCTAACTGCATTAGGGAATCTGCCTAGTGCAGGCCCAGGAATTACTCTAAGCTAATCTTTACACAATGAGCAAGGCTGACACTCCAGGAGTGTTTCACAGGACAACCCTTATGACCAGCCCAGGTCTATGATATCACATGGTATACTGTATATAGAGCAAGCCTACAAAGGATGTGGCTAGGCAATCTGCATGACAAACATATGCAAATTCCTCAGCAGCAAGCTGTAAAACTGACAAAAGGTCTCTCTTCCAGAGACCTGCAGAATGCAGACCTGAACAGTGGTCAAAAAGGTGCCTGCCTGCGCAGGCAGCTGAGCGGATCCTCACACACACCAATATTTATTGACATTTTACACAGATATAATAATAATAAAGCATGCAGTTAACTGAATATTAAATGATTCATCTCTACTAGTGACTTGAATACGATTGCAATTTCACAAATACATTTTTAGTGAATTTTCTCACAACTAGCCATAAAAAGGTAATTGAAGAATGACAGTTTAAACTGATTTTCCCTTTTTTAACCACCCTGGCGTTCTGATTAAATCGCCAGGGTGGCTGCGGGAGGGTTTTTTTTAAATTAAAAAAAAACTATTTCATGCAGCCAACTGAAAGTTGGCTGCATGAAAGCCCACTAGAGGGCGCTCCGGAGGCGATCTTCCGATCGCCTCCGGCGGCAAGGAATAACACGGAAGGCCGCAATGAGCGGCCCTCCGTGTTTCGCTTCCCTCGTCGCCATGGCGACGAGCGGAGTGACGTCATGGACGTCAGCCGACGTCCTGACGTCAGCCGCCTCCGATCCAGCCCTTAGCGCTGGCCGGAACTGTTTGTTCCGGCTACGCTAGGCTCGGGCGGCTGGGGGGACCCTCTTTCGCCGCTGCACGCGGCGGATCGCCGCGCTGCAGCGGCGATCAGGCAGCACACGCGGCTGGCAAAGTGCCGGCTGCGAGTGCTGCTTTTTATTTGGTGGAAATCGGCCCAGCAGGGCCTGAGCGGCAGCCTCTGGCGGTGTTGGACGAGCTGAGCTCGTCCAGACCGCTCAGCAGGTTAAAGAGACACTGAAGCGAAAAAAAAAAATGATGATATTATGATTTGTATGTGTAGTACAGCTAAGAAATAAAACATTAAGATCAGATACATCAGTCTAATTGTTTCCAGTACAGGAAGAGTTGAGAAACTCCAGTTGTTATCTGTATGCAAACAAGCCATTAAAGTGGATCCGAGACGAACTTTTGCCTTCTTCATTTATGAGCCCCTTGCATCCAGTTAACCCCCTTGGCGGTATGAAAAATACCGCCAGGGGGAAGCGCAACAGTTTTTTTTAATTTTTTTTTTTTTTTTATCATGTAGCGAGCCGAGGGCTCGCTACATGATAGCCGCTGCTCAGCGGCATCCCCCCAGCCCCGCCGATCGCCTCCGGCGATAGGCGATCAGGAAATCCCGTTCAAAGAACGGGATTTCCTGGAGGGCTTCCCCCGTCGCCATGGCGACGGGGCGGGATGACGTCACCGACGTCAGCGACGTCGGGACGTCATTGGGAGACCCGATCCACCCCTCGGCGCTGCCTGGCACTGATTGGCCAGGCAGCGCTCGGGGTCTGGGGGGGGGGGGGGGGGCCGCGCGCCGCACCGGATAGCGGCGATCGGGCGCGCGGCGGCGGCGATCGGGGTGCTGGCGCAGCTAGCAAAGTGCTAGCTGCGTCCAGCAAAAAAAAAATTAAGCAAATCGGCCCAGCAGGGCCTGAGCGGCACCCTCCGGCGGCTTACCCCGTGTCACACACGGGGTTACCGCTAAGGAGGTTAATTGTGCATTCTTCGTTCTGATGTTTTTTTTAAATTATTAATTATGCCTAATTTCACTTTAAAGTAGTAAGCCACGCCCCCCTTCTCCCAACGCCACGGTGTTAGTTCCCATGCAGCTTTGATACATGGGAACAAACTGTGGCGAGGAGGAGGCTTTTTGTGAAGGGGGCGGCTTAGGAGGAGGCATGGGCGTTCCAGGCAGGGGCTGCTGTAGCATGAGCAGCACAGTGGCGTATACGAGAAGTGACACCCGGGCTGAAATGACAGGGCATTATAGTGAGGACGCACTCACCATGGCCCCCCTCCTGTGCCTGTGTCAGCGCGTAATTGATATAGTCTATCAGCTCTGCTACTCCTGGATGTTTCTTCCGTGTTGAATCAGCGCGCAGGCAGAAATGATAGTACACTATCCATCCAGCAGCCGAACACCGGCCGCTGTCACTTCTCTGCATGTCCTGTGATTACACGGGACATGCAGGGAGAGAAGGCAGAGAGCAGCCGGCTGCTGGATAGATAGTGTACTATCATTTCTGCCTGCGCGCTGATTCAACACGGAAGAAACATCCAGGAGTAGCAGAGCTGATAGACTATATCAATTACGCGCTGACACAGGCACAGGAGGGGGGCCATGGTGAGGGAGGGATGGGGAAGAACATCTATAGCAGCGTTGCTGTAGGATCGGATGTCAGGTACTTTAGCTGCAGCCCCTGACTATCCCTTCAGCTTTTATTGCTACCCATCCTGACTTCTCACCCCCCCCCCTACTCTGACTGACCCTTTCCTCACCCTCATGCTGCAACCTGTCACACGGGATTTCAGAGGCAAGGGGAGGAGGGGGAGGGGAGTGGAGTTATCACAGGCTGAGGCGTGGAGATGCAAATAAGCTTGGCTGTGTAATGATGACAATCATAACATGGCCGCTCTCATTGTATCACAGGAAGAAATAACCATAAACTGTCATAAACTGTTAAGGCTGTGTGCAGCTAGATATGCTGTGTAAGGTGGGGGCGTGGCTAGCCGCGATGGTGTGAGGACGTCTTCTCTGTCTGCTCTCCCGGTCCGAGCGCAACACTGAGCTTTTCCCACCTCCGCAGCCCAGCAGCGATGGCGAAAAGTGACGGATCCTTCTCCCCAGCTCCCGCTCGTCACACAGACACCTCTCCCGTGCAGATCGGCGGCGGACATTAGCCGCGAGTATACAGGCCGCAGAAGCCGAGATCTCTACTGTGCTCAGAGCCGGACTAGGCTCCACAAGTGCTGGCAGCTCCAAGACTGTGTTCCTCACCCTCCCAAGGCACAGCACACATCTCCCCAGACACCAGCATGACAAAATACGGGCCATCCCTCACCCCAGCTGAAAAATTAGCCCGTTTTGCACATGGGGAGAATCAAGAGGACACTGACTCCTGCTGCCAAGATGGCGCTGACCCCTGCCATGAGGATGAGGGAGGAGAGGCTGCACCACCTGCTACTGCTCCAGACTCTGCCATATCAGCAGATAACTCTGCACAAGAGACTTTGAAGCCTAAAAAGTCTAGGCAGAGAAAAAAGAAAGGTGAAAGTGACAAGCAGGCTCAGGGGCTGCAGGAGGAGGAAGGGAGTGATACAGAGCCATCTCGTGCAGAAATAATGGACGCCATAAAATCTCTGCAAATTAATCTTACTTCTCGTCTTGATACCATACACACTGAGTTATCGTTTGTCAAGCATGACTTGGCTAACCTGAGAGATAGCACTAGGGAAACAGAAAGGAGAGTGAGTGCAGTAGAAGACACTGTGAGACCTCTTCAGTCCTCCTTAGGCGATATGCGGAAAGTGTCGGAAGGCCACACATTCAAGCTGGATGACTTAGAAAATCGTTCTAGGCGTTCCAATTTGCGCTTTGTTGGAATACCTGAAAAAGCTGAGGGAACTCATCCGGAGATATTCCTAGAAGACTGGCTGAAGAAATCTCTCCCAGACATGCAACTTTCTCGTGCTTTCAGCATAGAGCGTGCACATCGGGTCCCCGGGGGCCCTCCGAAACCTGGATCTGTACCAAGACCTATGGTTGCTAAACTGCTTAACTACCGGGATAAAATTGAAATCCTGAGGGCAGCCCGGAATATCCCTGATTTACAAATTAACGGTGTTAGAGTTTCTATATACCAAGACTACTCTGCTGAGATTCGGCGCCAAAGGGCCACTTTTTCCCGCGCTAAACAAAGTCTACGTGAAAATAGTGTTGAATACAGCATGATGTTTCCTGCTAAGCTTAGGGTCCAACATAATGATAAAGTCATTTTCTTCACTGACCCAGGTGAAGCCATAAAGTGGATGGAACTTCAGGGCATGGCGATAGCGCGCCCGGCTAGAGGCCTTAAACGCTAAACTGTACTATTCCATAGAGATCTTCACTATCCACATTTACTGTCTGAACTTTGATTGCTCTAAATGAAGTGGCTGCGAATAACTGAACACTTTTTTCGTCGCATTTATTGATGCCTGGAATCATACATTGATGTATGAGTGTAAATGGTATATGTCATGTGCCACTGAAAACGCCACTAATAACTAAGCTGTTGCTCAGGGAGCATATTCAATACCATCCTAAATGCATTATATGCTATAAAATTAGTTATTCTGTTTCTTTAAGGACTTTGATGCATAACTGTTATATTTTTAAAAGAAAAGGTTTATAAGCTTATTCTTGATATATTGATATCCTGTTGCATGATTGTACTATTTTTTTTAAAAAAAGAGAGAGGTCAATATGTTAGTCTCTGGTATACTGACACTCAGGAAGAACAATTTTATACAGCCTATATAGTATTTGCACTATATATTACAAATAGAAATTGCATGGGGTATTGAATGTTTTTTACTGTATTATTATGCGGTATTATTATCAAACGGTTAATATTGATTGGAAGAAAATTATTGAATTTTTTTTTGGGGGGGGGGGGGGGGGGGGCTGGGGATTCTATACATATATATATGCAGATGTTCAATTTGTTTTTTACGAATGGGTAAAACGAAATATCTGGTGCTGTGGGCCAAAACAAACATTTTAAAGAATATAGTAAGAGAGTCTCGGACCGGGACAGGCTATACCACAAGTTATCTCCATTATCGGTTCAGGTGTTTGGGGTACTGAGGCTTCCCGTAGGTTGGTATGGGGGGCAGGGTGGGTTATGGGGGGGTTTTGTTATGAGTACATTTGGGCTAACATTAGACATGTATGTGGAAATCTAAGTTACACTATTGAAAGCATGGAAGTGCAGGAATATGAGCAGCGCAGCAGGATTTTTTTCCAACCATGGTACAGCTTAAATTGATGACATGGAATGTCAGAGGTCTAAATAATAAAATTAAGCGCAAATTGGTCTTTGATTACATTAAACAGCAGTCCCCGCATATCATATGCCTGCAGGAAACCCATATAACTGGAGCTAGAGCCATAACTCTTAAAAAGCCATGGATTTCTAATTATTATCTCGCCCACTTCTCTGCGTACTCGAGAGGAACAGTCATCTTGTTGGCAAAAACGTTCCCTGGTAGCGTTGACGGTATAAGAATAGACCTTAGGGGTGCATTTGTTATTCTTAAGTGCACTATTGAAGGTCGACCGCTAACCATTGTCTCCATATATGTTCCCCCTCCATTCTCTGCTAACTTTTTGGAACAGATTTCCTGCAAGTTACATGATATACTAGAGGGTCCGTTAATAGTTGCTGGGGATTTTAATGCTGTCATAGATCCTGGACTAGATAGGTTGAGCAGAGGTGGTAGAACGTATTCAGCACTATTGAATTGGATGGACATCTATGGGTTGGTAGATATTTGGAGATGGAAATTTCCAGAAAAGAGGGAATATACATGCTACTCAGATACCTATGGAACGTTATCTAGGATTGATATGGTGATGGGCGCTGCGGACGTTCTTTCCTGCGTCCAGAGTATTCAACACCTGACACATGGTATATCTGATCATACACCTATACTCTGCTGTCTTAAAATTCAGGGCCCTCGTGAAACAGGGCTGTGGAGAATGGGGCCTTGGTGGCTAGAGGAACAGATAGTTTTTCAAGAGTGTAAAGAGGGATACCAGCGCTACTGGAATGAAAATGAGGGGTCAGTTGACTTACTAACATGCTGGGATGCAGGAAAGGCTGTTTTGAGGGGCATTTTTAGAGCATCCTTATCGATAATTAGGAATAATGAGACAGCCCTGCAAACCTACTATGAGAAAGAGTCTGCTGCCAGTAAAGACCAGCTCACAGCAAACCCATCTCCAGAAAACTATGCAACGTGGAAAGTAGCTAGGAGAGAATTGGAATTGAAGCTATTGGATAGAGCCAAACGTTGGGATTTAATACATACACAACAACAATTTGAATTTGGTAATAAGTGCAGTAAGGTTCTGGCCTATCTCCTAAGAAGTAATTCCGACACCTCTGCCATTCCGAGGGTCATTGACTCTAAAGGGGAAATTTGTACACTATCTCAAAGTATAGCTGAGGCTTTTCAAGAATTTTATTCTAACTTGTATTCATCCAAATTAGGGGAGGTAGATGAACAAATCGATGCATTTCTTGGCAATTTGAATCTGCCAACTCTGTCCCCTGATGCAGTAATGGCACTGGATGCAGCAATATCTACTGAGGAGATAGAGCTGGCCTTGATGTCCTTTAATAAGAGGAAAGCCCCAGGATTGGATGGAATCCCAATAGAGTGGTACATAAAAAACAAAACTTCCATGATACCCCGACTACATACTTTATTTAAATGCATAGGTGAATGTCAAACTGTTCCCCCCTCTATGAGAGAAGCATTAATAGTACTTCTGTTGAAACCAGGCAAACCACCGGAGCTATGCGAATCATATCGCCCCATTTCTCTAATGAATAACGATATGAAAATCTTGGCTAAGATTCTGGCGAACCGGCTGCAGAAGTTTATTCAGATGATCATACATCCGGATCAGACTGGATTTATTCCTGGCAGATCTACCAAATTAAATATTCGTCGGCTATTCTCTAATCTTCAATTTCCCCACACTAACTCTGGGTCACGAATTATTCTATCGTTGGATGCCAATAAGGCATTCGACTCTATAGAATGGCCTTTTTTAATCAAAGTATTACAGAAATTCGGATTTGGGGACGGTTTTGTTCGCTGGTTCCGGATTCTTTACAATGCCCCCACAGCCAGACTTCGTGTAAATAGCCATATTTCTGAACCATTCCAGATTCTTAGAGGTACCCGCCAAGGGTGCCCCCTGTCACCTTTTCTTTTTTCCATTGCTCTAGAACCATTGGCACAAACAATTAGAGAGTCATCTAGCATTAATGGTCTTAAAATTAATAAAACTGAAGAACCCATCTCATTATATGCAGATGACATGCTCATATATTTAGCTGATCCAGATACTTCGTTATCCGTAGTTTTGAAGATTTATGATGACTTTGGCAGCATTTCGGGCCTAAATATTAATTGGACGAAATCTATTCTATTTCCCCTGGATGATTTTGATAGATCCGTTATTTGTAATGACTCTAAACTCATTGTTGTAGATAAATTCAAATACTTAGGGGTTTGGGTACAAAAAGACAACACCAAATATATAGAGGAGAATCTTTATCCAGCACTTAACCATGTTGAGCAAAAACTAAAAAACTGGAACTCTTTACCCCTAAATCTATACGGCAGAGTACATTCTGTTAAAATGGTCATAGCTCCTAAATTGCTATACCTTTTACAAATGGCACCTGTATGGGTTCCTCAATCCTTTTTCAAAAAATTGATTCTTTGATAACCACTTTCATTTGGTCTGGCTCCCAACCTAGAATTTCTTTAGCAACCCTTAGAATGCCTGTTGATCAAGGTGGTATGGCCTTACCTCATTTCTTTATATACTATTTGGCAACGCAACTTACCCCTATACAGGGCTGGTTGGGGGAGGAAAGAGGGGACACTAGTCTTCAAACTGAAGCGGATATTGCCACCTCCTATGAGGCGCTTTGTGGGGCAATATATAGGTCAGGTGTTCCTATTAAGCAAGCCGGGTTACAGCTTATTAATAATACAATTAAAGTATATAAAAAGGCAGGGAGGATAGTGCAGGTAGATGAGGAACTGATATCCCCTAGTGCCCCGCTTTGGTTTAACAAAAATCTGCCGGAATTGCTGCCATTGTCTGAAAATAATCTCTGGAGACGGTATGGTATAAAGTACGTGCATCAACTTTTTCTGGATGGTCAATTTAAAGATTTTTCTAAATTTCGCCAGGAGTTCAGTATCCCCCAATGGTCCAGATTTCTATATTTTCAACTCCGTCATGCTATTCAATCACAAATGGGGTTAGCTAATGTTAAGGTGCAGCCTTCTACTTTAGAATTATTGCTACTAAATAGGGACAAAGATAAGCTGATATCTAGATACTATAATTATCTCTTGAGGCACTCACAGAAAGGAAAAGCTCAATCTATACGTGACAAATGGCAGATAGAAGGGTCTACTCTGACACCTGAGGCATGGGAGGAGATAGCGGAGACATACCATAAAACAGTGATCTCCTCTAGGGATAAGATCACTCAGCTCAAATGGCTACATCAGATATATTTTGCCCCATCTAGACTTGCTCGAATTAGCATTCTTCATAGTGACCATTGTTTTAAATGTGGAATTGCAGCAGCCGATTTTTTGCATTGTGTGTGGTTTTGCCCACTAGTCCAACAATACTGGAAGTCAGTGACACATTTTATCCAATCTAAATTGAATCTACCAGTGGTGCTCTCGGCCTATCAATGTTTATTGGGAATTTTATCCGATATCAGTTGCAATAAATATAAAAAGAAATTACTTAGAATACTACTCTTCTATGGAAGGAAATGTCTTTTACTAAAATGGAAATTACAAGTACTACCTACACTAACTGAATGGAAATCCCTGGTAAATTCAAATATATCACTTTATAAACTTACTTATCAAGCTCGTGGGCAATTCTCTATATTTGATAAAATTTGGGGATGCTGGGTAGACTCGATGGATACGATAATTCCACACCTAGATATATTTTCATAGATAGTGAGCAGTATTTGTTGGATGGGTCTCTATGCTAATTTGATTAATTAATTGACTTCGCTGAATAACCTTTGACCTCTGACGTTCATGATACGTGTTATACCTCTTTACTATGTAAAACTGTGCTAATTTCTTTTCATTTGAGATGACTGCATCCTGCATTGTTGCTGTGATATATCATGTTGTACAATCTGAGCTATTCTGTATCTGAATGTACTCTGGGTTATTGTTATTTGTTAACTGTCTGTTGGCTTTGCCTTAAAAAATCTATAAAAATTCTCTGTTAAAAAAAAAGATATGCTGTGTAAACGATCTAAACTTTAGATAAGATATAAAGACGTGTTACTTGTTATAGTTAGTTTTTCACCTCGGATCCACTTTAAGCTCTCCGACTAAGTTAGTCGTGGAGAGGGCTGTTATCTGACTTTTATTATCTCAACTGTAATTGAACTGTTTACTTTTTCTCTGCTAGAGGAGAGGTCATTACTTCACAGACTGCTCTGAAAGAATAATTTTGAATGCTGAGTGTTGTGTAATCTGCACATATTATAGAATAATGCAATGTTAGAAAAAACACTATATACCTGAAAATAAAAGTATGAGAATATTTTCTTTGCTGCTAATCTTCTAGAAATTATTCATAGTACACAACCAATTCATTATATCATATTTTTTTTTTCGCTTCAGTGTCTCTTTATATTTACCTTTCCCTGTTCCAGCGGGAGCGCTGTTGCGATCTCAGTCGGGTCCGCTCTACTGCGCAGACGCAGGAGACTTGCGCATGCGCAATAGAGCGCACCCGACTGGGATCAGCTATTTCCGCCTATATCCGAGCCAAGTGCCTCTACTGTGTCTGCGCTGGAGCCGAGAAGGTAAATATTTACATCCCCGCCGTTTGGATAGCTCTATCTATCGTGGGAAGAAGGCGGACGGGGGAAGCCTCGATAGGATCCAGAGGCTTCCCTCTCCTGAGGGGAGTACCCCCCAGGGGCATTTTCTTTTGATACAGATCCTCTTTAAAACATAGTTCTTGTATTCAAAATCCATTAAAAAAGGTAAAAAGTGCAGACAAAGTGCAGGGCTGATGTTCTGCGACAGCCTGCTGTTTCAGGCCATGCAGCCTTCCTCAGGCTGGTCAGACCCACACTGCTAAGTGTGGGCATGTGGGTCTGACCAGCCTGAGGAAAGGCTGCTTGGCCTGAAACAGCGTGCTGTCGCTGGACATTAGTCCTGCACTTTGTCTGCACTTTTTACCTTTTTTAATGGATTTTGAATAAAAGACCTGTTTTAAGAGCTATAATACTTGGAGGTGCTGACCCTTCTTTGAAGACTGCACAATACCGTCTGAGGGGTACTGAAGGACGGCCAGGTCGTAGCACTCCATTCTTTTCTGAAGTTCATGGGTGCTGATCACACCAGGAAGCAAGCGGGAAATGTCAAGTACTATGTAATCAATGAATGCCTAGACTTCTTCAACTTTACCGCTTGCATGGGTGGGAAAGAATAAAATATATAAAATAGACTTGAACTCAAAATATATTTATGACCATAGTTTTCCACACTGTATTCCCTCTTCTCTGCTTGGAACAGTTGTTCTAAAATCCTTCAGTTGTGTCTCCTCCAGCAGCCAGTTTTATTAATAATACAGTGAGAGATACATGGTAGGAACCTTCCAAAATAAAACAAGAAAACAAAACAAAAGACGACCTGGGAAACAATATAGTGCAGTATGGCACACCCAGATGGTATAGGCATATATAACATAAGGGATCTCAGAAACTTAGGATGCCACTAAGCAACTACTGCAACTTGCAAGGGCAGATAAGGAACATGCCCCATCATTACCCAGGTGTAATGTAAGTGTCTCTCTCTTGCATTAACACTTCAGTATAAAACACATAAAACATCCCAACACTGGTGTGACCTGATAAATGGATAGGGGAAGGAGAAGGCTTCTTCCACACACATCACAGTCAGCTAATATGCCAAGCACGAGGTGTGGTGTAATCTGGTGTTAGTTGTGAAGAAGATCCAAGGACATACTACGTATCAAAATACCAAAAGTTGATTTAGGTAATACCGACTAATGACTAACTGTACATAGTTTTCTTGCAAACTTTTAAAATGTTTCCTATTCAGGAATAATACAGAGATGCAGAGCGGCACATTAACTATGGAAGAAAACTATGTACAGCTGGACATTAAAAGTATTTTCTAAATCAATTTTGTTGTTTTGATAAATAGTATGTCTTCAGATCTGATAGTAGGCCTAAAAACTTTTATAAGTGTAGCACTAACACACAAATTGTGTGGGTAATGCCCTATATATATATAACACTTAGGGCACCCGCTATAATATGGAACCCGCTATAATATGGAAACTGCACTTACAAATAGGGGGCACAAAGCGGTTAAAGCAGACCTGAACTCAAAATGTCCTCTCTGCTCTAAAAGATACACAAACAAAACCAGGTGGCTATAATAAAAACATGTGGCTATACGGCTGTATAGCCACGTTTTTATGGATGAATCAATAAAAGAGCTTCATACTTTTTGGAAGTGCCAGCCTCCACCTGGTTTTGTTTGTGTATCTTTTAGAGCAGAGAGGACATTCTGAGTTCAGGTCGGCTTTAACCGCTTTGTGCCCTCCACCCGGTTTTGTTTGCTGCAATTGGATCCCAAGGTACGGGGAACCCCTGAGGCTTTGGCACGCCGTTTCTCTGCTTAGTGAGTGCCACTCTTTTTACCTGTATACTGAAAGACTATAAAAGATGAACAACAGCATAATAACCTTTAAACAAAAACATTTCTTTGTTACAGATGATACAAATTCTAAAATAAATCTGCACTGTTTCTACTTCCTGATTCATGGAATCAGTCATATTGTTAACATCACCAACGGGGGGCAGTCATCAAGTGTTGGGAATTACCAGAGGATGGTTCTGTGTGAGAGTAGGGAGAAGATGGGTCATATTAAAATAGTGGTAAATAGTACCAATATTTTACTACATGAAATAGTAGAATATCAGTAAATTTACCGATATTCTACTAATGCTATTCCATGTCATTTTATACAAGCACCATTATTAAATGTATGCAGTGTTAGAAGTCCAGTATCTTACTCTAGTGCATGTAAAAATACATAGAAACATAAAATAATAAAATATTTTAAGTCTAAATGTAAATACATCTGTCTATCCACTTGAATTTAATTAAGTTTAAAAAGGAACAGAAAGCCCGGCACTGCTTGGCCAATTATTGGAATGCTGTATAAGCCAAGCTATACAAAACAATGTTATAACTTAGGCTGGTACTTCGTGCAAGCATTAGAAAAGCCATACCATTGGATTACATATAAAAATAGCACCTGTTAAAAAGGGCACCAGATATAGTGGTTATTTAATTTAATTTATCGACTAGTAAAATTGGGCACCAGGAAATGCCATAGAGTATCGGTTATAATACCGATATTCTACTATTTCCCACTGTAACCTGTATTTTTGTGTCTAGTACATCGGGTACCTGGAAAAGTGATAAAATATCTGTAAACTTACCGATAGTATATTACTTAGTTCATATAGTAAAATATTGGTGATATTAATCAGTATTTTACTATGACCTAACCTCTCCCTACTCTCACACAGAACCCTCCCCTGGTGATAAATAACTATAACCCCTCCCCCTGTTGGGTGCCTAGCCTTAACTGCAAACAAAAAGAGATAAGGGGTGTGTGCTCATACCAGATGTCACCTGACTTCTACACTGGTTGCCTCATGTCTATTGACTAATTGAAATGGCATAGCATTTGCAAATTGCATCTGCTTGCCAGAATATGCAGGACCTAAAACTACCTAAAGCCTCATCTACACGGTACAATTTCCCATCAGATAGACAGATGTATTAGATAGACCTAATAAGAAATTGCATTGTGTGTAGATGTCCAAATTGTTTCAGATCAATTTTGCGATAGATTTTGCTTTGATAAGTACCCAAAATCTATTGCAAAATCTAAGGCAATCCAATAGGACTGGTTGGAAATTATCTAATAGATCCGTCTAATAGGTCCAGTCTGATGGAACATTGTACCATGTAGATGAGGCTTAAGGCTCAGTCCACACTTGTCCAGTTGCAGATTGGATCTGTTTCAAACGGATCAGATTTCTAAAAAAAAAAAAAAAAATTCTCCTTGTTCTGCAAAATATTTCCTTTTTGCAGCATACATTTCCAGTCCCGTATCCCCAGCCCTGGCCAGGAGGGGGGGGGGGCACCAAACTGGAGGTGGTAGCAGCCAGGAAGGGGGGCAGCACAACGGCGGGGATGGGGGGGCGCCCCCTCTCTACCTCACCTGGGTCCCCCGCTCCTCGCTCCCCCTCCAGCTATGTCCGCTAGAACAAAATGGCAATAATGAGCAAGCGAACGGGGCAGCATTACTTTCCTTCCTCTGCTCGCCACATGGCTTCCTGCAATGCCTCCCTCTAGTGGAAGTCACGCAGGACGTCCCGCGGTGAGCAAAGGAAGAAAGGTAATTGCTTCTCTGCTCGCTCATTATTGCCATTTTGCTACAGCGGACATAGCTGGAGGGGGAGTGGGGACCCAGGTAAGGGGGGCTACCCCCCTCCCCGCCGATGTGGCCTCTGCCCCCTTTCCAGGCTGCTTCTCCCTCCAGCCTATGTGAATCACCTATGGGGGTGACATAGAGGGGAGGAGCAGGCGGAAGGCAATCCGGATCGCCTTCAGTTTCTGTGTCTGTGTAGAGGGAGATTCGTTTTTGCATTGCCTGCCACTACCCCTCCGTGTATCCGTGCTCCCTGCAATCCCATTCCAGGGTCTGTGAAGTCCCAACAAATCCGGACCCTCCATTCAGTTTTTCAAGCCAGATCCCCCGGATCGCCCACAGATCTGTTTTTTACTTAGGGGAAGACGGTTGCTATTTTTAACATTGGTATCCATGGCTCCGGTTTTGGTTCGGGCCCAAAAATGGACCCACAGATACGTTTTAACAAGTGTGAAACGGCCCTAACTGCTGTATCCTGCAGGAGTTAGCCCATTCAAAATACGTACAACGGTAATGGTATGCGATAACTGTGACCAAAGAACATGGAAGAAACCCCCAGCCACTGCCCCCCCCAGTGTAAATGTACCCCCCTGGTGCCCCTGCATTAAAACTTTACTCCTCCGCTGCCCGTCGGACTCCTCTTCTGGGTTCTTGCCCCACGTGGTTGGCAACCATGTGCATGCCGGCGCAGGAGTCCCCATAATAGGAGTCTAGGGGCATTGCAGAGGCAATATATTAATGCAGGGGCATGGGGGGCGTCACTAGATTGATTGCCAAAAGATTTCAAACTAAAATCAGTCGGGAACCAGCCAACAGATCTCTCTCCGATCAAACTCGATCAGAAAGAGATTTGTCTATTGGTCAGTCGGCCGCCAAAATTGCTAAATATATGGCAACCCCCTACCTCACCACCTTGCCCACCACCATTTACAACAGTGGATCCCAACCTTCTTTAAGTTGTGACACATCACGCAAAATGCTTAGATCTCTGTGACCCCCCCTCCCCAAATAAAATGCCCTCAGACTCAGTATAGGTAGGTATGTAGCCAGGTATAGGTGTCCCCAGTATAGATAACCAGGAGTAGGTACCCTCAGCACTGGTAGCCAGGAGTAGGTGCCCTCAGTATAGGTAGCCAGGAGTAGGTGCCCTCAGTACAGGTAGCCAGGAGTAGGTGCCCTCAATATATGTATCCAGGAGTAGGTGCCCTTGGTATAGGTAGCCAGGAGTAGGTGGGTGCCCACAGGATAGACAGTGAAGTGTAGGTGCCCACAGGATAAATAGCTAGGAATAGGTGCCCGCAGGATAGATAGCTAGGAGGAGGTGCCCTCAGGATAGATAGCTAGGAGGGGGTGCCCTCAGGATAGATAGCTAGGAAGAGGTGCCCTCAGGATAGATAGCTAGGAGTAGGTGCCTGCAGGATAGATAGCTAGGAGTAGGTTCCCCTTCAGGATAGATAGCTAGGAATAGGTTTCCTCAGGATAGATAGCTAGGGGTAGGTGCCTGGCTGCCCGCAGGATAGATAGCTATGAGTAGGTGCCCCAGTAGCATGTGTTGGCGGCTAACTCACCAGCTCCGTGTTCCAGCACTGACCGCACTCTTCAGCACCCCGCTCTCTGTCTCTCAACTCGCTGCTCCATTCTGCCTCCCCCGCCGCTGATAGTTAGAGCAGGGCTACAGAAAAATGGCCACTGAGGTCTGCATTTGTGGACATCGGCAGCCATTTTCTAGCAGCCCTGCTCTAACTGCAGAGCAGAGAATTGGGGAGGGAGATGGATCAGTACCCCAGGCTGCCACGCATTCGAGGGGGGGGGGGGTCGGGCCCCTCACTCTAGAGTTAGCTGCCCCCCCTGATGGCGACTCTGACTGATATACTTTATAGAATGCTAGAAAGCACAGTTTATACGATGGTTCAAAATTGTAGATATATGATGAAACAGAGATCACAAATTGTATGCTTGCATGAAGCTGACTGAATTGAAATCAGCACATTTCATGGATCAACTAGCATACAGTAGTTACATAGTTTGGTTGAAAAAAAAAAAGGCATCCTCCTATTCAGTTCAACCAGGAAAAAAAAAATGTAGGTACATTTTTGCCCTGCACCCTCACATATCCCAGTTGATCCAGGGGAATGCAACTAAAGAAAACCCCTTATAAGGCTTGGCCAATAAGCCTTTAAAGAGAAAAAAAAATATTCTAAACTTCAGGTAGCAGTCAGATAAAATCCCTGGATCATCCCTGATGGGAATTCGTAAATTATAGTCATGCATGTCCTTTAATGCAAGGAATGACTGCAAGCCCCCTATAAATCCGGATATAACATTTGCCATAACTACTTCCTGCTGTAAAATTTCACATTTTAACCACTCTTACTGTAAAGAATCCCTTCCTAAATAGATAGCAAAAACATTTTTCCTCCATAAGCAGATCATGCCTCCTTATCCTTTGTACAAGTCTAGGGGAAAAAAACAGGGAACACCAAGAGCCCCAATAGTGTAATACATACTGGATAAGGTGGCGATAAATTCATATTGCTAGATACTCACAAGTCAGGGTCACCAGCAGGCAACCACTGTAAAGGCAGGTGGGGAGGTTATCCTGACCCCACTCAGGATAAAGAAGTCGCTCTCTGTAGACAGGAAAAAAGGGTAGCAACCCTCCATCAAGGGTGGACTCGAAATTGTATATAAGGAACAGAGGCGCCAAAAGTATAAATTTAGATTAAATGAGCTTAAAAACCAACTTAATTGGCAAAAATGAAGGAGGAAGTGGTGGTCTTACCTCCCTCAAGCAGACACGACAACGACTGCGATTCAGACAGTCAAACACATTTAGTAGAACCTCCAAAAAATTGCAACGCGTTTCGCAGGCTCAATCCTGCTTCATCAGGCAATACAGGGAGGAGTATCAAGCGATGTGCACAAGGATTCAAGTTAAGCGCCTATTTTCTAGGGGAAATGCTTATCTGCCAAACTTATGTACTACCCTATGATGTATCTATACATGTTAATCAGGTAATCTTGTAGTTTTTCCAAGGTAAATAAGCCCAATTTGTCCAACCTTTGAGGTGTACTAAAGAACAGTTAGTAGATGGAGGTGCCCAAAAATTATAAAAAAAAAAAATCAAAAACAATTTAAAAAGGAGACGTATAATTGGCTTACCTCTCCCATGGGTTTCAAAACAGCCAAACACAGCCAGTATAACGTGACTGAGATTCAACAGTATAGGAATTAACCATTCCTGAGTTAGGGAGTGCTAAATGAGGGGTATCCACTGTGCCGGCCTGCAGAGAGAACTGTAAAGAGCTGCAGGATGAAGAGAGAGCTCAGGAGCATCCAGCTGCTTGTTTGTGTACAATGCAGTAGTCCTTCAAGGCACTCTCTGCCACTCTGCAACTACTAGAAGAAAAGTGAAGTGTTTGGGTTGACAAGCCTGATTGGGCCTGTAGAATGGTAAACAAGAGCCAGAGAAAGGCTTGGCAGAGGACACCAGCTGCTACTTCTGGGAGCTCTCTCTCCTTCCTCCAACCCCTGCTGGATGCTGCTCTATGCAGCCAAGCACAATAGACAACCCTAGTTCAACGCCCCCTAACTCTGGAACCGTGCATCGACCAAGACGGGACATAGTGCAAGTGAAAGCCAAGATTCTTGGCTTTCTTACAATATGTAGATTCCCAAAGTGGAGTAAATATTTTTTAAAAGGGGGCAGTCAAATTTGGTAGATGTGATAAATGACAAGTACCAGTATGTTGAATTACTTTTCAATATACAGTATGTACATTGTTCAACTAAAATAGATCTGGATTGTTTACTAGTTTTTTTTTTTCTCAGCCTTGCAATTGTACAGTATCTTTTGATGGAAAAAGAACCTTCTATTGAGCATGCATTAAGCACAATAATGTCTCTACAAGATGTGGAATACTAATCTTGGTACATCTAATCTTGGTTGTTTTTTTTTCCTTTTGCATTCATGATGTAAGGTCCTAATGAGTTAAAATATATACCTTGCTGAGAAAAAATACACAAAAACAATTAAAACTTGCATTCAAACACAAAGTACATTTCAAAACAGTCCAATGTCTCTCTTCAACTTAAGCTTTAATTCAAGCTACTGTGACTCACAAAAGGTTGAAAGATAGAATGATCAAATTCAAGGCTACAGCTTTTTCTATTCTTCTATGTGTGTTGTATTTAAGTGTAAAATGGTTTACAAGGGAAAGATTAAAAAAAAGCATAGTTACAGTTGCCTAGTTCTTTATGTCCAGTGAATTCAGAGGGTGGATTTAACAGAGGAGGAAAGGAATTCTTACAAGAAGCACAGAAAATATTTCATCTGTTTTATCATGTATGCCTTGCATTCCCCATTATTGAGATGTTTCTTCCTCCTTTTTCTGTGTTACTTTTACAAAGAGTGATCTTAGAACATAGCCTCACACATAAAGAAGAGACTCACATTCATAAAACACGTTTATCCAAAGAAAAATAAATAAGGTAGCTTAAAATTGGCACTTGTTATTGTACTACAAGAGGTTTCTTTGTTCCTTCAAATTAATTTCTTCAGTTCTAATACATAGTATTTTCATTATGAAATAAACCATGTTAGGCTTTCTTTCCACTTGTGAATTGCTGGTCATGGTTCCAGCTACGCGCAGAGACAAGAAGAAGCGACATCAGAAGTGCATAAAGTGCACTGTCTGATGCCTCCAGAGGAACAGTATGAGTAGGGAAAATGAAGCATAGAACCCTAAAGTAGTCTAAGCTAGACACAGAAACTGGAATGTTTTGCAGGACACTATGGATTATTAAAACTTACTGCATAAAAATATATAACAATCTAGTAATGTCTATGGGCACCACAAGAACCTGCTGCCTAAGATTGTAGGAAACCCATCTTGAACATACCGGGCAGCACGGTGGTGTAGTGGTTAGCTCTCTCGCCTTGCAGTGCTGGGTCCCTGGTTCGAATCCCAGCCAGGGCACTATCTGCAAAGAGTTTGTATGTTCTCTCCGTGTCTGCGTGTTTCCTCCGGGCACTCCGGTTTCCTCCCACATTCCAAAAACGTACGGATAAGTTAATTGGCTCCCCCTAAAAAAATTGGCCCTAGACTACAGTACTTACACTACATAATATATAGACATATGGCAATGGTAGGGATTAGATTGTGAGCTCCTTTGAGGGACAGTTAGTGACAAGATATATACACATTGTACAGCGCTGCGTAATATGTCGGCGCTATATAAATACTAAATAATAATAAAATAATAATAATAAATACCCTAAAAAAAAGCAAAGAAAAAAAAAAGAAAGAAAGAAAAATAAAGAAAAAAAAAGTTAAGTGGCCAGGATGCTTAAAGCAGGATTGCCAGCCACAAAATCAAATTCCATTTAAACACTGTGTTTATAATGCTACCAGGAACCTCACCCTGCAGTGCAAACTCTTCAATCTATTCAGAAATGTCTCTGCTGTAATTATCTTATCTCAGTATATCAGGCTCTATTCTTTCGCCGTCAGGCTCTATTCTTCAAAGACAGTGAAAGAGGGAAGCTTGTCATCTACACTTTCACATTCCTGCTTCTCATTGATTGGGGTGAGCACTAGGGATGGCTCGAACCTCCGATTTTAGGTTCACGAACCTCGAACGCGAACTTCCGCAAAACTTCAGGTTCGCACGAACTTTGCAAACTGCAATAGACTTCAATGGGGAGGCGAACTTTGAAAATTACAAACATTTTTGCTGGCCACAAAAGTGATGGAAAAGATGTTTCAAGGGGTCTAACACCTGGAGGGGGACATGGCGGAGTGGGATACATGCCAAAAGTCCCGGGGAAAAATCTGGATTTGACTCACAACAGCGTTTTAAGGGCAGAAATCACATTGCATGCTAAATTGGAGGCATAAAGTGCTTTAAAACATCCTGCATGTGTATACATCAATCAGGTAGTGTAATTAGTGTACTGCTTCACACTGACAGACCAAACTCACTGTGTAATGCACCGCAAACAGCTGTTTGTGTAGTGACGGCCGTGCTGCACTGGTGCGCACCATGGCGAGAGTGCAGGCGATAGCGGTTTTCAAGCCCATATGGTCACCGGGCTGAGGCAGCTCAATGACAGAACAACAGTGACTGTCCAGCTGATCAAAATTTGGTCTGTCCACAATGAAGCAACGACCTTATTATCTTGGGTATGCCCCCCCCCCTTGGGTATGCCCCCACCCCCCCCGAGACTCATATAGCCGGCAGTCAATGCTTCATTGTGATACGCAAGCCCCTTCGCTGCGGCAAGGCAACAATCCTGAAGGGGAACTGACACATGTACATGCCTTTTGTTTTGTTGTTGCAGCCGCAGTGCAGCCAGAAAAATTAGGCAGGCATGTACACGCACCAGAAAAATTATTATAGCGGCTGCAGGCCTTAAAAATTCAGGAATCCGCCTGGAGTCCTGGACCCTGTTGGTGGTGGCGGAGAAGGCAGTCAAGCAGCCTGCAGGCAGAGATGCTGTGTGGAGACCGACTTAATCTTGGGGCAGGCAGTCACACAGCGTGCAGGCAGAGATGATGTGTGTGGGGACTGACAGTCTTCGGGCGGGCAGTAGCCCTCCGGGATCCATGCCTCATTCATTTTGATAAAGGTGAGGTAATTCTCAGTGACTTCTCAGTGACAATGCCTCCAGCTGTGCAGAAGGTCCTTTCTGACAGGACGCTTGAGGCAGGGCAAGACAGAAGTTGGATGGCAAATTGTGATAGCTTTGGCCACAGGTCAAGCCTGCACACCCAGTAGTCCAGGGGTTCATCGCTGCTCAGAGTGTCTACATCCAGACTTAAGGCCAGGTAGTCGGCTACCTGCCGGTCGAGGCGTTGGTGGAGGGTAGATCCGGAAGGGCTAAGGTGAGGCGTTGGACTAAAGAATGTCCGCATGTTCGACATCACCATGAGATTGCTGAAGCGTCCTGTCCTTGCCTGCGTGGACATGGGAGAAGGATTACTGGCAGTGGTACCTTTATTCCATTGTGCTGTGACATCACCCTTAAACGCACTGTAAAGCATAGTTGCCAGTGTGTTCTGCAAGTGCTGCATCCTTTCTGCCTTCAGGTGAGTTGGTAACATCTCCACCACTTTGTGCTTATACCAAGGGTCTAGTAGCGTGGCCACCCAGTACAGGTCATTCCCCTTGAGTTTTTTTATACGAGGGTCCCTCAACAGGCTGGAAAGCATGAAAGACAACATCTGCACAAATTTGGATGCAGACGTACTATCCATCTCCTCTTGCTCTTCCTCAGTGATGTCAGGTAAGTTCTCCTCCTCCCGCCAGCCAAGGGAAAGTGGAGCAGCACAAGCCCCCTGCGACGCCTGCTGCGGTTGTTCTTCCGCCTCCTCCTCCTCAAAAAAAACCCCACCTTCCTCATCATCTGACTCCTCTTTCCCACATGACTCTTCCTCCTCCTCCTCCCCCCTCTGTGCTGCCGCAGGTGTTGAGGAAACATCTGGTTCTGCTGAGAATTGATCCCACAATTCTTCCTCCTGTTCCTGCTCACGCTCCTCCACAGCTTGATCCACCACTCTACGCACGGCATGGTCCATGAAGAAAGTATATGGGATCAAGTCGCTGATGGCACCTTCACTGCGACTCACCAAGTTTGTAACCTCCTCAAATGGCCGCATGAGCCTGCAGGCATTTCGCATGAGTGTCCAGTACTTCGGCCAGAACATCCCTATCTCCCCAGAGCATGTCCTTTTACTGTAGATGTAGAGATTCTGGTTGACGGCCTTCTCCTGTTGTAGCAGGCGGTTAAACATCAGGAGCGTTGAATTCCAGCGAGTTGGGCTATCGCAAATCAAGCGCCTCACCGGCAAGTTGTTTCTCCGCTGAATATCGGCCAAGCATGCCATGGCCATGTAAGACCGCCTGAAATGCCCACACACCTTCCTGGACTGCTTCAGGACGTCCTGTAAGCCTGGGTACTTACACACAAATCTCTGAATTATTAGATTCAGCACATCTGCCATGCAGGGTACATGTGTCAACCTTCCCAAATTCAAAGCCGAAATGAGATTGCTGCCGTTGTCACACACCACGTTGCCAATCTCCAGCTGGTGCGGGGTCAGCCACTGATCCACCTGTTTGTTAAGAGCAGCCAGGAGAGCTGCTCCAGTGTGACTCTCCACTTTGAGGCAAGACATGTCTAAGATGGTGTGACACCGTCGTACCTGGCATGCAGCATAGGCCCTGGAGAGCTGGGGCTGTGTAGTTGTAGAAGAGATCGCAGCACCAGTAGAGTAGCACTGCCACTCAGCAAAGGAGGAGGAGGACGACAACAGCGAAGAGGATGTAGCAGGAGGAGTAGAAGAGGAGGTGGCAGCAGGCCTGCCTGCAAGCCGTGGAGGTGTCACAACTAGGTCCGCTGCACAGCCACGTACTCCCTGCTTGCCAGCGGCAACCAGGTTGACCCAAAGGGCTGCGTAAGTAATGTACCTGCCCTGACCGTACTTGTCAGACCAGGCATCCGTGGCATCCGCAGTTTGGGTATTGCCTTTTTTGAGAAATAATTGCGGCCTGGTATCTTGCACTGCAGTGTCCCAATGGCCACAAATTTTTGGAAGGCCTCAGAGTCCACCAGCTGGTATGGTAACAGCTGTCGAGCTAACAGTTCCGCCAAGCCAGCTGTCAGACGCCGGGCAAGGGGGTGACTGGCAGAGATTGGCTTCTTCCGCTCAAAGAATTCCTTCATGGACACCTGGCTGGTGCTGTGGGCAGAGGAGCAGGAACCGCTCAAGGTGAGAGGCGGAGTGGAGGAGGGTGGCTGTGAAGGTGCGAGGGAGAAAGCAGCTGAAGATGATGCACCTGAAGGAGGAAGAGGAGGAGGGTGGCTTTGCTTTTGTGTGCTGCTTTTCCTCAGGTGGTCTTACCATTGCAGTTGTGTGCCTTTTCTCCATGTGCCTTCGTAAGGCAGTTGTCCCTACGTGGGTGTTGGCCTTTCCACGGCTCAATTTATGGTGGCAGAGAGTACAGATGGCATTGCTCAAATCTGAGGCAGACACACAAAAAATTTCCACACCACTGAGCCCTGGGGTAATGGCACTATGGCGGCGTCAGCAGCTGACGTTGAAGGGCATGTTGGCTGGCTGTCCATAGGTGGCGATACGTGGCGCCGGACACTGCCACCAGCTGTTTCTGATGATGACCTCCACCTGCTTCTTTCAGGAACTCATCTCCCCCTACTCCTCTCTGACTCCCCCTCTGAACTGTCCCCTTGGTCATCTTGTTTATTAGGATCCCACGTGGCATCCATGGCGGTATCATCATCATCATCATAATCATCCTCCCCAGCTTCGCTTGTATCAGACACCTCCAAAACTGCACCACCAGCAGGTACTTCATTATCCTCCTCCTCACACCTTACGTCCATAGTGTCGTCTAACTCAGACATATAAGGTGGTGTAACTTGCTTCATCTTGTTGTAACAATAATGGTTGTGAATCAGTGAATTCCCCACCAAATAACTCCTGCGAAGTGTCAAATGTAGCAGATGTGGTGCTTGGAGTAGCACTGGTGGCTGTGGAAGATGAGGTGTTCTGTGTTAAATAGTCAACCACGTCCTGACAATCTTGGGAGTTGATGGGACGTACCTTCTTCTGAGCACTGTACTTTGGTCCAGGGCCGCACGAAATCACGTCAGCACGACCTCGAACAGACCTGCCGGATGGCTTGCCTCTAGCTCTGCCTCTTGTTTTGTCCATATCGGGGGGGGGGGGGGGGAGGGGTGAAGTGAAAGGTATGCACTGATTTGGCTAATACAATGTGCAGTCACACAGGTGCAGTGAAAGGTATGCAGTGACTGGTATTACAATACAATGTGCAGCTGTCACACAGGTGCAGTGAACAGGTATGCATGGACTGGTATTACAAATGTGCAGGTGTCACACACACAGGTACCGTGAACAGGTATGCAGTGACTGGTATATAATATAGCACTGCGTGCAGTCACGTTGGTGCACTGTTAACAGATATGTAGTGACTGGTATCAATACAATGTGCAGCTGTCACACACACAGGTACCATGAACAGGTGCAGTGACTGGTATATAACACTGCATGCTTCTGTCACACAGGTGCCGTAAACATGAACAGGTATGCAGTGATTGGTATTACCAATGTGCAGCTGTCACACACACAGGTACCGTGAACAGGTGCTGTGACTGGTATATAACACTGCGTGCTGCTGTCACACTAGTGCAGTAAACATGAACAGGTATGCAGGGATTGGTATTACAAATGTGCAGCTGTCACACACACAGGTACCGTGAACAGGTGCAGTGACTGGTATATAACAGTGCGTGCTTCTGTCACGCAAGTGCAGTAAACATGAACAGGTATGCAGTGATTGGTATTACAAATGTGCAGCTGCCTGTCACACACGTGCAGTGAAAAGGTAGGCACTGAATGTGCTGGGCCTGGCAGTGGCACAGTAGGAATTAGCAAGGGACCAAGGGCCAGCTGCGACTGACTGACAGGGCTGTAAATGCAAGTGTTAGTGGGACACACACACACAAAAATAATAGATCACAAAAACAACATTAGCTCTCAAAAGAGCAGTGAGGGGTGTTCTTTAGCAATGAGTATCAGCAAGGAGCAAGCTAAAAAGCCTAACAAGAGCCTAACTAAGCTTCCCCTATGTCTACAGCAGGTTCCTCTCTCTTCTCTAATTACTGCAGCTACCTGAGTGAGGGAAATGGCTGATGCTGCCTGCCTTTTATAAGGGGAGGGGGGGTGGGCTCCAGGAGGGAGTGTAGCCTGATTGGCTACCATGTGTCTGCTGACTGTGATGTAGAGGGTCAAAGTTGAACCTAATGATGTAGTATAGGAGGCGGTTTGAACTCGCATATAGGCAAACCACCGAAGTTCGCGCAAATCGGTTCATTGTCGAACCATTCGGGCCATCTCTACTGAGCACATTGCAGTGTGATAGGCGGAGGCTGAAATCCGAGACTATGCTCACACATGGTTAGAAAGCAAGCCAGATTGACAAGGCAGATTGGAGGAGAACTAAGGGAGGAAATTACATCAGGATTTAGCTTCAGACTGTGGGAAAAAGAAATGGAGACTGCCAGGAACAGAATTCTCTTCATTTACTATAAAAAAATTCACTATACTCAAAACATTGACAGTACAATACATCTGTTGTGAAAGTAGATCAAGTATTTACCTACTTATATATGTGTTTTTTTTTCTGGCATAGTATGGCTGACCCTCCTGCTTTAACATTCCACCTCTTAACATAACCTTGACAGCTGTTTTAGCAATCCATGCAGATGCCTAGGGTAACACTTTTTATTCACTGCTCGGAGTCCCTTTAAATGGTGTATGACACAGCTAATCTTAGCACACTGGACTTTATGGAATTCTTATATACAACTTCTCATATCTTTAACCATTTTAGGTTCCTGGGTTTTACCTCTTGAGATTCCTAACAATATTGGTGTTACTGCTGTGTCACTATTGATACAGCAATAAAATAGTAACATATTTAGTTTGGTTGAAAAAAGACATACGTCCATCAAGTTCAGTGAAAAAGGGAAAAACAAACAAACAAACAAAAAACAAACCATGCTCAACCCACACATATCCCAATTGATCCAGCGGAAGGCGAAACACCTTATAAAGCCTGGGCCAATTAGCCATAAGGCCTTGTTCCCACTATACGTGCTGCCATGCACATTTTGGCAGTGCGTATGGGGCTTGATTCACTATGCGGTGCTAACCTACTTAGCACGTCTAAAGTCTTTAGGCGCGCTAACCAGGGTGCTAAGTAGGTTAGCACCGGTTTTCTCAATTAGATCACGCGCAAAGTTTTGTGCGCGCAAAGTCCTATGCGCGTGCTAAGTCCCATAGGCTTTAATGGGCACTTCGCGCAGTTTTGCACGCGTAAAGTTTTGCGCGCAAAATGCTCGTTTAGACGTGCTAAGGGGGTTTTCACAGGCGTGCTAACAGTTAGCACCGCTTTGTGAATCAAGCCCCTAGTGTGCGACACACAAGAACGGCAGTGTGCATAGACAGCACTTCTACCGTCCCAATCATATGCACCTCGCAGCAGTGCGATGCGCTAGGGTTATACTGGGGGCAGCCATTAGCAATTCCTCCATTGCCAGACACCACCTACTCCACCAGTGTGCCGGATTTTGTCCCGGCAATTTGAAACGAAGGGAGGGGTTCCTCGAATAAATGTAAAATATTTTATATTTGTCATCATGCAGCTGAAAAAAGGCTGCTATTTATTATTATAATTTAGAAAATAGATTTTATTTCTGAAATCTTGTATTTTTAATTTGGGTCCACTTCTAAAAATACACCCACATACACTTTTATATATAGAAATACATACATTTTTATACATTTGTAACCCCTTACACTCCTACCCTATAGTTACCAAAATACAAAAACATTTTTTAAAAAATAACATCATTTAAAAATAAATAAATACATAAATAGTTACTTTAGGGACTTTTAATTTGTATGTCATGAGGGTATATTACTGTTATTTTTGTAAATAAAGGCTCGTAATTATTCATATAGTATTAAAAAAACATTAAACGTAAAAAAATACACCTTTATTTCCAAATGAAGTATTATCACCATACATTGTAGTAGGGACAGAGTTTAAGTATTGTAATAATCCAGACAAATTGGCAAATAAAACGTGTGAGTTTTATTTATCGTAGCACATCTTATTTTACAACTATAATGGCTGAAAATAATGTTTTTTTCATTATTCCCTTTAAAGTGCATATGGAATATAATAATTCTTAGCAAAAAATACCACCCAAAGAAAGACTAATTTGTGGCAAATAAATCAATATATAAATCATTTTGATGTGATAAGTAACAATAAAGTTATTGGCGAATGAATGGGAGGAGTGTGATGTAAAAATTGCTCAGGATTTTAAGAGGAAAAAAAATGTGGTTGGGAAGTGGTTAATGTAGGCTGTGATCTATGATCATAATAATGTAATAATAATAATAATCATAATGTAGGCTATGATTACATACAGTGGAGGAAATAATTATTTGACCCCTCACTGATTTTGTAAGTTTGTCCAATGACAAAGAAATGAAAAGTCTCAGAACAGTATCATTTCAATGGTAGGTTTATTTTAACAGTGGCAGATAGCACATCAAAAGGAAAATCGAAAAAATAACCTTAAATAAAAGATAGCAACTGATTTGCATTTCATTTAATGAAATAAGTTTTTGAACCCTCTAACAATAAAAGACTTAATACTTAGTGGAAAAACCCTTGTTTGCAAGCACAGAGGTCAAACGTTTCTTGTAATTGATGACCAAGTTTGCACACATTTTAGGAGGAATGTTGGTCCACTCCTCTTTGCAGATCATCTCTAAATCCCTAAGGTTTCGAGGCTGTCTCTGTGCAACTCTGAGCTTGAGCTCCCTCCATAGGTTTTCTATTAGATTAAGGTCCGGAGACTGACTAGGCCACTCCATGACCTTAATGTGCTTCTTCTTGAGCCACTTCTTTGTTGCCTTTGCTGTATGTTTTGGGTTTTTGTCGTCCTGGAACACCCATCCACGACCCATTTTCAGTTTCCTGGCAGAGGGAAGGAGGTTGTCGTTCAGGATTTCACGATACATGGCTCCGTCCATTTTCCCATTAATGCGATTAAGTTGTCCTGTGCCCTTAGCAGAAAAACACCCCCAAAGCAAAATGTTTCCACCCCCATGCTTGACGGTGGGGACGGTGTTTTGGGGGTCATAGGCAGCATTTTTCTTCCTCCAAACACAGCGAGTTGAGTTAATGCCAAAGAGCTCTATTTTGGTCTCATCAGACCACAGCACCTTCTCCCAGTCACTCACAGAATCATTCAGGTGTTCATTGGCAAACTTCAGACGGGCCTGCACATGTGCCTTCTTGAGCAGGGGGACCTTGCGAGCCCTGCAGGATTTTAATCCATTGCAGTGTAATGTGTTTCCAATGGTTTTCTTAGTGAATGTGGTCCCTGCTAATTTGAGGTCATTCACTAACTCCTCCCGTGTAGTTCTAGGATGCTTTTTCACCTTTCTCAGAACCATTGACACCCCACGAGGTGAGATCTTGCGTGGAGCCCCAGAGCGAGGTCGATTGATGGTCATTTTGTGCTCCTTCCATTTTCGAACAATCGCACCAACAGTTGTCACCTTCTCTCCCAGCTTCTTGCTAATGGTTTTGTAGTCCATTCCAGCCTTGTGCAGGTCTACAATTTTGTCTCTGACATCCTTGGACAGCTCTTTGGTCTTTCCCATGTTGGAGAGTTTGGAGTCTGCTTGATTGATTGAATCTGTGGACAGATGTCTTTTATACAGGTGACTAGTTAAGACAGGTGTCCTTAATGAGGGTGACTAGTTGAGTAGAAGTGTCTAACCACTCTGTGGGAGCCAGAACTCTCAATGGTTGGTAGGGGTTCAAAAACTTATTTCACTCAATGAAATGCAAATCAGTTGCTATCTTTTATTTAAGGTTATTTTTTAGATTTTCCTTTTGATGTGCTATCTGCCACTGTTAAAATAAACCTACCATTGAAATGATACTGTTCTGAGACTTTTCATTTCTTTGTCATTGGACAAACTTACAAAATCAGTGAGGGGTCAAATAATTATTTCCTCCACTGTAGTTACATAGTTATTTGGGTTGAAAAAAGACATACGTCCATCGAGTTCAACCAGAGAACAAAGTACAACACCAGCCTGCTCCCTCATATATCCTTGTTGATCCAGAGGAAGGCGAAAAACCCTTACAAGGCATGGTTCGATTAGCCCCAAAAGGGGAAAAATTCCAGATGGAAATCAGATACAATCCCTGGATCACATCACTGGGCATTACCTAGTAATTGTAGCCATGGATGTCTTTCAATGCAAGGAAAGCATCTAAGCCCCCTTTAAATGCAGTTATAGAATTTGCCATAACTACTTTCTGTGGCAATGCATTCCACATCTTAATCACTCTTACTGTAAAGAACCCTTTCCTAAATAAATGGCTAAAACGTTTTTCCTCCATGCACAGATCATGTCCTCTAGTCCTTTGATCTAATTCACAAAATTGGGGAAGGCAAAAGGTGCCTTGCCTCAGGCACCAAAAATGGCCAGAAATGGCCCTGCTTGATATACTGTTTATAAAACTATGGGTGAGTACACCTATGACAGACACTATTCCACGACTCGCGGACCTCGCACTCTGTTGAGCTGCTCTTACTAAGTTACATAAGCACACTTTAATCAATGGTTATATGCCTAGCCTTCTGTTATTGCAATTTTGACAAGAGTGAGGTCTGCCTAACAGAGGATAAACTACCTTCTGGGTGATGTGATTGGTAAAGTTCCTCCCCCCTCTCCCCATTTCTAACAATTATTTTCTCTAAAGTCTATGCCGTCCTTGAAGTATCTGACAACACTCTGCCTCTTTCATCCTCACATTGGCAATCCTTGCATGCACTTTTATGTATCAATCCGTAAAAAATAGAAACATTCAGCTGGCCAACTATGCCTACGTGTCACATTGCCTTGTAATGGCTACTGTAAAACTCTCAATAGTTGCTTTTTTTGTGTAAATGGTAGAAAAAACTGAACTGAAAGTGTGTACAAAAGTCTATTGTTTCATCACTTAAAAGTTGGTATTGTCCCAGCGTCTACAGCACAACATCCCTTCCTTGTCACGTTTTCTTAATTTTGATGGCTCAGATATTATTCCTCCAACTCCTTAACAAGAGGGGCAGACTGTTTCTTCATACAAGCAACAAGAAAACTGAATGAACAAAGAGCATCTGATGTTTTATTCACTTGGATGGACATCCACATGTATTAAACTTTATAGACAAATATTTTAATCCTCTTCGGATAGCAGCTGCTATATTGTTTTTTCACTTGCAATTCACCTTGACTATCACAGTAAGAAGCTGATGTGACGTTCTTCCTGTTTACCAGTAAGTGCTTTTCCATTACAGGTAAAAAAAAAATAAAAAAATATTAGAGCTATACTATGCACAGTGCAATGTTCTGCAGCTGTGAAGTCATGGATCACTGACTCATTAAATGAGCGTTAAGAACACCCACTAATTACTAAAATGCATTATTACTGCACTATTTTTATACAAGGTTTCAAAGTAAGATGCTGACATTTCTCTTCACTGTATAGCAATGATATTGTATTTTACTTTCTAAAAAGGTTTTACTCTTAACACAGATGAAATGCAGCCTTTGTTTAAAATTGATGTATTAGCAGAAATTGTTCCCAAACTTGACCTCAACGCCTGACCATCAGTTCACATTTTATAGCTCTCCAGTCAAATGGAGAGACAACAAGTTAGCAATTTTATAATAATCCTAATGCATGCCTAAACTACCATAACAGTAATCTCCATGAAGGCTGGGCGTACAGATATGGTGCTGCAAGTATCAATACAGAGCACTGAGTCTCACAGCACAGTTGATCACAAAAAAAAAGTTGGAGTATAGTTCATACTTCTGTATTATGTGAATGGACAGCTTAAAGGACAACAGCAGGGCTGCCAGGCTACTGGTATTGTTTAAAATGAAATAAATATGGCAGCCTCCATAGTCTTCTCACTTCAATTGTCCTTTAAAGAGGAACTGTACTGAATATAATGTAATGAATAATATTGCTTATTTTTAAAAATGTTACTTTATAAATTATTTAGTCAGTGTTTCCCCATTATAAAATCTTCTCTCGCCTTTTCCTCACATTGATTTACATTTACAAATGTATCACAAATGCTGACATCTATACTGCTGGCAGGTGCATCACTGCAGATAGTTTGTTTACTTTGTGAACTGAACGGAAACCCTGGGGTTTAATGCAGTAGCTTGCAGTAATATTGCCTAGCACAGACAGAGCAAAGCAATATTACGCTTACTTGCGCACCAAGTACTGCAAGTTACGCTATTAGAGTGACCCGAGGTGCTAGAGTAGCGTGACTTTTGCTACAGTAACATGCACCGTTAGTAACATTTGCGCTACTCGCTTCGGTAAGTAAGGGTAATATTGTTGTTTGCTGTCTTTGGATAATAAACACCTCAGGCTAAGAACTGGGAGGGTGGTGCTATATACTGATATACAGCACGATGTAGCTATAGGAAGTGTTTTGGATGCTGAAACCAGGATAATTAACCTAAAAGTGGGCATCCTGAATAATTTACTGCCTTCTATGTTGGTGGAACATGGGCAGGTAAAGATGCATTTGGCCGGGTTGTGGACAGCAGCAGAAGCCACTGGACACTAGGGCAGCAGTGAATTACAATTACATTACAGCAAAACTGTAGCAATAAAAAAAATGTCCCTGACCCCTCCCTGCCTTGTCATTCCAGCGCAGTCACACACCCCATATATGCCTTCAGTGACCCTTGCTTCACTCGTCTTCATACTGCACATGCTCATGCTGACTGGTCAAGAGGAGCACTCAGAGACATGAGCAATACCAATTAGGAAGGGAAATAATTACAGTGGGCGGTACACACCAAAAAACAAAACTCTTCTGAGGGTCCCTGAGGTGGCGTAACTTCACAGGGGAGACAGTGATAAAACGAAAAGGCTGAAAGGGGAAAGGCTATAGGATCCAGAGCCTTTCCTCTCCATAAAAAAAGTATTAGACCTTTTTTGTCATCACTTCAGATTTGCTTTAAAGAAGACCTGAACTCTTGCACAGAACAGACGGAAAAAGGAGAAATGCACCCTGTAGGTATTTAAAGAGTTTATCCTATTTAATTCACCCTCATTTGTGTCTAATCACAAGTTGTAATTTGATCTCTCCTCTGTGTCACATGACTGGCACGGCAGATATGGCAGATAAGATTATTTGAAAGCACAGGCGGTTAACAATAGGTCTTCTTCCATGAATCAGTGAGTAGAAACCATGCAAATTTATTTTAGGATTTGTAGGTGTAACATATAAATGTTTTTAATTTAAAGGTTAATATGCTGTTGCATATCTTTTAAAGCAGAGAGGACGTTCTGAGTTCAGGTCCACTTTAAAATTGTGACCACTTACAGAGCCTCCATATCATGGATCATTTGGGCTGGTATAGCTAGTATGGGGGAACCCCACGCAGGTTGACTTAGCCATCCTGGCTACACCAGCCTGCAAGAGTGACACGGAGTTAACGAAAATTTACCCAGGGGGAGGGGTGGTTTGAGGGTACTATGTAATTTTTTTTTAAAATAAAACAAAACACATAGTGCCCCCTCCAAAGCGTTAAAGAATTCCTTGTTACTCATGCAGGCTGGTATAGCCAGGATAGCTGAGTCAACCTGTGTGAGGCTCTGCTGCGTATGCGGAATTTGGGACCCCCAGATGTCCTGCCCCTTCCAGGTGAATAGGGATATGTAAAAAATAAAATAAAATATAAAAATAAACTTTATTGGGAGAAAAAAAAAATCTCTTCTTTTTTTACTCTTCTGTTTTTCATGTCACTTCTTTCTTCTTTTACTTCTCTCTTCTTCTTCTCTTTTAATTCCCCTTTTATTTATTTCTTCTTCTTTAAATCTTGATGTAGGGGTCCTCTCTGCTCCACTGTCCCACACTGTTGTTCTGCTCCTTCTTCTGCCCACTCTTCTGCTATAATGCTCATGTAGCCCCAGCAAAATACAGTTGAGCCTTCCGCTGGGGCTTTTTATTGTTCTGCTTTGTGAACATTGTAGCAGGAGAGGGGGCAGAAGAAGGAGCAGAGCAGCAGCATGGGACAGGAAAGCAGAGGGAACTGGATGTGAATTTTTTTTTTACTATAAGATAAATAAGGAGTCAGAACTAACTCCCGTTACCTACTGAAATCCCTGACATCTGGGGTCTCTTTAGTAAAGGAAGCTCCCAAATGACTAAAGCAGCCCACAGGACATGGCGATACGTCTTTTCACCTGCTCCGAGCAGGTAAAAAGATTTGCCTATGTTTGACTGGAAGCATCTCTTCCGGGGAGGTGAATTGCATAGGGCCTACGGTTTCGAATGTCACATTAACTTATTATCAACCACTGCTCCCAAGTCCATATCCAAGTTTGGTGTTCCCAGAGGTTTCAAATTTCGTTTATTTGGAGCTGTGGCATATGCACGTTCAAAATGCATGACCTTTACTACATTTATTCAGCCATACAGCCACCCATACAACCATATTGTTCAATGTTCTTCTGTAGTATGATGAAAGAAAAGCCCCAAGGGCAGAATCTGTCTCCCTGGTGCCATTTTTTCATGCCTGAGAGTCATAGCTGAGGATACCCTTCAAAGTAAGCAAAGCCCTTTTTAAAGCGGGATTGTCGGCCACAAAATCCATTTCATTTAAACACTGCACTGTGTCTGTACTGCTACCAGGAATCTCACCCTGCATTGCAAGCACTCCATTGTATTCATAAATGAGGTGAAGAATCTCTTTTAAAACCCATGGTAAAATCTCGTTTCCTCTGCACAATCCTGCAACTGTTATCCACAAAATGTTCTATAAATGCTGCATGCAAAGTCTTTGAATAAAACCAGAAAAATATCCTTGTTGTTTGAGATCGCATACAAATAAAATGTTAACTGGCCAGGTTAAAAGAAGAAAAATACACCTCTAGTTAAACCTGAGGTGTCTTCCTCCCCTCTAAACTACTGTATGTCCACATATATGATATGGATTAACACTCCAGTACTCGTAAGTGCTGAATAAACTGAAAGTTCTCTCCAACAGCAGTTCAAACTCCTCTTTAAAACACTAAACAGATTATAAGAGAACTGTTTTGGAGGAAAAATATATTCTTTTTTCTGGAAATGTAATGTTTTGCTAAATGACAATTCTGTCATATTTTTTTTTATTTTTTAAATCTCTCCACAGAACCATTGACCGCTTGCTCAGACTTTGACAGTTAAGTCAGAACAGTTCTTTTTCTCATCCATGGCTTCAGCGGGGCTGCAAAACTTTGCTTTCATTATTGCAATTATAAGTATGTGTGCTGCCATTACTGCTACTTTGCTGCCAAACTGGAAGGTGAAAGGAGATACCGGGAGCAACATTGTTACTGCTGTTACTCAAATGCAGGGTCTTTGGATGGATTGCACGTGGTACAGTACTGGCATGTTTAGTTGCACTGTTAAATACTCAATTCTTTCACTCCCTGTTTACATTCAGACTGCAAGGACTTCTATGGTATTATCTTGTATAGTGTCTAGCTTGGGGATTTGTGTCTCGATTGTGGGAATTAAATGTACCAAGCTTGGAGGTGACCCACAGACTAAAATCAATGTAGTTTTTGCTGGTGGGACATGCTTTCTGCTTGCTGGAATCTTTGGTATGATCTCAGCAAGTTGGTACATGAAAGAGATCATCTCCAACTTCCTGGATCCATCCATTCCACAGAGTAGAAAACATGAACCGGGAGGCGCAGTTTACATCGACTTTTTCTCTGCTGCTCTGCATTTTTTAGCAGGTGCCATGCTTTGTGCTTCCTGCACTAAAAAACACAATAAAGAAGGCAATTCTCATCTCAAAAAAGCAACAGTTGTTGCAGTCCAGCAACCAGAAAATAACAGTGCAAGTTACAACCTTCAAGACTACGTATAAATGGAAAATGCCACGAAGCAGCAAGGAATTATCTGATGCAAAGAACTTTCTTCCTTATTGTGGGTAAGGACGTTAATATTTTATCTAGGAACAGTATTGTAATTAAAATGTAAACAGAAGTTTTGAATAATTGTAAGAATCATCATCATATTTTTTGTTTTATAAACAATTTTATAGATTGTACATTCTGAAAATACAGTATATAACAGTCACTATGTCCCAATCATTCTAACAAAATACACTCATTTCATATTTATTGCTTCATTTTATTATGCAATAATGCAAAGTTAAAAAATAATCTCCTCAAAAGGAGCATATTTCTGAATTTAAAAAATATATATAGGTTTTTCTTGCACCATATTCAATTTTTTTGAGTTTCCCCTGTAGGTGAAAGTACTATAAAGCATCTTAAAGAGACTGTAATTAAAAAAAAAACCCTCTGGGGGATACTTACCTCGGGAGAGGGAAGCTTCAGGGTCCCATTGAGGCTTCCCCCTCCCCTGCAGGTTCAGGGAATCCAGCGCTGGCTCCCCCGAATAACCCCCCAATCTTCCCCCAACAAGCTTGACAAGGGCTTTTACCTCGCCGGGTTCCAGCGCAGGCGCAGCAGCGCCTTCGTGCTAGGCGGAAATAGTTGAACCCGATCGTATCGGTCGCGTTCGGCTATTTCCGCCTTAACCCGAATAAAGAGACTGCTCAGGATTGCGGTAGGTAAATATTAACCTCACCACACTTCCGAGGACCCTGGCACTTGAACAGAGGGACAGAGGGGGATGGGGGAAGTCTCATTAGGATCCAGAGGCTTACCCCTCCCGAGGTAAGTATTCCCCAGAGGTTTTTTTTTTTTCCATTACAGTTTTTCTTTAACGTGGAGAAAAAACTCAACGTGTAAGTAATTAGCAGCCTGGTTTTGCAGGTCTAGGGTCCTAATTTAGATTCACAGTAAAGGCCATTACCTGTATGTTTTTTCTCTGTATATGTACGTTTCCTCTCCTTGTATTCATTCTTAAAGGGTATGTTAACTGAAAAATTCCCCATTTTTACTTACTTAAGCGGAACTGAAGAACTTAAAAAAACTAAGTATTTCACTTACTTGGGGCTTCTGCCAGCCTCTTGCAGCCTTCCTGTCCCGCGCCGATACTCCATGATCCTCCGTTCTCCCACCGCCAACTAGTTTTGCTACCGTCAACATGTAAGTCGATGGCAACTGCGCCTGCGTGTCCCGAGCCACACATATCTTTCTTCGCGTTCCAGCCTGCAAAAGCTGTCCAACTCAACCAGTCGTCGGCTACTGCGGATGCACAGCCCTGGTCACGTGCCTCCTCTATCATCACTGGGAGCAGTTGGCTCATGCATGGTTATACTTTTTACAAACTGCACAAGCGCACAATGCGCCCAGCTATGGGAGCATGATCGTCGAGAAGGCGTGCGGCCTGGAGCTGCACAGGCAGCTTTCAGAGGAGCATAGCTGCTGCAGTGATCAGAGCGGAACCAAAATAATTACAGGGGGCTAGAAGAAGCCCCGGGTAAGTTAACCTGGGTGAATTGTATTCACTTTAAATTTCCTTTAAAGAGGAACTTCAGCCTAAACAAACATACTGGCATTAAGTTACATTAGTTATGTTAATTAAAATAGATTGGTAATATAATCTCTTACCTACCCTGTTTTAAAAGAACAGGCAAATGTTTGATTTCATGATGGCAGCCATCTTTTTGGTTGAAAGGAGGTGACAGGGAGCATGAGACACAGTTCCAACTGTCCTGTGTGCTGAGCACCTCTCCCAGTTGCTAGGCAACGTGAACAACAACATAGGAAATCCCATCATGCTCTGCACAGCATCAGGGAAAAAAAGCCCAGATGACCCCAGGCAGGGAAGTGTCTAATTAGGCAGAATTTTGATATTTTTCACTTAGGAATTTATTCACATTTGTTGCCAGTGCTTTACACATTAATGGCTGTGTGTGGCGTTATTTACATGGGACGGCAAATTTACACTGTTATGCAAGCTATATCCTGACTACTTTACATTGTATCAAACAGTCATATCTTCAGTATTGTCCCATGACCAGATAAAATAACATATTTACATAAATGTGAGAGGTGTACTCACTTTTATGAACTACCGTACCACTGAAGTACTGTATTTCCTTTCTAAACAAGGATTCCCCACTTAAACAGAGCAGAAAGCCTGCTCTCAGCTAGGTGGGACAAGACATAACCTGAGCAGAGCTGGCAGCCACTGTTGGTGTTATGAACTTATAGGTTGTGGTAATTAAATGTAATATCTATATACATACAGTTCATATATTTCATATCTATATACATACAGTTCATACAGCTAGGCAGATCTTGGTCACCAAAATCTATGACAAAATATTACAAATAAAGCTGTAAAAAAGATAAAATGTAAAATATTATCTAATGCATAGCCTTACCTCAGGTTTAGGAATAAAGGCACGACCAGGAATAGAAAAACAATGTTTTACATCACACAGATATTGCGTCATGATAGACAATCTACTTCGATTTCTATTACCAGCAACAGCTGTCATCCTCTGCATAACAAATGAATAAAATTTTTTTTATAAAACTAGAATTGAGTCAATCTTAAAATAAAGTCATAATCTTGTGTTTATAGTAAAAATAAGCAGACAATTTGGTGGAAAGTATTGGCCTCTTTCAGAACACAAATTTTGAGCGTTCAGACCTTAAAGTGTACCTGACATGGTACACTGGCCCTTATTTATACTTACCTGGGGCTTCCTCCCTCTTCATCCTCTTCGGCTCTCTGTTCTGCCGCTATGACTCCTGGTAATCCAGTCAGTCGCTGCCAGTCATGGGCTGCTGCGCATGTGCGGCTCGGCCGTGCATGTGCCGCCGCCGGGCTCCCGTTCCTGGGATCGTTGTGAGCTTGCTCACTACTGCGCTCACTCCCAGGGACGGGAGCATAGTGGGGAGGGGGTGTGCGCGGCCGAGCCCTGCATGCACAGAATCCCCTGACCGGCGCCGACTGACTAGATTACCTGGAGTCATAGCTATACTGGCCACATGGGGGGGACACAAGAACAACCAATCATCAACACTGACCACGTTGGGGGACACAGGAACAACCAATTATTACACTGACCACAAAGGAAAACACAGGCAGGTGACATAGGAACAGCCAATCATTACACTGATAGGGGGACACAGGAACAGCCAGTGACTATTCCTGTGTCCTCCATGTGTTTAGTGTATAAAAGCGTCAGAAGGGAGTGGCCAAAAAGTACAACGAGGGAGGCCACGGTCCTCATTGGGCTGGAGGAAGCCCCCGGTAAGTATAAATAAGAGCTAGTGAACCATCTCAGGGTCACTTTAAATAGAACCTGTTCTATTAGTACACTTACAGATACCTTTGTAGAGCAAAGTGATTTTTATATCTACAAAACGTAAAATATAAAACCTTCTTGTTAATCATGGCAAATAACGTACTACAGACTGTTAACTAAATGTGCACAGTAGTAACAGCAGAGATTTGTTCACAGTGATCTACCAACAATAAAAATGTATAATATGATCAAAATAAATAAGCATACAAGTCATATAATTTACCGTTTAGGAGCTTTTCCCCGTTTGTGTTTAATATGCATTGACAGATCAGGGTGTAATAATCTGGATTGAAATGTACTCTCAGAAGGTGTTTATACAGCTTCTGCTGTGCTTACAAAGCTATGCAACGTCTCCCAGGCAAGTCTAGTATCAAGAAGATGAGTCTTGTTATCTTTGGATATGTTGCTCAAGCAATCTGTCACTTCAGTTATCACTCTAATTCACAGACTTTCGAATGCTTTTAATGTTGATCAAAAATCAGAATCTGAACACTATACAGTACATTTACTAATTTACTTATTACTTGCCTCTCACTTTCACTATGTCTCCAAAGCGCCTAGCTCTCTCCTCCCCCGTGACTGTATGAAAACCTACTGCAGCGTATAGCCTATACTGATTGCACCGCTGGGCATTTTATCTTCTCTCACTACTGCAGTGGAAAGTGTACTGGGGTATACGGATTCCACCACCAGGTGCCAGGACCTTCGTATCCTCTCAGTGCGGCTTGGTCAGCGTGCATTAGCTCCCCTCCGTCGGCTCCTGATGATGTCACCGGGAGCCGACAGAGGTGTGCTAATGCATGCTGACCGAGCTGCACTGAGAGGATAGGAAGGTCCTGGCACCTGGTGGTGGAATCCGTATACCCCAATACACTTTCCGCTGCAGTAGTGAGAGGAGATAAAGTGCCCAGTGATGGAATCGGTATAGGCTTTCTGCTGCAGTAGGTTTTCATACAGTCACAGGGGAGGAGAGAGTGGGGCGCTTGGGAGGCATAGGGAAAGAGAGAAGTGGCCACCCACATACAACATCCCGGCTACAAGTCAGAAATTTAAGTCTGACTCGAAGATAAGTCGACCCCCCTCAACTCTATTGAGACAGACCTAAATTTCTCAACTTATAGTCAAGGATATACAGTATTTACTGATCACTACTGAATGTGTGGTAAAGGCGGAGCAAGGGGAAGAAAGGGTGGATGGAGGTGGGGAGCGAGGAGGGAGAAACATCAGACAAATAAATTATAGACATATCTAACATATGTTATTAACCACTTGCCGACCGCCCACTAGGCAAGGTGGCTCCCCCAGGACCGCGTAACGCCAATCGTCGGCGGCACCTGCAGGACTGATTACCCGGGGATCGCACGCATGGATGCGCGCACATCCGCCAGCATTAGGCTCCGACCACCCACAACGTCAACCCGCCGGCCAACTAGCAGCGCCGGTGGGTTGTTAACCCTCTGATCTCCCCGTACAAAAGTGTATAATACACTTTGTTATGTATACAAAGTGCATTATACTGGCTGCCTCCTCCCCTGGTGGTCCCAGTGATCGAGCGACCACCAGGGGAGGAGGCAGCCCTTGTAGTAAACACACCAGCACACTGATCCTGCCCCCTGATAGCCCACAGCACCCCTCAGACCCCCCCGATCACCCCCTCAGACCACTGTTTGCACCCAATCACCCCCCTAATCACCCAATAATCACCCACTATCACTATCTGTCAATGCTACATTTTAGATTAGGTCCTAAACTGCCCCCTGGGGGCTCCTGATCACCCCCCCCCCCACATCTTCCCCAGACCCCCCCCCCCCCCCCCCCCTGTGTACTGTATACATCTATTCTCCCCTGTAATCACCCACTGATCACCTGTCAATCACCCATCAATCACCCCCGTCAACACCTGTCACTGCCACCCATCAGATCAGCCCCTAACCTGCCCCTTGCGGGCACCAGATCACCTACCCACACCCTCAGGTCGCCCGCAGACCCGCCCTCAGATCACCTCCCAAGTGCATTGTTTACATCTGTTCTCCCCTCTAATCTCCCACTGATCACCCATCAATCACCCCCTGTCACCACCTGTCACTGCTACCCATCAGATCAGACCCTAATCTGCCCCTTGCGGGCACCCAATTACCCGCCCACACCCTCAGATTGCATAAGACCCCCCTGACCACCTCGCCAGTGCATTGCTTGCATCTATTGTCCCCTCTAATCACACCCTGATTAGAGGGGACGTACAGTATGTCTTTTTTCAACCCAAATAACTATGTAACTAGGACAGAGGAGGACACAGGGGTTTTATTGTAGAGGATACTGGAATACTAATTGTCTCATATCCACAGACTCACATGCAACAGATTGTGGATGTTAATCCACTGTGTTTTACCCACTGCCCAGACACTCAGACCTACAGATTATTTTATTGTGATAATTAATAATAAATATTGTTTACGGTATATTGCTTTTCACTCATGACTCATTGAGTTTTGTTTGGGTACAGATGAGTTCTGTATTTTCTTTAAAACTCCCATATACCAGATCCATTACACAAAGAGTGATATAGTTTACGTTTTTATTCATTTTGCTGAGTATTGCCTAAAGGCAATCAAAAGCTCAAATTCAGTATCTCAAGAATACTGTGAAAAGTTCAATATTGTAGAGCGCGGCTCAAATCAGTGCTTCAAAGTCCAAAGTCAGTGCAGCCAGGTTCCAGGAAATTTTCAGTGCAGCCAGGTTCCAGGAAATTTTCAGTGCAGCCAGGTTCCAGGAAATTTTAGAGCACTTCATGGTTCCCTCTGCTGACGACAAGCTTCATGAAGAGGCTGATTTCATTTTCCAGTAGGACTTGGACACCTGCCCAAACTGTCAAAAGGACCATTACCTTTTTAAAGGACTATGGCATCACTGTGCATCATTGGTCAGCAAACTCGCCTGATCTAAATCTCATAGAGAATCTATGGAATATTGTTAATGTGTTAGTGTTGGTGTTTAAATTCAGCATAGGGAATATAGAACACCTGAATAATTCCTGACTAGCGCGTCACATTTGTGTTTCATGTGAATTTTATGGTTCCTCGATCCAAACCAGAAGGTGGAAGCATTGAAGTCATGTGAAACGCAATGTGACATGCAAGTCAGTGAACTCCTCCTGACCCTGTCCGCTTGTTCTGTGCTGAACAGCGGTAATTGGGAGCATTCGGGTGTACCAACATTTTCTATGCCCAATTCAAACATCAACGTCAGAAGGAAGATGAGAGACAACAGAACCAAACATGCAGACCGGCTTAAGGCTGCTATCAAAGCATGTTGGACTTCCATAACACCTCAGCAGTGCCATAGTCACCTCCCTGCCATGCCACATTGAAGCAGTAATTCATATACCAAATATTGAGTGCCTGCATGGACATACTTTACAGTACGCCAATATTTTAATTTTAATTATCAGAGATACTAAATATGGGGTTTTCATTGGGCGTAGGCCATGATCAGCAAAATGAAAATAAATAAATACCTGAAAATATTAACCACTTTACAGGCTGCCTCCTGCCCTGGTGGTCCCAGTGTCCGAGGGACCACCAGGGCAGGCTGCAGCCACCCTAGTCTGCACCCAAGCACACTGATTTCCCCCCCCTGCCCCCTGATCGCCCACAGCACCCCTCAGACCCCCCCTGCCCACCCCCCAGACCACTGTTTGCACCCAATCACCCCCCTAATCACCCATCAATCACTCCCTGTCACTATCTGTCAACGCTATTTTTTTTTTATTCCCGAAACTGCCCCTTGCTCCCTCCTGATCACCCCCCACCCCTCAGATTCTCCCCAGACCCCCCCCCCCCCCCGACACCCCCAACCGCCTACACGCTCAGATTTCCCTCAGACCCCCCCTTATCAATTCGCCAGTGCAAAATTTACATCTGTTCTTCCCTGTAATAACCCACTGATCACCTGTCAATCACCCATCAATCACCCCCTGTCACTGCCACCCATCAATCACCCCCTATCACTGCCACCCATCAATCAGCCCCTAACCTGCCCCTTGCGGGCAATCTGATCACCCACCCACACCAATAGATCGCCCGCAGATCCGACGTCAGATCACCTCCCAAGTGCAGTGTTTACATCTGTTCTCTACCCTAAACACCCACTAATTACCCATCAATCACCCCCTGTCACTGCTACCTATCAGATTAGACCCCTATCTGCCCCTAGGGCACTCAATCACCCGCCCACACCCTCAGAACGCCCTCAGACCCCAGCCCTGATCACTTCGCCAGTGCATTGCTTGCATCTATTCCCCCCTCTAATCACACCTTGAGACACCCATCAATCAACTCCTGTCACCCCCTAGCACACCTACCCATCAGATCAGGCCCTAATTTGCCCCGTGTGGGCTCCTGATCACTCGGCCAAACCCTCAGACCCCCTTCCGATCACCTCCTCAGTGCATTGATTGCATCTATTTTCCCCTCTAACCACCCCCTGAGACACCCATCAATCACCTCCTGTCACCCCCCTAGCACTCCTATCCATCAGATCAGGCCCAATACAACCTGTCATCTAAAAGGCCACCCTGCTTATGACCGGTTCCACAAAATTCACCCTCTCATAGGCCACCTGTCATCAAAATTTGCAGATGCTTATACCCCTGAACAGTCATTTTAAGACATTTGTTATCCAGACTACTCACGGTTTTGGGCCCCTAAAATGCCAGGGCGGTATAGGAACCCCACAAGTGACTCCATTTTAGAAAAAAAGACACCCCAAGGTATTCTGTGTATGACAAGTTCATAGAAGATTTTATTTTTTGTCACAAGTTAGCGGAAATTGATTTTTATTGTTTTTTTTTCACAAAGTGTCATTTTTCACTAACTTGTGACAAAAAATAAAATCTTCTATGAACTCGCCATACACCTAACGGAATACCTTGGGGAGTCTTCTTACTAAAATGGGGTCACTTGTGGGGTTCCTATATTGCCCTGGCATTTTAGGGGCCCTAAACCGTGAGGAGTAGTCTAGAAAACAAATATCGCAAAATGACCTGTGAAATCCTAAAGGTACTCATTGGACTTTGGGCCCCTTAGCGCAGTTAGGGTGCAAAGAAGTGCCACACATGTGGTACCGCCGTACTCAGGAGAAGTAGTATAATGTGTTTTGGGGTGTATTTTTACACATACCCATGCTGAGTGGGAGAAATATCTCTGTAAATGACAATTGTTTGATTTTTTTTACACACAATTGTCCATTTACAGAGAGATTTCTCCCACCCAGCATGGGTATGTATAAAAATACACCCCAAAACACATTATACTACTTCTTCTGAGTACGGCAATACCACATGTGTGACACTTTTTTGCAACCTAGGTGCGCTAAGGGGCCTAACGTCCTATTCACAGGTCATTTTGAGGCATTTGGATTCTAGACTACTCCTCACGGTTTAGGGCCCCTAAAATGCCAGGGACCTGTGAATAGGACGTTGGGCCCCTTAGCGCACCTAGGTTGCAAAAAAGTGTCACACATGTGGTACCGCCGTACTCAGGAAAAGTAGTATACTGTGTTTTGGGGTGTATTTTTACACATACCCATGCTGGGTGGGAGAAATCTCTCTGTAAATGGACAATTGTGTGTAAAAAAAAATCAAACAATTGTCATTTACAGAGATATTTCTCCTACCCAGCATGGGTATGTGTAAAAATACACCCCAAAACACATTATACTACTTCTCTTGAGTACGGCGGTACCACATGTGTGGCACTTTTTTGCAGCCTAACTGCGCTAAGGGGTCCAAAGTCCAATGAGCACCTTTAGGCTTTACAGGGGTGCTTACAATTTAGCACCCCCCAAAATGTCAGGACAGTGAACACACCCCACAAATGACCCCATTTTGGAAAGTAGACACTTCAAGGTATTCAGAGAGGGGCATGGTGAGTCCGTGGCAGATTTCATTTTTTTTTGTCGCAAGTTAGAAGAAATGGAAACTTTTTTTTTTTTTTTTTTGTCACAAAGTGTCATTTTCCGCTTACTTGTGACAAAAAATAAAATCTTCTATGAACTCACTATACCTCTCAGTGAATACTTTGGGATGTCTTCATTCCAAAATGGGGTCATTTGGGGGGTATTTATACTATCCTGGAATTCTAGCCCCTCATGAAACATGTCAGGTGCTGAGAAAAGTCAGAGATGCTGGAAAATGGGAAAATTCACTTTTTGCACCATAGTTTGTAAACGCTATAACTTTTACCCAAACCAATAAATATAGGCTGAATGTTTTGTTTTTTTTAATCAAAAACATGTTTGTCCACATTTTTCGCGCTGCATGTATACAGAAATTTTACTTTATTTGAAAAATGTCAGCACAGAAAGTTAAAAAAAATCATTTTTTTGACAAAATGCATGTCTTTTTTGATGAATATAATAAAAAGTAAAAATCGCAGCAGCAATCAAATAGCACCAAAAGAAAGCTTTATTAGTGACAAGAAAAGGAGCCAAAACTCATTTAGGTGGTAGGTTGTATGAGCGAGCAATAAACCGTGAAAGCTGCAGTGGTCTGAATGGAAAAAAGTGCCTGGTCCTTAAAGAGACACTGAAGCGAAAAAAAATTATGATATTATGATTTGCATGTGTAGTACAGCTAAGAAATAAAACATTAAGATCAGATACATCAGTCTAATTGTTTCCAGTACAGGAAGAGTTGAGAAACTCCAGTTGTTATCTCTATGCAAACAAGCCATTAAGCTCTCCGACTAAGTTAGTCGTGGAGAGGGCTGTTATCTGACTTTTATTATCTCAACTGTAAGTGAACTGTTTACTTTTTCTCTGCTAGAGGAGAGGTCATTACTTCACAGACTGCTCTGAAAGAATCATTTTGAATGCTGAGTGTTGTGTAATCTGCACGTTATAGAATAATGCAATGTTAGAAAAAACACTATATACCTGAAAATAAAAGTATGAGAATATTTTCTTTGCTGCTAATCTTCTAGAAATTATTCATAGTACACAACCAATTCATTATATCATATTTTTTTTTCGCTTCAGTGTCTCTTTAAAGGACTTGCGAGGCCAAAATCCGGCCCCCAAATGTAAAAAAAGTTATCTACCTGTATGACTTTCTAAGGCACGGAGGACGCCGTCCGCGCCCTCCGTGCCGTTTCGCCGGGTCCCCGCCTCTCAATACGACCCCGAATGGCTCCCGACCCCACGGCCAGGGTCGGGCTCTGCTGCCTGTATAAAGATGGCCGCCGACCCTGGCCGCGGCTGCGCACTCCGCATGGCCGCTACTGCGGCTGCGCAGCACTAGGGCCAACCCCCCGATCCACGCTACAGGAAACAGCCTGTTGCGTGGATCGGGGGGTTGGCCCTAGTGCTGCGCAGCCGCAGTAGCGGCCATGCGGAGTGCGCAGCCGCGGCCAGGGTCGGCGGCCATCTTTATACAGGCAGCAGAGCCCGACCCTGGCCGTGGGGTCGGGAGCCATTCGGGGTTGTATTGAGAGGCGGGGACCCGGCGGAACGGCACGGAGGGCGCGGACGGCGTCCTCCGTGCCTTAGAAAGTCATACAGGTAGATAACTTTTTTTACATTTGGGGGCCGGATTTTGGCCTCGCAAGTCCTTTAAGGGGGGTAAAGCCCACGGTCCTCAAGTGGTTAAACTGCTAATATTTATTTTTAAAATGCTAGGTGTTAAACTGACGCTCAGGAAAATGGCACCTTAATTGGCAGCCACGCCATAGGATTCTGGCCTTTTCTTGTTTGTCTTCCCTTTTCTCTACCAATTCACCTTGTTTCCCTTCCTGAAGGTGTGCAGTGTGGCCCAGTGTAGCCTGGGACGTTGGAGAGGTTCGTGGGAAGTTCAGGACCTGGAGTTTTTTCTGCCTTGCCTGGGTCCGTTGTCTGTGCAGATACAGGCCATGTGTAGTACAGCATAGCTACCCAGGAGGTCGGGACACCTTTAGCCTCACTGAATGCTGGCTCCATACATCCACTGCCGCTGCTCCACCGCAGCAGGGACACCTTTGGTTCAGCCCCTCCATGATGCCAGATGCGAATCCGGAAGTAAGGGCTGACGTTGGCTGCACCTTTTGCACCTGGAACACCTTGGCTAGCAATGCCAGATGTCAGCAATTGGGACTCTCAGCAGCATCAGTCATTACCGCCGGTTTCTTTCATGAAGAACTGGGCCATCAATGCCCCCCCCCCCCCCCCCCGGTCTCCTTAGGGATAACAGATGATTGCCACGTGCGACTTGTGGTGCCGTAGTATGGCAGCCTTCACTCTTAGCTTTCGGACACCCCCCCCCCTCTCTTATTCTCACCATCCAACATCCCCCCCCCCCTTTCAGAACCTGTATGAAGCTAAAGCAATGCCAGGTACACGATGTGTGTAATGAATATATATTATATATATGTTTCACTTTTTTAACTGAATTACTGAAATAAATAATTTTTTTGATGATATTCTAATTTATTGAGATAAACTGGTATACCTGTCATTATTTTTTCCCTCTCATGGCAGAACAGCCAGTTCTATAAATGTTCCTACTGGCTTGTCCTCACCAGCTTATTGACATGATAATATCTACAGGATGTTATATTTTACTGGAATAAGTACTTCCATAAGTCAGTGACTTCTGTATTTTTATATGGTTTTGAAAAACACAAATGAGAGGATACGGCTTAGGTTAGTCTCTGAATGAAAAGAGTTCAGTAAATAGAGGGGTATAATCAAAAGTTGTTATTTGTCAGAGTTAAATCTACCGGGCAGACCGGTGGCATAGTGGTTAGCGCTCTCGCCTTGCCGCGCTGGGTCCCCGGTTCGAATCCCAGCCAGGTCAACATCTGCAAGGAGTTTGTATGTTCTCCCCGTGTCTGCGTGGGTTTCCTCTGGGTACTCCGTTTTCCTCCCACATCACAAAAACATACAGATAAGTTAATTGGCTTCCCCCTAAATTGGCCCTAGACTACAATATATATACTACTACACAATACATACATAGACCTATGACTATAGCAGGGACTAGATTGTGAGCTCCTCTGAGGGACAGTTAGCAACAAGACTATAAATACTCTGTACAGCGCTGCGGAAGATGTTGGCGCTATATAAATACTAAATAATAATAATTTAAATGTTGTCTTAACCTTAAAATCTTTCTACCTCCTTGTACACATAAGGAAGAGAGCTTCGGCAAAATGACTTGTACAGGTCATAGCTCAACTAACAACAAAAGAGACACATGCACAAGAACTAGCATAAGTTATGTTAAAGGAGTAAGGCCAGTTTAACACTAGCAATCAGCGTTTTGTTCACGGTGCGATCGGATGATGGCATCGCATTGAAAAAAACAGGTTTTGTAGATACCTGCGGTGCTGAGCCTTCATGTAATTCTTGGCAGCAAATCAAATCTTAAGTAAGGCTTTCTAGCACTTTCACACTGTGGTGGAAATACGCATTGCAAGTAAGTTTATTGAAAAAAACTTGCTACCATGCATCTGCACCGCAACGCGAAAAAGTTTTAAAATATCTTCGGCGCCATTGACCAACATGGCATCTGGTCAATGTATGTCGGTGCGGATGTTGACCCATAATGTGCTGATGCTTTTGTGTCAGACGCAATGCTTCCAGCGCATCACATCAGGTATGTAATGTCCCATAGTCTATCATTGCTCTAGTGTTACCCTGCAGTAAAAAAGGGTACCGCAATGCAATGAAATTGTCCTAGTGTGAAAAGGACCTAAAGGTGTAAATTAAAAATAAATTATTAGAATAAAACAGTAAAAATCTAACCGTATGAATTAAAAAAAGACACCAAACAATAAACTACCTCTGCTACTTCATGTTGGAATGTCAAAGTCATCTGTGTTCTACCATAACAAAAAGGACCGGTTCTGTTTGCAATCTCTTCAAGCCACTTGATAATTAAAGGCGTTGATACATTAAAAGGCAGGTTTCCAATTATATGTATATTCGGTGGATCTGTAAGTGTGAAAAAAATTATTAGAAAGTGATCTTGCTAGTGGTTTAAAGACCAAAGGTATTGCATTGCAATTCTGCAATTAAAAGCCATACAGAAGACTAGAGCCACAGAGCCATACAGCCATGAAGCCATGCAAAATGACTAGAAGCTGACAAAAATGAGCTCCAAACGCACGCGTGCACGCACGCACGCACACACGCGCACACACACACACACACACACACACACACACACACACACACACACACACACACACACACACACACACACACACACACACACACACACACACACACACACACACACACACACACACACACACACACACACACACACACACACACACACACACACACACACACACACACACACCCTTTTAAGGTCTCAGCTTTTTTTCATTACTTTGTATCTCAAACAGAGCAAATGGACATAGTAACTTTATCAGCGTTAAGGGAATCTGAAATAAGAGGAATATGGACACTGCAATTTTTAATCCCTTACAAACAATACCAGTAGGCTGTCATGCTGAGCTTTGCTTTAAGTTTCTTTTTACTCACACACCTGCAGCAAGCACGTAGCCGGTGGAGTCAGACCATAGTCAAAGCATCTTATCTGCATGCTCATTCTTGGCCATTGACTTATAGACTAAGGAGGCAGAGCATCAACACAGAAATCAGGGAATGGGCAGTGTTAATAATGAAGATCGCAGCCTCCATATTCCTCTCACTTTAGGTTCCCTTTAAAGCCAAACTGAACTGTAAATAAACTCAAGAGATAATTGTATGTATAGTAGCAATAGTATGTAGAACTGTTCTGGTGTCTCATATTATTATTCTAGTTGTTAATGAACAACTGAAGCGAGAGGGATAGGGTGGCTGCCATATTTATTTCCTTTTAAGCAATGGTATGGTTGCTGTGAAATTACCCAGAAGAGACATAGCTTCTTTTACATTGTTACATAGTTATTTGGGTTGAAAAAAGACATACATCATCACGTTCAACCAGAAAACAAGTACAACACCAGCCTGCTCCCTCACATATCCCTGTTGATCCAGAGGAAGGCGAAAAACCCTTACAAGGCATGGTCCAATTAGCCCCAAAAGAGAAAAAAATTCCTTCCCAACTCCAGACGGCAATCAGATAAATCCCTGGATTAACACCACTGGGCATTACTTAGTAATTATAGCCATAGATGTCTTTCAATGCAAGGAAAGCATATAAGTCCCATTAAACAAAGATATAATTGTCAGTTTTATGGACACTGAGTCTATCTGACAAAGAAAAAAAAAGAACCCTCTCTGAATTAACCTCCTTGGCGGTAATCCCGAGCTAGGGTCGGGGTGGAAAACCGCAGCTCAGAGCAGTAATCCCGACCTGTGCTCGGGTTAGCTGCCGGAGGCTGTATGCAGAGCAATGTGTGCAGCGGGCGTTTCAACAAACCTCACAGGGGATCCCGACGTCAACCGCCATTCTTCTTCCGCTCCTCCGAAGCTCTGCTTCCCCCTGGTGAGATTGTCGGCTGTTGTCATGACTACAGCCAGCGATCTCCTTTTAGGATTGCAGCGCCACCCGGAGCATGGAGGGAAATTTGCAGCGCTGGAGCCAAGGAGGTGAGTGATTGCTGGAACTGCTGCAGATCTCCCTGGCAGCATGATTTTTTCCAGGTTTTAGGGTCTAAAAGGCTGCAAAAAAATTGAATCACTTTTAGACCCTAAAATCTGGAAAGAATCATAACACCAAGTCATGACTACAGCCAGCGATCTCCTTTTAGGATTGCAGCGCCACCCGGAGCATGGAGGGAAATTTGCAGCGCTGGAGCCAAGGAGGTGAGTGATTGCTGGAACTGCTGCAGATCTCCCTGGCAGCATGATTTTTTCCAGGTTTTAGGGTCTAAAAGGCTGCAAAAAAATTGAATCACTTTTAGACCCTAAAATCTGGAAAGAATCATAACACCAAGGGAGTTAAGAGAGACTGTCTTTCTGAGGGAAGGAAGAAGGTCTGAATCCGAGTGATGAAGCCCAGAAAAATCTTTTCCTGATCTGGCTCTAAGTTCGACCTCTTCAGATTTAACAGCCAACCAAGTTGATACCACTGTTTGTATATCTAGGCTCAGTCTTTCCCTGGACTAGGTGTTGTTCCTACTGACTTCTACCGGCTTAAGAACACAGAGTAAACAAACATTCTGCAGAGTTGCACTTGACAGCACTAAAGATGTTGCCACCAGAATGTAAACCAGGGTGAGGAAAGATTTTACAATGGAAAATAATGACTAAATATTTAATAATGTAATGTTGTAAAAAATAAGCAATTTTATTAACTACATTATTTTCAGGACAGTTCCTCTTCAAACACCTTACTCTGCACTGCAAATACAGTTGTGTGAGTCTTATACCTGAGGTTTTGAGCATGAGCCCCCCCCCCCCCCAAAAAAAAAAACAGCTAGTTACAAATAAAATAAAATAAAAGATCTTGTTTCAAGCAAACCACCAAAATATTAATAGTGTAACTTCTACTTGTAGGGGGATGAAACTTGAATTACATTACAATTACAGCAGGCAACATTGTTTTTATCTCATAAATACTGTACCTATATAAAAGCATGGAGCAAAATGGTCATTACAGCCCTAGCCTGCCAAAAACAAAAGGCAGGAAGCACACTCATTAAATCCGTGTGTGTATTTCTGCACATGGCAAAACGCACACTACTGCACTGTCCATTATAGTTAATGGCCCGCTTGAGACTTGCACATCATTTGCGTTCATGTTTTTTTCCAGCTTTATTTTTTTCCTGTAGTTTTCATTCGTAATAACCATATTTTTCTGGGGGGGGGGGGGGGGGGGTTCTTATATTCTGAATATACAGTAAAAAGAGTTGCAGAGTGTGTAGGGGTGTACTCACCGCATCATGCCAGCATGCTCCTCTCCCCCTCCCTCATGTCGCTATACATGTGCTTCCTTCTCAGTCAAAGGAACTGTCCGGCGGGAAATGCCCATTTTTGGGAGGGGAGGTGAGAACTACGTGCCAATAAGAGGGTATTTCTAGCTGTAGGTTTCCTGTATGTACAGGTTGTTAGGGTATTCCCCTTTTTTCTAATGGATAGGTTGAGAAGTGAAATTTCATTTGTACTGCTGCTGAAGGTTAGATAGGTATATCTATTGTTTACATTTAGGTTTGCAATAAAACTTTGTAGCCCAGGTTCAGGGTCCCTCACTACAAGGAAGTTAATGTCCATGCCTGGAAAGGCTGGTGTTATGTGAGAGGTTAGACATGTTCATCAAGTGTCTGTAATGAGTACATATATGCTTTGGCATAGAGGTGTGTATTGAATATACACACGGGGTATGACAAGAGCTGCTCTGCCATCCTATCCTTCTAGAGAAGGGGTCTCAAACTCAATTTACCTGGGGGCCGCAGGAGGCAAAGTGAGGATGAGGCTGGGCCGCATAAGGAATTTCACAATCGCGGCGCATCGCCGCCTCTGCCCGCCCCTCTCACTCTTCCTTCACAAAGAGCGGTGGGGAGAGGCGGCGATCCGCTTGATGTCAGGAGCTCTGCCCCTTCCAGGAAATGCCGCCCGGGCGATTTGGGGGCTCTGCAGCAATCGTTTAGCGGCGGGGATGCGGCGGATTACTTGGGAGCACTGAAGCGAACTATAAGGAAGCTTTTGCTGGCGAGGGCCACAAAATATTGTATCGAGGGCCGCAAATGGCCCGCGGGCCACGAGTTTGAGACCCCTGTTCTAGAGGCTGTCACTTGTGGATCTATTGTGCTTTCTTGGGCCAGAAGATTAAGCATACAATTGTTCCTGCATAAATAGGAGGGCACTCCAACAAGGACTTTTTTGCCCAATGCTATTTCCACTTGTTGTTAGGGGTAAATTTGTGTCTGTCTTTAATAGGTAATATCTGGTCTTTTGATACATTAAGAATAAAGGTAATGTCTGGTCTTTTGCTTTGTGCTCCCTATATTGTTGTTTGTCATGTTCACTTCCCTAATAGGTGAGACGAGCCAATTAGTAGGTTGATATCCTATACTTTGCTGTTTGTTCAAGCGTAGTGTAGCTGGTCAGTGTAGCTTAGAGACAGTCGGGGGGGATTGGGGGATTTTTGCACTCTAAACCTAGGTGTGTCTTATAGTCTCGAGCATCTTATAGTACGAAAAATATGGTAATACAATGTATTCCACTGCATCCGAAAAATCGCAAGCAAATGTGGAAAATAACATGTGGGAAAACATGATCGTAGAGCGAATGCAGAATGGCAGGAACTTGGGAATTGTGCAGAAAAACACATTGTACTCCCTGCTTTAATCAGAAAGGGAATTCTGTAGCTACAGCTAGGAAAGAACTATAATTTATGAGTTCAGGATACATTTTGCTTTAATGGCATCTGTTTTATTTCATTGGGCTCTATTCACAAAACTTCTCATAAATGACTTATTTATCACCTAATTGATAAAATAACCTTTCAGCACATTTACAAGCAAAATAATCACTCAAAGTAAGTTGTTCCTGATTAACTTCATTTCAGTATTACTTTTCTTACCATCATTTTATTATATTTTTGCTCATTGGAAGCTTAAAAATGTAACATGTAACATAGTTAAGGTGAAAATAGAGACAAACAGGTGAAAAAGCTTTGGGAATTATGCCCGTTGTCCTTTTTGAAAAAAAAAAATTGCATTGTTGTCTTAACAAGAAATAGAACTACAAGCAGCCAGATCATTTTAATTAATTATTGCAAAAAAACACAAATGTGCAATACACAAAACATTTTGTATTGCTGATTAAAAAAAACTTGATATCATACACAATAAGAAATAATTGGCAGGCTGAAGTAGGGCTTTTAAGTAAAATACTGCTGTACTTGCTTAACTTAAAGGAATACTATTGATGTATGCATTTATTTTTAAATGCTGTATGTTGTAGCACACATTAGGACAAGTACTAGGAGCAATTTGATTCCTCACACAGCTGTTCCTCTCGTATAGATGCTGATAAAAAAGAGTGGCACTCGCTGTACACAGAGAAAAGGGTGCCCAAGCCTCAGGGGATCCTCACACCATCAGATCCAATCCATGCAAGAAAAAGTGTTGGAGGCTGGCACTTCCAAAAATAGAAAAGCTCTTTATTGAAGCATTAAAAACAGTGGTAATACAGCTGTATTACCACTGTTTTTAATGCTTCAATAAAGAGCTTTTCTATTTTTGGAAGTGCCAGCCTCCAACACTTTTTCTTACAGCTGTTCCTCTCAGCTGTAAAATCCTCCGTCAGTTTTGGCGTCAGTTTTGGATACAAAATGTATCTAAATACTGAAGGCTCCCAGAGGGCTAGACCATGTCTCTGCACAGGGGAGTTGCTATCAACTCCTCAGTTTATAGTTTAATTTTCAGCTTGCTGAAAAAATCTTATTGATATGGTGGTAAGGGGTTAAAGATTCTACCAATGTGCGTTTATTATCTTTGCTTCTCTTGACTGATAAATATACTAATAATGCTAATTGTAGACAGTGGTCTGCCCCTCTCAGCAGTTTGTAAAGTGGATGCAGCCTGGAGTGAATCATCACAAGCAGGCAGCCAGGCAACCAGTCTGAGTGTAAACACAGACTAGTGTTATAGCTAGTTATATTCCAGCAATATTACAGCTCATTTAGTTACCTGTTGTGACAATCCAGCCCCGCGATCCTGTCGAGATCTGCTCCCGTTAGCGTACGCAGGAAGTACGGGTGCAGACGGACAACGAGAACGGTTGCTGGATCGTCAGAGGTAGAAGAAAGAAAAAGCGACAGAGCGTACCAATCCCGTCTAATCTGCTCCCGTTAGCATACGCAGGAAGTACGGTGAACAGACTGACAAAGATTGGTCGCGCAGCTGCCGACAATATGTAATGGGACAAACATCCACCAATCCCATATTACTAGGCCACTGTTGCCATGCAGGTCTCATGCACTAGAGACTGCTGGAGGCAAATTCACTGTGTGCGTAGTAAACGGTTAAGATTGTTTGGAGGTGCCCATACATGTACAATTCTGATTGTATATACAATCGGTGAACTAAAAATATCGATTTCGCACTGGAAATCGGGTAAATACACTGCCACCACTCTTTGATTTTGGATAGGGCAAAGAGACCCCAACGCTATCATAATACGGTAGCCAGCCCAATCACGTTCGACATGCTCCGGTCACCGTTCGGGGAATAGTCACTTCCGACGGCTTATGGACTGTGAGCAATGTGACGTTAAAGAAAGGTTACTGGGTCCATTTATGATGCAATCTCGATTGGATACAATCGACAAACTAACGTTATCGATTTCGCACAGGAAATCTGGTACTAGCTAATCCTAGAAGGAAGAAACGGTTATTTGCAACCTACCTAGCAAATCAACAATTATAAGCAAATCATAAAACAATGCGGTAGTATGACTTACTCTTCAGAGGGCAGATTCGCTATAGCAGCAATCAAATGACCAGAAAAGGTACACGACTGAACGATAAAAATCGTTAGTTTATTTCAAAAACTACATACACACAGCTTATTTTAGAACAGATTGATTTGACAGAGAGAAGAGAAGAAAAGAAACAGAATGTCCGAATATACAGTTCAAATACCGTTATTGGTAGTCCATGCGGCAATCAAAGTCCAGAATGGCCGATTGCCATGCGGCCTTAGGCCTTTGTGAAAAAGTTCCAAGATGGAGGTTTTGGCCCGTGTCCTTGCGGGCTGCCAGGATGTTACTAGGCGTCAGATTCAAGGTAAAGGACACAGAGCTTTCTGGGCTCTCTGTGGTTATAGCCCCCATTCCAGCAAGGAGGGGTTAGGGGGTGTGGATCACACACCTCTTTGGAACAGGAGATCTCCCCGCCCCTCGCATGAACACAAAATTATATCTGAGTCATGATAGGGGTGCTAATCTTCAAACCATACAGGTTATGTTAAATCTAATAACATTTTCAGGTCGATCAGAATTTAACGATAACAATGATATCAAACTTGGGGGGTTTAGAGTGAACGGTGACCCCAAAATGCATATCTCTGCTTTGGCAGGGCTTACCGTTAATTCGTAAACATACAATTGTGTGGTTTGTTCCGAATTTCATAATAAGCGGGTTCTAAAGGCTGTTGCCTATTTGGAAATTCATCTTTATGGCAAAAGATGGATTTCATATTTGTGAGATCACAGAAAGGTCAGCTGGGAGATGGAATCTCTTTGATCCTTCAGCTGAGGTAATCCTGAGAGAACCCCCTGCTGTAATCGGTTCCTAGCAGTCTGGAGGAAGGGGCGGTTTATTAGCTTCTGTCCATCTAATCTCTGATGGATGAGCTATAACCTGTCCAGGGATGCTGGAGAAACACTTTCACACGGAGATGAGAAAAGCTGTAAATAGAAGCTACCAAAGAGCCAGGGTTTGTTAGCAGCCAGAGAGTAAGAGAAAAAAAAGTGCATTTTAAACCAACAAGTGTCAGTTTGGTTGGTTTGCGAAGAACCTGGCGTTCGTGACTCCATGACGCATTCGATATGTCATATCGACGGCGTCACACCTGTTACCACCTCAGATCAGCCTATTTCTCCTGTTATCTCCTGCACGCTGTGAGTGACACAGTGAAATATATTTGTGAGCTGTGTGACAGAGTAACCAAGCAGCTCAGGGTGACCCAAACTACTATGAGCTGTGTGAGAAATTAATTTTTAAGCAGGGACAGTGGGAGAGAGACCTGGGTGAATAAATAAAGTGCCCCTAACACTAGTGGTAATGTGTACACTAATATAGAGTATTAAAAAAAAGTCGTTTCAATCTATAGTATTCCTTTAACAAAATGTTAACCTATTATAGAGATACTAGTGGACCTAAGCCCGTTTAAAAACGGGCTAGATCTGTCACTGCGCATTCGTCCACCGCGCATGCACATTTCCACCGCCCGCTGCACCTGCCCACCCTTACACGCCTGACCGCCGGCCCATCCGCCTCTTCGCCCATCATCGCTCTCCCTCAATGTCTCTGCGTCCCTGCACATGCGCAAAGCGCATGTGGGACACACACAGGGACACGGGACGCAGAGACATTAGGGTTTTATTATAGAGGATTAGTATCTCTGGCTGTTTCCTTGGTAACAACTACAGTAACAGCATACAGAATATCAAGCACTACACTAAGAAATCCAACCAGACATTTACATGTAGAATGTCTAAATTGGTAACACACTAGTAGCTCTGAAATACTTAATACGTAGCAATTGAAGTTTAAAGCAAACCTGTTAAGAGTTTAGGGTTAAAATCTGGATAGTTCCCCCAGTATTGGGGAGACTTTGGATGGTCCAGAGGCTTCCCAGATCCTCTTCTAGCCCTTTGCTCCTGTTCAGGACACTAACTGCACTCCCATCTGTTTTAGGAGGTTAACCGTACTGGGCATGTGCGAATAAGGTTTACACATGCCTAGTAGAACAAAACACATGTGCACAGAGAAAAAAGCCTTGCACTAGTGGCTTTATTTTACTGGGCATGCACGGACTTCACTCGTACATAACCAGTACTGATAAACTCATACATGGGAGCTCTTTTTAAATATGCTTACATGGGACCCAGTGGAGGAAGGGTTGGTTGTAGGCACATCAGGAAGCCTCAAAACTAGCCAGAGGTTTCCTGCTACCGACGTATCGATTTTTGTTTATTAAAATTACACAGTTCTTAATCAAAATTCTGACTCACCATCTTCCCATGTCCTCTTTAAATGCTTTGGAAATGATTTGTCCATTCTATATGTGAGAATATCTCCATGAACAATACGCATTTTTCCCATTGAAGCCTCATTTAACATCTGTAATAGGAAAAAAAATGTTATTTCAACCATACAGTATATAGTAAAATATGGAAACATTTTGTATTGCTAATGAAAACAAATATAATATGCAGTATAAAAAACAGCAGGCTGAACTAGGGCTTTTAAGTAAAATACTGCTGTATTTTTTAACTTGCATTTTATTACTAACTAAATGTTTGCCTATTAAGTATCCCTGGCTGGCTGTTTCCTTGGTAACAAGTGCATTAATAGTATACAGAGTATCAAGCATTGTTCAAAAAAAACACCAAAACATTAAAATAAAATTAAACTATATTATAACACAGCTTAATATGGGGTATTGACAGCATGTAGTATAAATAGTGTAACAGAAAGGTCTAGGAAAATATCTAAAACAGTGCATAAAATCATTGCAGAGTAACAGCAGAGGTAGTGGACCTCTACTGTAAATTCAGAAGTGGAATGACACGAAGGCCTCTTTCAGACAGGGCACTGAACTGTGCACTTGTTGGGTAGTGTAGTATCCCGTATGCTGCCCCACAAGCATCATTCCGGTGCAATTAAAATGCAGCCGAATGGCAGCACGTGTAACAACGTGTGTCAGTGCTGTCAGAGAACCGCAACATGTGAAAAACCCGGCAGACGCAATAAAGTGGATGACAGGCTGTGAGTTCACCACCTCCAGTTGTCCGTAGCAGAATCAGAATCAATTTATTTGGCCAAGTAAGTTTGCACTTACAAGGAATTTGACTTGGCAGTTGCTTAACAAGCACGAACAAAACAATACAAGGACAGACAGTATATATATAGTACAAGTCAAGGACAGTACAATACAATACAATACCATTTGTAAAGCGATTTTCTCCCAATGGACTCAAAGCGCATAGTTGTGTCTCAGATCAATACAGGGTTGCAGGCTGGACTGTGTTACAGAGGAGATAGTCAGGTGTTCATAAAAGCCAGACTGATGAGGTGGGTTTTCAGTTTAGACTTAAATGCTACCAGGGATGGTGCTATCCTGATTGCGTGTGGCGGGGAGTTCCAAAGTCTAGGGACAGCATGAAAAAAAGGCTCTGTCTCCAAAGGTTTTGAGGTGGACTCTGGGGGTGACCATGGTGTTACATCCTTTTGAACTAAGATTGTGGGGGTTATGATGCAGTTGCAGCAAGTCCTTCAGGTATCCAGGGTCCAGATTGTGCAAGGATTTGAATGTCAGTAAGCCAATCTTAAACAAAATTCTCAATTTTATCGGTAGCCAGTGTGTCAAAAACCTGAGCGGTTCTTGCCTTTTTCATGATTGCTAACTCAGTGAAGGACCAGCCTTAAATCCGGCATAGCGGGGTCTGAACCCTCTATAACAGTAATTATAGATTGACGGTGTACCTTGAAATGAATCACAGCACTCAGTATATGATTTTATATAAAAATTGTATTTGCTTATCATACAGCATATATACAAAATATGAACAGTTCCAAGTAGTGTTTCCTTCTAACAGTATTCCATCTCATCAAGGCTTTATAGCCAAGCAATCATCAATCTTCTAAGCACATTCAAAAAAGAATATAACAGTTGTGTTATGTAAAATAGGATCAAAAGTAGTCTCATCTGTATCAATAGCTGTGTATCTAGTCCTAGTCCAATAGCTGTGTATCTAGTTCATTGAAAAAGGATATAAAGAAGCTGAGCTACAAAGAACATTAATGGATTTTGGACTACAAAAACAGTAGAGGGAGAGGCAAACCCTGAGAAAAGGGTGGCTACAACAAATGAAAATAAAAATAATGGAGGAGCACAGTTTATAACCACTTACAATGGGAAATCAAAAGAAATACAAAACATCATCAGAAATAACTGGCCACTAATCCAGCAGGATCCTATTCTATGCAAGGTGGTACCCAGCAAACCACAGATCATATTCAGAAAAGCCAGATCTATTAAAAATATTTTGGCGCCGAGTAATGTGCAAAACCCACGAACACTACAAAATTCCATCCAGAGTCTGGAAGAAATCCCTGGAACCTATAAATGTGGAGTAGCCAGATGAGGCTGCTGTAATTTTATACCTCATGGCCTCAAAACCATAAAAGATAAAAATGGAACCATTTTTCCATTCAAACAGTTTATCAACTGCGGTACAAAATTTGTGGTGTACTTACTCATATGCCCCTGCCCTAAATTCTATGTGGGGCGAACCACCAGAACTTTAAGAAAACGATTTGGCGAACATAAATGTAATATTAAAAATAAAGTCCAAAAGCACAGTGCCCCCAGACACTTTTCGGAACACCACAGTGGTGGGCCTAGAAAAGATCCCCACATCAATAGCCACAGGTGCAAGGTACAAAAAACTTTGTGAGCAAGAAATGCAATGGATCTTTAAGTTGAACAGTTTAGCTCCCGAGGGGTTAAATGAAGATATTGAGGTCAAAAGTTTCCTTTAGGAACATTTTTGAGTACAACGGACTATTTTCAAACACATGTGCTGTTAATAAATTGTCTGTATTTATTAATATTTATGATCACCCTTGATACCACATATGATTGCCCCCTCAGTTCTTCATAGATGTCTAGGTGGTACATCTGCCATCTCCAAGACAAACCTCCCTAAACATGATACATTTTTTTTCCTTTCCTGTCCTATAGCCTGTTATTGTAAAACACCACAATTAACCTCCCCCCCCCACACACACGTTATATATATATATATATATATATATATATATATATATATATATATATATATATATATATATATATATATATATTTTTTAGATTACATGCACAGTTTGTGCATCATAATCCTACATATTCCGGCAGCATAGACTGATGTCCCTGATTGGCAAATAGCTTGGTTTGACAAAGGGAGCCGCGAAAATTATATATTCTACATGGTATAGATGCACCTGATGCGAGCGGACCTCCTGCAAATGCATGCATACATTTAAATAAGCGCATGTACATATACTATAAGATTCTAGGTACTCTTTATAGTAACATTCCCAGCATCACACATTTTTGGTTACATCAATTTTATACATTTTTAAAAAAATTTTTTTTTACAACAACCCCCTCCCTTTGATGCATATACGCATATATAAAAATCATATCTTTTTAGAAAAACAAAGATTTTTTAAAAATGTGTTTTTTATTTTTATAATTAATACATTTATAATTTGATTATTATGGACACTAAAAAACAGCCTCCCGCCCAGATATATATAAAAATAAAGCTATTGTGGGCTACAAACCACCCGCAGTGGATTACAAATGTATCCATGGGGGTTTTTTAATGTACATCATGCTTGAGTTTTAACACATGCAGATAAATTCAAATTCACATGTTGTTGCTCCAAGTTTGTCCATACAATTTAAAATTGTCAACACTATATCAATTCCTCTTTTTAACATATTAACCAATGTACATATTAATTAATTTATTTGCATTAATTAGATGGTCAAACAAATGAGCGTATCATACACATTACCGGTATACATTGTATAAGGTTATGTATATGTATTTGTATATTCTGTATTTGATTCATTTTTAAAGATTTACTGTGTGTATTATATATTTTTATAAATGATTTGTTTTTAAATTAGGTTTCACCCACCTAGATCGAATCCACAGCACATAAAGTGCTATCACTATACGGGCTAAATTTAACCTAAGCGCATTTTGCCCAGCGCTAATTAATTATCCATGCGCATCCACTCGTGAGCATTCTATATTAAAGCCTCCGTTCAGCCCCTACGTCACCTGAAGAAGGCGTGGAACGCCAAAACCAGTAGTGACGTAGATGCTCACTCGTGCGACGGGCACGCCCCCTCATCCCCTCCACGCTACAGCGCGCACAGCGCAGATCCATCGCAGTGGCCGCTTGTCCTGGCCAGACAGCGGCAGAGGAGTTAATCGTTGGGTGGCCTAACAACACGCTGATTTAAAGACATCAATCCTGTAAGTGCAATTTGTACATTGCGTTTTTATTGATTAAAAGTTTAATGCACTATAGGAGCGCTATTCGTTTTTTCCTCTCTTTGCTGTGTATCTAGTAGCTGTGTAAAACTTGAAGTAATCTTCTTAAATAAATGGCTTAAAAATAGCTTCTAAAAAACTTCTTGCTAACATCTTAACAGAACTTCATGCTGAAAAATTAATAAAGTATCTCACCAGAATATTAAGCATATTGTAACGATCGGTGAAGCACAGAGAGGGTCTGATTACCGGTGATCTGCAGTATCACAGGAAATACAGATGTATACCAGATTATACGTGATCTGCAGTATCACCGATAATCCGATATACTAACTAACCTCTGTTCACCTGAGTAGAGTGTAGTGTTTGGTGTAACAGTAACACTTGGAGGCCTAGGCCTCAGTGCAGCAAGGAAAACTGCACGGATTCCTTCCGCAGACCTGAGCTCTCCAAGACGGGAGGCGTCAGACTGACAGTAGGAAGGATAGTCAGAGAGTGACACTCAGGAGGAAGTGTCACTAACAGGACGGGGAACCGCCTCCAATAGTGAGGTCGGTTCTCGAGGTCGGACAAGCCAGGTCGTAACACACGGACAGATAAAGTACAGATACAGTAGGCAAAGGCGGAGTCTAAGTACAGGCAGGGTTCAGCAACGGGTATCAGAAATATCGAGGTACAAAATCAGGAGGCAGAAACAGAGTCTAAGGACGAGCCGGGGTTCGGCAACAGGTATCAGAAATATCGAGGTACAAGATCAGAGTTCAGGAGGATAGTCAAGGCAGGCAAAAGTCATAACAAATAAATACAATCAAACTAGTACTTTAGCTATCAACAGAATCTAGCTAAGTGTAGGATTACAGCTCCAGCTGGTCCCGGCACACTTGCGGATCTGACTACGGATCTGGGTGCTCCCACATATGTGATCGCAACGCCAGACAAAGAGCAAGTGAACAGCCAGCAGTATATATACTCAAGGACCTTTCCAGGACCTCCCTAATTGCTGGACCAATGAGAGTTGTGGAAAATGTCAGCTGACCAGCCTGGTCAGCTGACTCACTTCTGGCTGTTATTTAAACTCAGCCTCTGTGCTCGCGCGCGTGTAAGTCTGAATCTTGGTGGACTATCAGTCCCAGCCACACCAGTACTGTTTTGCAATGTATCTAGTGAACCAAGTGCGGGAGCCGCCTCCAATGCGGATTCCGCCGTTACCGATGCGGATTCCGCCGTTCCCAATGCAGATTCCGCCGTTCCCAATGCGGATTCCGCCGCTCTGCCTGAGCGGCATGCGGCGTTTTTTTCCGCGTTGTGGCGTCCTGCTGGACGCGGAAACAGCCGCCTCACCTTGAGAGGCCGCGGCTTTTCCGCGTTTCATTACACATATTACCCCTTCTCTGTTATCTCTTCAGCATCTAGAACCATGTGTGGAAAGGTAGCTTCTGTCTCGTGTGTCTTCTCAGGAGATTGAAAGGCTTTCAGCTCCTACTTTTATATTGATTGGATGCAATATGGCTGCCTAATCTGGAATTTCCCTGAATCCCAGGTTCTGATTGGCTGAAACTTCTGTGCGTAGCTCGCTATCTTTGACATTTAAAATACCCATAACACTTTTTGTTTATAAACTCCTTAATTACTTTATCTTGTGAGAATAAACGTCATTTGGAGTGTTTACAAATTCTGAATAGGTAATTTCTGACGCAGTTAATTAAAAATGGACGTCACCAGCCATCTTGTCTGCTGGTTGACTTAATTGACCCAGACATTTGGACCTTCAAATATTAAACAATGTCATTTATGACGCATTTCTGATAATGTGTCGTTCCGCTAATTAGTTTGAAATGTGTCTGTCCTTTCCTAAACATAAGATTGGTCAGGTTGACACATAACACTGTAAAGAGTCTTCAGGAATTTAAGATGCTTATTGAAACATTACAGGGTTTCTAATATACTGTTTTAAATATAAAGCTTATTATATAATTCTTCTTAAAACAATTAATCATATAAGACAGGGGTCCCCAAACGTTTTGGGTCGAGGGCCGGGTCAACATACTTCAGACTGCTGGGGGGCCGGAGTATACGTAAAATGATGTCATTGCGGAGCAGACAGTGAAGCATACCCAGGTGACAACATGAAGTCCAATTGGACAATAGTGTCGCCTGATGTGGAATGTGACTGGAAACCAGCGAATTGCTTCTTTCTGGCTTCCATGTGGATGGGTGGTGCCACCACTGCTGTTCTATATGTGGACCACCAATATTTAAAGATGTAGCAGATTGCATCTATAAGTAATACATTTTGTGTGTGGGGGGCCGGTAATAGAGCCTCAGGGGGCCGCATTCGGCACGCAGGCCTTAGTTTGAGGACCACTGATATAAGATATAATTGCATATTAAAACTTAAAGTGAACCTCCGGACTAAAAATCTACTCAGCAGAAATGAAAAGGCTTGGTGTTTCTTTAACAGTTTCACAGCATCAGAACTTTGTTTTTCTTACCAAAGCATAATTTTTAGCTGCATTTTTAGCTAAGCTCCACCCATCAAAGAAAATTTGCCTGGGCTTTTTTTCCCTGATGCTGTGCAAAGCATGATGGGATTTCCTATGTTGTTATTCACGTTGCCTAGCAACTGGGAGGGGTGATCAGCACACAGGACAGTTGGAACTGTGTCTCATGTTCCCTGTCACCTCCTTTCAACCAAAAGATGGCTGCCCTCATGAAATCAAACATTTGCCTGTTCTTTTAAAACAGGGTGGGTAAGAGATTATATTACCTATCTATTTTAATTAACATAACTAATGTAACTTAATGACAGTATGTTTGTTTAGGCTGAAGTTCCTCTTTAATCATATAAAATCATGTTCTATATATTTGACTTTCTGATGAAGAAATAAATATACCGTATTTGGCGCCGTATAAGACGCACTTTTTCTCCCCAAAAAGTGGGGAGAAAAAGTCCCTGCGTCTTATACGGCAAAGGCAGGGAATCCCCGACTTACGAACGCCCGCCGATACGAACCGCCGACCCGCCGCCATCGGGGATTCCCTGCCTTTGTCCCCGCTGTGCCTGGCTTCCCCCCTGATGCGTCTCCTCCCTCCCCCTTGTGTCTCTGTGGCCCCCCCGTGCGAGCAGTGGCAACAGCTTACCTCCTCCATCTTGCCCGCGCCGATTGAAGACATCCGGCTTCTCCGTGCGGCTTCCTCTAGTGTCGGGCATCTAATGACGCGTCATTGATGACGCGTCATTAGATGCCCGACACTAGAGGAAGCCGCACGGAGAAGCCAGATGTCTTGATTCGCCGCGGGCAAGATGGAGGAGGTAAGCTGTTGCTGCCGCCGCTGCACTGGGGGGGCCACAGAGACACAAGGGGGAGGGAGGAGACGCGCAGGCAGGGACACGAGCCAGGCACAGCGGGGACACGGGGGCTGCCAAACGGGCACAGGGGGCTGCCAGGAGGACACGGGGGCTGCCAGGAGGACACGGGGGCTGCCAGGAGGACACAGGGGGCTGCCAGGAGGACACGGGGGGCTGCCAGGAGGACACGGGGGGCTGCCAGGAGGACACGGGGGGCTGCCAGGAGGACACGGGGGGCTGCCAGGAGGACACAGGGGGCTGACAGGAGGACACAGGGGGCTGACAGGAACACACAGGGGGCTGACAGGAACACACAGGGGGCTGACAGGAACACACAGGGGGCTGACAGAAGCACACAGGGGGCTGCCAGGAGGACACAGGGGGCTGCCAGGAGGACACAGGGGGCTGCCAGGAGGACACAGGGGGCTTCCAGGAGGACACAGGGGGCTGCCAGGAGGACACAGGGGGCTGCCAGGAGGACACAGGGGGCTGACAGGAACACACAGGGGGCTGACAGGAACACACAGGGGGCTGACAGGAGGACACAGCGGTCTAACAGGAGGACACGGGGGAGTCCAGGACATGGAAGGACAAGGGGGTCACACCAGAGGACACAGGGAGGAGACATGGGGCATACAGGGGGAGACATGGGGCATACAGGAGGACACATGGGGACACATGAGGAACATAGCAGGACACCATTTGGGGGAGGACATGTACAAGATGCTCCTGATATATAGACGCTCCAGACCAGGTTTCGATTATTTTTTTCCCTGATTTTTGCCCTCTAAACCTGGGTGCGTCTTATATGCCGGAGCGTCTTATACGCCGCGAAATACGGTAATACTTTCACCTGGCAGATGTCAGCATTTCATCATGTAAATATCAAGCTGTATTAATAATTTTAATTTTATAAGACTATGAAACCGCCAGGTGGCATAATTGTCCTAAATACGTGACAATAGAAAAACCTTGGAAAGTTGCTGACATTCCAAAGGACACTCATAGTCAAAACAACTTTGTGGAACACAGCTAATGTGTTTTGAAACTTTCACTGCAGAATCCAGCATTTAAATGTATTTCATTCATATGTAATAATTGAGAAAATGTATATATATGATTGCTGCAGTAATGTGACTGTAAACTTGTTTCCAGTCTTCCCACAGTATGCTTATCTATAACCTTGAAATTTGAAAGATGCTTTGTACAATAAGCAAAAATGTTTTCGCTTCTTGTAACTAGAATAATCTTATAAGCTTCACAGCCTCGAATATGCTGAGATGTCTCAGAGCAAAATATCAAAGAAGTACTCTAACTTTACAGTTTACAATGAAATTTTGCATAGAACATTAAAACTTAAAAAATACACATATGACAGCTTTTCCTGCATAAATAAACCGCTAGAATTCTGACATCCCCCCTTGCAGGAAAATGACGGCAGATGATTAGCGATCTCCGTTTGTTGTTCTTATATATCTCCCGAAATAAAAAATATATATATCAAAATTAAAAGTAATGCAATCTTTCATTCATGCAAAACCTTGCTTATTAAGTGGCGTTGTCAGTTGTGTTGCCAGAGTGACAATAAATTCAATAGCAATATCAATTTCTTCTCCAATAAACATATTTTGCTGGTCTAGATATGGCTATAGTCTTTGTATATGACATATGTATGGATTCACCCTTGAATCTGCAGTTTCTATCACTGGTAGCTTGTGTAGATATGTAGGGAAATTCTAGGCAATATTTGTTAAGTCACTTAAGAGTAGAGAAACAGCGACGGTGCACATCCGGCTAAAACATCAATTTATTGCTTCAATTTAAAATCATAAACAATCGTTACAGACCAGCATCTTGGAGAGAGGTACAGGCAGTAAAGGGTCTACAGCCGTTTCGCGCCTTAACACATGTGGCGCATCATCAGGACCATTCGCTTCCCTCCCTTATCATTACTTAAATAATGTATATCTTACCCAGGTGGTACCCACCTGGGTAAAATATACATTATTTAAGTAATGATAAGGGAGGGAAGCAAATGGTCCTGATGATGCGCCACATGTGTTAAGGCGCGAAACGGCTGTAGACCCTTTACTGCCTGTACCTCTCTCCAAGATGCTGGTCTGTAATGATGGTTTATGATTTTAAATTGAAGCAATAAATTGATGTTTTAGCCGGATGTGCACCGTCGCTGTTTCTCTACTCTTAAGTGTTTACCTTGGATGGATGTGTGGCACTCCTGAGCTGGTGATCTATCTTGTGCATGGACCTTCTCTGCAAATAGTGATATTTGTTAAGTCATGTGGTAAAACTTAAAGTTCAAAATATATAAACAGGAAGTATACCGTTCATGTGGCCCCTAGGTTCTTTTGGAGCACAATGCATTCAAAGTTTTATTGTTAGCTTACAACAGGTTAATTCGTTAGTTGGTTAGTATTATGTATTAATACAGTTAATTACACCTTTCTTATACCACGAGTTCTTTTCACAAATGGTATATACAGTGATGTGAAAAACTATTTGCCCCCTTCCTGATTTCTTATTCTTTTGCATGTTTGTCACACTTAATTGTTTCTGCTCATCAAAAACCGTTAACTATTAGTCAAAGATAACATAATTGAACACAAAATGCAGTTTTAAATTATGTTTTTTATTATTTAGTGAGAAAAAAAACTCAAAACCTACATGGCCCTGTGTGAAAAAGAAATTGCCCCCTGAACCTAATAACTGGTTGGGCCACCCTTAGCAGCAATAACTGCAATCAAGCGTTTGCTTTAACTTGCAACGAGTCTTTTACAGCACTCTGGGGGAATTTTGGCCCACTCATTTTTGCAGAATTGTTGTAATTCAGCTTTATTTGAGGGTTTTCTAGCATGAACCGCCTTTTTAAGGTCATGCCACAACATCTCAATAGGATTCAGGTCAGGACTTTGACTAGGCCACTCCAAAGTCTTCATTTTGTTTTTCTTCAGCCATTCAGAGGTGGATTTGCTGGTGTGTTTTGGGTCATTGTCCTGCTGCAGCACCCAAGATCGCTTCAGTTTGAGTTGACGAACAGATGGCCGGACATTCTCCTTCAGGATTTTTGGTAGATAGTAGAATTCATGGTTCCATCTATCACAGCAAGCCTTCCAGGTCCTGAAGCAGTAAAACAATCCCAGACCATCACACTACCACCACCATATTTTACTGTTGGTATGATGTTCTTTTGCTGAAATGCTGTGTTACTTCTACGCCAGATGTAACGGGACATGCACTTTCCAAATAGTTCAACTTTTGTCTCGTCGGTCCACAAGGTATTTTCCCAAAAGTCTTGGCAATCATTGAGATGTTTTTTAGCAAAATTGAGACGAGCCTTAATGTTCTTTTTGCTTAAAAGTGGTTTGCGCCTTGGATATCTGCCATGCAGACCATTTTTGCCCAGTCTCTTTCTTATGGTGGAGTCGTGAACACTGACCTTAATTGAGGCAAGTGAGGCCTGCAGTTCTTTAGATGTTGTCCTGGGGTCTTTTGTGGCCTCTCGGATAAGTTTTCTCTGCGCTCTTGGGGTAATTTTGGTCGGCTGGCCACTCCTGGGAAGGTTCATCACTGTTCCATGTTTTTGCCATTTGTGGATAATGGCTCTCACTGTGGTTCGCTGAAGTCCCAAAGCTTTAGAAATGTCTTTATAACCTTTACCAGACTGATAGATCTCAATTACTTTTGTTCTCATTTGTTCCTGAATTTCTTTGGATCTTGGCATGATGTCTAGCTTTTGAGGTGCTTTTGGTCTACTTCTCTGTGTCAGATAGCTCCTATTTAAGTGATTTCTTGATTGAAACAGGTGTGGCAGTAATCAGGCCTGGGGGTGACTACAGAAATTGAACTCAGGTGTGATAAACCACAGTTAAGTTATTTTTTAATAAGGGGGGCAATCACTTTTTCACACAGGGCCATGTAGATTTGGATTTTTTTTCTCACTAAATAATAAAAACCATCATTTAAAACTGCATTTTGTGTTCATTTATGTTATCTTTGACTAATAGTTAACGTTTTTTGATGAGCAGAAACATTTAAGTGTGACAAACATGCAAAAGAATAAGAAATCAGGAAGGAGGCAAATAGTTTTTCACATCACTGTAGTAGAACAAAGTATGTGTAGTTTGCCATCAGAATAAACAAACAAACAAACAAACAGCCCCCACCCATATGCGAGCAGAAAGCAACCAGCCCAAAACCATCCACACCCTCCACAAACTTCCACAGTGGGACAATCCAAAGCTCCACACCACTCCATTAACTCCAAACTGTGCCAAAGTATCCCAACCACCACGACCAACCGGGCTTTGCCAACCAGCTCAACAGGTGCAAAACAGCAGCTCTCCGCAGCCGGTCAGTGGTCAACCTAGGCCACGACAACAACCTAGTGAGGACTTGCGGCTGCACACCACAGTCGCTCCTAGCCAGGAAAGGGCCACAAGGCCATCCTCAAATGCCTCCAAGTTCCAGTGGCGACACTGCCAAAAACCTTATACCTTTTCTTAATTTCATCTTAGTTTGTCTTTTAAAAATCAAAGTAGTATTATCCATTTGCTGTAAATGTTGAGCTATGTCTTCTCTTTAAAAAGTGTTCATTTTCTTCTTCTGAAATAAAAAACTACCACGTTTAAGCTGTGCATCAAAATCCATCAATAGCATAACATACATGTCTTCATTTGTGGCTTAACCACTTGCCGACCGCCCCCACCCGATGGGCGGCGGCAAAGACTGGGCCTAAACGACCACAATACGCCCATCGGCGGGGCGGCTGCAGGCGTGGTTATGCGGCGATCGCGTCATTCGGGACACGATCAGCCGCCGGCAACTGGCTCGGCCCCCCTCACGCTGTAACCCGTCGGCCGTTTGGAAGCGCTGGCGGGTTACTAGCACCCGGATCGCCGCATGTACATAGTATAATAGGCTTTGTAATGTATACAAAGCCTATTATACTGGCTGCCTCCTGCCCTGGTGGTCCCAGTGTCCGAGGGACCACCAGGGCAGGCTGCAGCCACCCTAGTCTGCACCAAGCACACTGATCCTGCCCCCCCTTCCCTCTGATCGCCCATAGCACCCCTCAGACCCCCCCTGCCCACCCCCCAGACCCCTGTTTGCACCCAATCACCCCCCTAATCACCCATCAATCACTCCGTCACTATCTATAAACGCTAATTTTTTTTTTAACCATAATTTGCCCCCTGCTCCCTCCTGATCACCCCCCGATTCTCCCCAGACTCCCCCCCCCCGTGTACTGTATGCATCTATCCCCCCTGATCACCTGCCAATCACCTGTCAATCACCCATCAATCACCCCCTGTCACTGCCACCCATCAATCAGCCCCTAACCTGCCCCTTGCGGGCAATCTGATCACCCACCCACACCAATAGATCGCCCGCAGATCCGACATCAGATCACCTCCCAAGTGCAGTGTTTACATCTGTTCTCTACTCTAAACACCCACTAATTACCCATCAATCACCCATCAATCACCCCCTATCACCACCTGTCACTGTTACCCATCAGATCATACCCTAATCTGCCCCTTGCGGGCACCCAATCACCCGCCTACACGCTCAGATTGCCCTCAGACCCCCCCTTATCAATTCGCCAGTGCAATATTTACATCTGTTCTTCCCTGTAATAACCCACTGATCACCTGTCAATCACCTGTCAATCAATCACCCCCTGTCACTGCCACCCATCAATCACCCCCTGTCACTGCCACCCATCAATCAGCCCCTAACCTGCCCCTTGCGGGCAATCTGATCACCCACTCACACCAATAAATCGCCCGCAGATCCGACGTCAGATCACCCCCCAAGTGCAGTGTTTACATCTGTTCTCTACCCTAAACACCCACTAATTACCCATCAATCACCCATCAATCACCCCCTATCACCACCTGTCACTGTTACCCATCAGATTAGACCCTAATCTGCCCCTTGCGGGCACCCAATCACCCGCCCACACGCTCAGATTGCCCTCAGACCCCCCCTTATCAATTTGCCAGTGCATTATTTACATCTGTTCTTCCCTGTAATAAACCACTGATCACCTGTCAATCACCTATCAATCACCCATCAATCCCCCCGTCACTGCCACCCATCAATCAGCCCCTAACCTGCCCCTTGCGGGCAATCTGATCACCCACCCACACCAATAGATCGCCCGCAGATCTGACATCAGATCACCTCCCAAGTGCAGTGTTTACATCTGTTCTCTACTCTAAACACCCACTAATTACCCATCAATCACCCCCTATCACCACCTGTCACTGTTACCCATCAGATCAGACCCTAATCTGCCCCTTGCGGGCACCCAATCACCCACCTACACGCTCAGATTGCCCTCAGACCCCCCCTTATCAATTCGCCAGTGCAATATTTACATCTGTTCTTCCCTGTAATAACCCACTGATCACCTGTCAATCACCTGTCAATCAATCACCCCCTGTCACTGCCGCCCATCAATCACCCCCTGTCACTGCCACCCATCAATCAGCCCCTAACCTGCCCCTTGCGGGCAATCTGATCACCCACCCACACCATCAGATTGCCCCAGACCTACCCTCAGATCACCTCCAAAGTGCATTGTTTACATCTGTTCTGCCATCTAATCACCCACTGATCACCCATCAGTCAGCCCCTGTCATTGATACCCATCAGATTAGACCCCTATCTGCCCCTAGGGCACCCAAACACCCGCCCACACCCTCAGAACACCCTCAGACTCCAGCCCTGATCACCTCGCCAGTGCATTGCTTGCATCTATTTCCCCCCTCTAATCACACCTTGAGACACCCATCAATCACCTCCTGTCACCACCTGTCACCCCCTAGCACACCTACCCATCAGATCAGGCCCTAATTTGCCCCGTGTGGGCTCTTGATCACTCGGCCAAACCCTCAGACCCCCTTCCGATCACCTCCCCAGTGCATTGATTGCATCTATTTTCCCGTCTAACCACCCCCTGAGAAACCCATCAATCACCTCCTGTCACCCCCCTAGCACTCCTATCCATCAGATCAGGCCCAATACAACCTGTCATCTAAGAGGCCACCTTGCTTATGACCGGTTCCACAAAATTTGCCCCCTCATAGACCACCTGTCATCAAAATTTGCAGATGCTTATACCCCTGAACAGTGATTTTGAGAAATTTGGTTTCCCGACTACTCACAGTTTTGGGCCTGTAAAATGCCAGGGCAGTATAGGAACCTCACAAGTGACCCCATTTTAGAAAAAAGACACCCCAAGGTATTCTGTTAGGTGTATCACAAGTTCATAAAAGATTGTATTTTTTGTCAACAGTTAGCGGAAATTGATTTTTATTGTTTTTTTTCACAAAGTGTCATTTTTCACTAACTTGTGACAAAAAAATAAAATCTTCTATGAACTCATCATACACCTAACGGAATACCTTGGGGTGTCTTCTTTCTAAAATGGGGTCACTTGTGGGGTTCCTATACTGCCCTGGCATTTTAGGGGCCCTAAACCGTGAGGAGTAGTCTAGAAAACAAATGCCTCAAAATGACCTGTGAATAGGATGTTGGGCCCCTTTAGCGCACCTAGGCTGTAAAAAAGTGTCACACATGTGGTATTGCCGTACTCAGGAGAAGTAGTATAATGTGTTTTGTGGTGTATTTTTACACATACCCATGCTAGGTGGGAGAAATCTCTCTGTAAATGGACAATTGTGTTTAAAAAAAATCAAAAATGTGTCATTTACAGAGCTATTTCTCCCACCCAGCATGGTTATATGTAAAAATACACCACAAAACACATTATACTACTTCTCCTGAGTACGGCGATACCACATGTGTGACACTTTTTTGCACCCTAACTGCGCTAAGGGGCCCAAAGTCCAATGAGTACCTTTAGGATTTCAAGGATCATTTTGCGGCATTTGGTTTCCAGACTACTCTTCACGGTTTAGGGCCCATAAAATGCCAGGGCAGTATAGGAACCCCACACGTGACCCCATTTTAGAAATAAGACACCCCAAGGTATTCTGTTAGGTGTATGATGAGTTCATAGAAGATTTTATTTTTTGTCACAAGTTAGCGGAAATTGATTTGTATTGTTTTTTTTTTCACAAAGTGTCATTTTCCGCTAACTTGTGACAAAAAAAAAATCTTCTATGAACTCACCATACTCCTAACAGAATACCTTGGGGTGTCTTCTTTCTAAAATGGGGTCACTTGCTGGGTTCCTATACTGCCCTGGCATTTTAGGGGCCCTAAACCGTGAGGAGTAGTCTAGAATCCAAATGCCTCAAAATGACCTGTGAATAGGACGTTAGGCCCCTTAGCGCACCTAGGTTGCAAAAAAGTGTCACACATGTGGTATTGCCGTACTCAGAAGAAGTAGTATAATGTGTTTTGGGGTGTATTTTTATACATACCCATGCTGGGTGGGAGAAATCTCTCTGTAAATGGACAATTGTGTGTAAAAAAAATCAAACAATTGTCATTTACAGAGATATTTCTCCCACTCAGCATGGGTATGTGTAAAAATACACCCCAAAACACATTATACTACTTCTCCTGAGTACGGCGGTACCACATGTGTGGCACTTCTTTGCACCCTAACTGCGCTAAGGGGCCCAAAGTCCAATGAGTACCTTTAGGATTTCACAGGTCATTTTGCGATATTTGATTTCAAGACTACTCCTCACGGTTTAGGGCCCCTAAAATGCCAGGGCAGTATAGGAACCCCACAAATGACCCCATTTTAGAAAGAAGACACCCCAAGGTATTCCGTTAGGAGTATGGTGAGTTCATAGAAGATTTTATTTTACGGCAATACCACATGTGTGGCACTTTTTTGCAGCCTAACTGCGCTAAGGGGCCCAAAGTCCAATGAGCATCTTTAGGCTTTACAGGGGTGCTTACAATTAGGCACCCCCCAAAATGCCAGGACAGTGAACACACCCCACAAATGACCCCATTTTGGAAAGTAGACACTTCAAGGTATTCAGAGAGGAGCATAGTGAGTCCGTGGCAGATTTCATTTTTTTTTTGTCGCAAGTTAGAAGAAATGGATTTTTTTTTTCCACAAAGTGTCATTCTCCGCTAACTTGTGACAAAAAATAAAATCTTCTATGAACTCACCATGCCTCTCACTGAATACTTTGGGATGTCTTCTTTCCAAAATGGGGTCATTTGGGGGGTATTTATACTATCCTGGAATTTTAGCATCTCATGAAACATGACAGGGGGTCAGAAAAGGCAGAGATGCTTGAAAATGGGAAAATTAACTTTTGGCACCATAGTTTGTAAACGCTATAACTTTTACCCAATCCAATAAATATACACTGAATGTTTTTTTTTTTTTTTATCAAAGACATGTAGCAGAATAACTTTCGCGCTCAAATGTATAGGAAATTTTACTTTATTTGAAAAATGTCAGCACAGAAAGTTAAAAAAGTCATTTTTTTGACAAAATTCATGTCTTTTTTGATGAATATAATAAAAAGTAAAACTCGCAGCAGCAATCAAATAGCACCAAAAGAAAGCTGTATTAGTAACAAGAAAAGGAGGTAAAATTCATTTAGGTGGTAGGTTGTATGACCGAGCAATAAACCGTGAAAGCTGCAGTGGTCTGAATGGAAAAAAAGGCTCTGGTCCTTAAGGGGCGAAAAGACTGTGGTCCTCAAGTGGTTAATGTGTGTCATGCCTTATCCATTTACAAAAACATTTTCTCTTGTTATCTGTTCATCACTTTAGTAAACTGTTGTCCTCAGCGTCACACTTCTTGAATAGAGTATCATCTTAAAACTGTTCTATAACTTCATCAGTCGATCAGCATGGATTTCTCTTCCAGTCTCTTGGTGTACATAACTTCTTTTCTCCTTTGTGTATTTAAAAGTCTTCATCAACCCAGGCTTCATTCTTCACATTAGGCCTTTAATCATCTTGTACATATAATTTAGTTTAGTGCAGTTTTCTGTAGTACCAGCTTGATTGCTGTATGTCATTATTGTGAACAGTTATCTCCTTGTTTCTCCTGTAGAATGTCTTTCTTCCTGTAACTTCTCATAAGTCTTCATTGCATCTGCTTCTGTATTTGTAGCATGGCAATATATCACTGAATAGGTAAAAAAAACAAATCTTCCACATCTTCATAATATATGGAATAAAAAATAGAATATTGATGCGTATTTATCAGTCCTTTAAAAAAATCTTTACCTTGGCTGTCTTCTTCTATAACTAGATGATCTTGACATCTTAGTCTTGATCTTGAAATCTTGATATGATGTAACAGTCTCTATTGTAGTTTCAAATGTCCATCAACACCTTCTTTCACTCATCTTCTGGTATTTTCTATGTCAAAAATATTGTCCTCTTCTAGTTCATCAGATTTATCTGTAAAAACTGAATATCTCCATTTTCATCTCCTAATGCTCTTTCTTCACTCACCTGATATCTAATTTATCTTTTAACCTGATGTCTTCTTCTGTCTGTTCTTCTTTTCTTGTATTCTTTGAGGCCCACTTTTCTCTTAGTGCTGTCTCGATCTTCACTCAGCTGGTGCGTCAACCAGTGGTCGGAGTTGTTGAAGAAGTAAAAGTACAAGAAGTAAAAGCTTCTTATAACATAGCCTCTTTCAATGGCTTGGTTTTCACGTTGATATCTTTGCATATTCTTCTAGCATGTGGCTTGCATCGCTTGTCTTAGCGGGTTTCTTCTTGGTGCCTGCAAGGAATGCTTGTTTGGAGTCTTCTTTGGTTCAGACAAAAGAGATTATCTTGTGAGATTTCCAAGCTTCAGTAGCAACATTTTCAATTCTTCTGTAGTCAAACCTTCTTAGTATAATGTAGTCACAAGAATAGTCTCTCTTGATGCTTCTTAATAGGATCTAGCCTTAAAAATAAGTAGAGATTTCCCCCCTTCAGGCTAGCGCTATAAAAATTAAAAACCTTCTTGTTTAACGGTCTGCTGTATATTCATCTGTTACATCTAAACATGGCAGCTGCTATATCGGAGTCTTTATTACTCCCTTAGCTTCTCATGACAAAAAATTCAAAACAAACTTTCTTCTTCTCCTATTTCCTTCTTGGCATAGTTGTTGATTTACTTCTGTGTAAAAAGACAGTAGTAGTTTTTTTTCAGAGGTCATATATACCGTATATACTCGCATACAAGCCGAATTTTTGACCCCCAAAAAGGGGGTCAAAAGTTGGGGGGTCGGCTTGTATGCGAGTCTTCCCTGGTGGTCTAGTGGTGGGTGGTCCGCGCTCCCCCCCCTCCCCGCTCCCCCCGCGGCCGCCGCTGCTATTACCTGCTTAGGCAGCGGCCACTTCCTAATCCGCGTTCCCCTCTGAAGTTTCAGCGTGTATCACAGCAGCGCGCCCGGCGCTGCTGCTGTGACGATGCAGAGGGCAGGAAAGAGCGGTTCCCCTGGTAACGGCGATACAGATCGCCGCTATAGGGAGCCGCGCTCTTTCCTGCCCTCTGCATCGTCACAGCAGCAGCGCCGGGCGCGCTGCTGTGATACACGCTGAAACTTCAGAGGGGAACGCGCATTAGGAAGCGGCCGCTGCCTAAGCAGGTAATAGCAGCGGCGGCCGCGGGGGGAGCGGGGGGGAGCACTACCTACCTATGCTGGGCACTATACTGGCTAAACTGGGCACTATACTAGCTAAACTGGGCACTATACTAGCTAAACAGGGCACTATACTGGCTAAACTGGGCACTATACTAGCTAAACTGGGCACTATACTAGCTAAACTGGGCACTATACTGGCTAAACTGGGCACTATACTGGCTAAACTGGGCACTATATTGGCTAAACTGGGCACTATATTGGCTAAACTGGGCACTATACTGGCTAAACTGGGCACTATACTAGCTAAACTGGGCACTATACTAGCTAAACTGGGCACTATACTAGCTAAACTGGGCTCTATACTAGCTAAACTGGGCACTATACTAGCTATATCGAGGCACTACCTACCCATACTGGGCGCTATACTGGCTAAACTGGGCACTTTACTAGCCATACTGGGGCACTATACTAGCCATACTGGGGCACTATACTAGCTAAACTGGGCACTATACTGGCTAAACTGGGCACTATATTGGCTAAACTGGGCACTTTACTAGCCATACCAGGGCACTATACTAGCTAAACTGGGCACTATACTAGCTAAACTGGGCACTATACTAGCTATACTGAGGCACTACCTACCCATACTGGGCGCTATACTGGCTAAACTGGGCACTTTACTAGCCATACTGGGGCACTATACTAGCCATACTGGGGCACTATACTAGCTAAACTGGGCACTATACTAGCTAAACTGGGCACTATACTAGCTAAACTGAGGCACTACCTACCCATACTGGGCGCTATACTGGGCACTATACTGGCTATACTGGGCACTATACTGGCTATACTGGGCACTTTATTAGCTATACTGGGCACTATACTAGCTATACTGGACACTACCTACCTATACTGGGCACTATACTAGCTATACTGGGACACACTGGGGGGCTGCACCAATCCAGCATTTCCTACCCCCCGGCTTATATGGGGGTCAATCATTTTTCCCTGGTTTTTCAGGGAAAAGTTGGGGGGTCGGCTTATATGCGAGTATATACTGTATATATAAAAAAAAATCTTTCATTTGTAGTCTGAGAGGAAAAAAAAAATCAAGTGTCATATTGCTTTAAGTCTATTTCTGAATAGATGTTGTGTTGCTGCCAGTTGGAGGATTGTCTTGTCTTCTCCTGTGTTGGCATCTGGTAGTGCTAACCACACACCATGGAGTATTGCTCTCATAAAAATAGTACAAAAATAAAAATTTCTTCTTACATCTCATTTATGCCTGCTGTAACTTGTCTTGTATCTGCAGTATTCTACATTTAAAGAGCCATACATCTTTAAAACAGGATTTTTCCTTTTCTTCCAAAAAAGTTATTTATAGGAGATTTTGCTTTCATCACAAAGTCTGTTCAATTGTCTAGTATAAAAAACAATGTTAATTTTCTTGATAGCAGAATCTCTTATGTATATAAAAAATGTTCTTTGTTTGACAAAAACTGCTCTCTCACTTTTCTTTTTCACTGAGCTTGTCTCAAAAAGTTTTTGCACTTCTAAGGTAGCCATTTTCATAATGTGTAGCTATACACTCTGCTTCAGTATGCTGCTCCAATATCTTCATTTTGTCGGTTATATAAAAATATATATTCCCTGCAGGCCAAAGTATTTATTTTCTCTTCTTTTCATAGACTATAAACTGAGAGTGCTCATTAACAATTCTCTTCTGTGAGACTTTAAAGCATAACAATATCTTCCTTCTTTGCTTCAGATTTTGGATGCTTCATATGCATATCCAACTCTATATATGTGTACAGGATCTTCTAAAAAAATTAGCATATTGTGATAAAGTTCATTATTTTCTGTAATGTACTGATAAACATTAGACTTTCATATATTTTAGATTCATTACACACAACTGAAGTAGTTCAAGTCTTGTATTGTTTTTCTTATTGATGATTTTGACATACAGCTCATGAAAACCCAAATTTCCTATCTCAAAAAATTAGCATATTTCATCCGACCAATAAAAGAAAAGTGTTTTTAAAACAAAAAAAAGTCAACCTTCAAATAATTAGGTTCAGTTATGCACTCAATACTTGGTCGGGAATCCTTTTGAAGAAATGACTGCTTCAATGCGGCGTGGCATGGAGGCAATCAGCCTGTGGCACTACTCAGGTGTTATGGAGGCCCAGGATGCTTCGATAGCGGCCATAAGCTCATCCAGAGTGTTGGGTCTTGCGTCTCTCAACTTTCTCTTCACAATATCCCACAGATTCTCTATGGGGTTCAGAGCAGGAGAGTTGGCAGGCCAATTGAGCACAGTAATACCATGGTCAGTAAACCATTTACCAGTGGTTTTGGCACTGTGAGCAGGTGCCAGGTCGTGCTGAAAAATGAAATCTTCATCTCCATAAAGCTTTTCAGCAGATGGAAGCATGAACCCACTTTTGAACCAGAAACAGCAGCAGAAGCGCCTGACCTGGGCTACAGAGAAGCAGCACTGGACTGTTGCTCAGTGGTCCAAAGTACTTTTTTTGGATGAAAACAACTTTTGCATGTCATTCGGAAATCAAGGTGCCAGAGTTTGGAGGAAGACTGGGGAGAGGGAAATGCCAAAATGCCTGAAGTCCAGTGTCAAGTACCCACAGTCAGTGATGGTCTGGGGTGCCATGTCAGCTGCTGGTGTTGGTCCACTGTGTTTTATCAAGGGCAGGGTCAATGCAGCTAGCTATCAGGAGATTTTGGAGCACTTCATGCGTCAATCTGCATGAAAAGCTTTATGGACAAGAAGATTTCATTTTTCAGCACGACCTGGCACCTGCTCACAGTGCCAAAACCACTGGTAAATGGTTTACTGACCATGGTATTACTGTGCTCAATTGGCCTGCCAACTCTCCTGACCTGAACCCCATAGAGAATCTGTGGGATATGCTAATTTTTTTAGAAGATCCTGTATAGAAGTACTTTTTTTATTCTCTTATCGTGATAGAAAACTATGGTCTATGCTTCCAGAAAGTATATTTCAAGATAACAATCAAGATAACCATCAACTGTTGGGTGCCAAATGTCAAAAACCTGAGCGGTTCTTGCCTTTTTCATGATTGCTAACTCAGTAAAGGACCAGCCTTTAAAGCGTTGTTATCATATAAATCCGGCATAGTGGGGTCTGAACCCTCTATAACAGTAATTATAGATTGACGGTGTACCTTGAAATGAATCAGAGCACTCAGTATATGATTTTATATAAAAATTGTATTTGCTTATCATACAGCATATATACAAAATATGAACAGTTCCAAGTAGTGTTTCCTTCTAACAGTATTCCATCTCATCAAGGCTTTATAGCCAAGCAATCATCAATCTTCTAAGCACATTCAAAAAAAGAATATAACAGTTGTGTTATGTAGAATACGATCAAAAGTAGTCTCATCTGTATCAATAGCTGTGTATCTAGTAGCTATGTAAAACTTGTAGTAATCTTCTTAAAGAAATGGCTTAAAAAAATAGCTTCTAAAAAAACTTCTTGCTAACATCTTAACAGAACTTAATGCTGAAAAATTAATAAAGTAAATCTCCAGAATATTAAGCATATTACCCCTTCTCTGTCATCTCATCAGCATCTAGAACCACGTGTGGGAAGGTAGCTTCTGTCTTGTGTGTCTTCTCAGGAGATTGGATACTTTTATTGTGAGTGGATGCAATATGGCTGCCTAAACTGGAATTTCCCTGAATCCCAGGTTCTGATTTGCTTAAACTTCTGTGCGTAGCTCGCTAACTTTGACATTTAAAATATCCAGAACACTTTTTGTTTATAAACTCCTTAATTACCTTATCTTGTGAGAATTAACATCATTTGGAGTGTTTACAAATTCTGATTAGGTCATTTCTGACGCAGTTAATTACGAATGGACGTCACCAGCCATCTTGTCTGCTGGTTGACTTATTTGACCCAGACATTTGGACTTTCAGAGATTAAACAATGTCATTTCTGATGCATTTCTGATAATGTTTCCTTCTGCTAATTAGTTTGGAATGTGTCTGTCTTTTCCCAGACATAAGATTGGTCAGGTTGACACTATAACACTGTAAAGAGTCTTCAGCAATTTAAGATGCTTATTGAAACATTGAAGGGCTTCTAATAGACTTATTTAAATATAAAGCTTATTATATAATTCTTCTTAAAACAATTAATTATATAAGATATAATTGCATATTAAAACTTAATAATATAAAATCATGTTCTATATATTTGTCTTTCTGATGAAGAAATAAATATAATACTTTCACCTGGCAGATGTCAGCATTTCATCATGTAAATATCAAGCTGTATTAATAATTTTAATTTTATAAGACTATGAAACCGCCAGGTGGCATAATTGTCCTAAATACGTGAACATAGAAAAACCTTGTAAAGTTGTTGACATTGCAATGGACACTCATAGTCAAAACAACTTTGTGGAACACAGCTAATGTGTTTTGAAACTTTCACTGCAGAATCCAGCATTTAAATGTATTTCAAAGTATTACATTATGTTATATAGGGTTTAACAATAATTATTTATTTCTTTGGAAGGACTGTATTATTTATTAATATTTAGATTAATAATATTTATATGTAATAATTGAGAAAATGTATATATATACAGCTACAGTAGTACAGCTTACTGCTACAGTAATGTGACTTTAAACTTGTTTCCAGTCTTCACACAGTACGCTTATCTATAACTTTGCAATTTGAAAGATGCTTTGTACAATAAACAAAAATGTTTTCGCTTCTTGTAACTAGAATAATCTTATAAGCGTCATAGCCTAGAATATGCTGAGATGTCTCAGAGCAATATATTAAAGAAGTACTCTAACTTTACAGTTTACAATGAAATTTTGCATAGAACATTAAAACTTAAAACATACATATATGACAGCTTTTCCTGCATAAATAAACCGCTAGAATTCTGACAAGTGGAGCGAACACAGGGTTGGTGTTATGTGGCAATGGCGGGGTTGGCTCGTTAACAGCCTTGCGGCAGCATTCTGTACTACTTGCAGGCGGCGTAGGTCTTTCTTATGAAGGCCTGTGTAGAGAACATTGCAGAAGTCCAACCTTGATGTGATGAAGGCATGAACTAGGGTTGGAAGTTCCTCTGAAGGAATGAGGTGTTTAATCCTTGCAATATTCCTTAGGTGAAAGAAGGAATGTTTCACAACAGCTGAGATTTGATTCCTGAAGCTTAATTTCCCATCAATCAGTACTCCCAGGCTGCGCATGCAGTCTGAGTTGTTAAGGTCTGAGCTCCCTATCCTTAGCGGTGTTGATTGAGACTGGGGTGGCTTTGCTGTCGAGCGCTGACCTCGATGACAAGAACCTCAGTTTTGTCAGCATTAAGTTTTAGCTAGTTATTATTCATCCACTCCTGACATGCGTTTATCTGTGAAGTAGGGTTTGCGACGCCAGGTTTGAATGACAAATATAGGTGGGTGTCATCAGCATTGATATGTTAGGCCATGTTTTTGTATGATTTCTCCAAGTGGCAGCATGTATATGTTGAAAAGTAAAGGTGATAATATTGCGCCCTGGGGTACACCATATTTTAGTGGTACAGGGTCGGAGAGGAAGGGCCCTAAGGCTACCCTTTATGTTCTGCCAGCCAGGAAGGGGTTGAACCATAGGAGAACAATGCCATCTATGCCACAGTACTCTTGTAGCCTGTTAAGCAAGATTTCATGAACAACTGTGTCAAAAGCCACTGAGAGGTCGAACAAAATCAGGATGGAACATTGGCCTTTGTCTCTTGCCATGAGCAGATCATTGCAAATCTGGGTGAGGGCTGTTTCACAGCTGTGATATTTCCTGAAGCTAGATTGAAGAGAGTCAAGGATGCTGTTTCTGGAGAGCCTGGCTCCCAGTTGGAGGTAGACAGCAGTATGTAAGTTCTAGTGACAGTAAACAGGGTGAGATGTGTTCATTTATAGTTCTGTGCTGAATGTTTTCCAGTCCTAGCACCTCTAGCATGGTTCTGCATTAAGCATGGCTACTGCCTGCAGGAAAAAGATGAAAGAGCCCTTAGTATGATTGGTTCACTTTTTTTTTAATGCAGCAACGGCTAGTTTCTGTATTAAAGGGCATCAGTCACATAAATTTAAAAACTCCTTTAACCACTTCCCTACCCTAGGTTATTTCCTCTTTAGAAACTAGACCAATTTTGTAGATTTCACACTCCTCCCATTCAATATATACCCTGTTTTTTTGCCACGAATTAGGCTTTCTTTGGGTGGTACTTTTTGCTAAGAATTATTTTAGTTTGCATGCATTTTAAAGGTATTGCATTTGTCCAGCTATAATCGTTTGAAAATAAAAAGTGCTATGGTATATTAAACCCACACATTTTATTTGTCCATGTATCCCGGTTATTATACATTTATATTACATTGCTAATACAATATATGGCAACAATATATTATTTGGCAATAAAGGTGCAATTTTTTTGAGTTTTAATGTACTTTATTTAGCAAAAATAGCAGTAATACATATTTGCAAAAATAACAGTAATACACCCTCATGGCATACATATGTGCCCCATCATTAGCCACACCCCCTCCCCTATAGGCAGATGTGCCCCTTTATCTCTCTCCCAGTACAGATAGCCAGATGTGCCCTATTATTAGCCCCCCCACACTATAGATAGACAGATTGCTCCTTTATTAGTACCCACCTCATATAGATAGGTAGATGTGCCCCTTTATTAGCCCTGCCATAGCTAGCCAGATGTACCATTTTATTAGCCCATGTATTTGCCTCTTTATAACCCCCGTTCTCTGTATAGCCAGATGTGCCCATTTATTAGTCCCCTCCTAGTATAGTGAGAGGTGCCCATCATTAGGCCCCCGCCCCCACCATAGTCAGATGTGCCCTTGACCTCTTAATGAATTATGTGACAATTAAGTGCTCTCCCTGGCTCTGTCCTAACCTTCTACATACACATAACACAAAATGAAGTGACTAACCCCTCCCTCCACCCCTGTATATATCAGGGGTGGGATTTACCGCCAGCACCCGTTGTCCCCCCGCCTCCCACATCTGTCACCCCCACCCATGCTGACACTTAGTATAGCTGAGAGTGTGTCCTATGCGGATGCTTTACCACCAGCTACCGCTGTCCTCTCCACCTGCCCACTCCTATCGCCCTCACCCATGCTGGTGCCCAGTGCACCCATGGATGCACTAGGTGCCAGCATGGGTGGGGGTGACAAGCATGAGAGGTGGGGGAACAGTGGGAGCTGATGGTAAAGTGTCTGCATAGGATGCGCGCTCAGCTATACTTATAGCTGAGAGCAGTGCGCGGAAGAGAGGCGGTGTGTGGCGGCGGTGCGTGGAGATCTTCAATCAACTTAAAGAAGGTTGCAAGATTAGAAGATATTGGCACAGAAACTTTTTTTAAGGGTGCGGGTAAGTATTTCTAGTTAATTAAGAATATTAAAGGACTTTTTTCGTCATTGTGTTTTTATTTCACTTAACCCTTTGTGGAAATTGGTAAGGGGTACTTTTGTACCCCTATACTCATTTATCCTGGGAGGAGGGTGGGAATCTGGGGGTCCCCTTCTTTAAAGGGACTCTTAGATGCCACCATGAACCTCCCAGGGCGTCGTCAACCCCCACATCCTCCTGGGGCACTAGAGGTGGGGAAGAGCCCCTTGTCCATGGATTGGACAAGGGCTCCAGGGGAGAGGGGAAGGCTTGGCTGTCCCTCTCCCCTGGAGCCCCCCCCCCCCCCATACCATGGATCATGCAGTATAGCTCAGGGTGCAAAGCCACACTCGGCCAGGGCGCTGCATTCTGGCTAATCCAGCCTGCATGGGGGATAAGGGGTTAAAGAGGCTGGGGAGGGGGGACCCCACCTCTTTTTTATTTTTTCCACACTCTAAACATTAAAAAAAATCCAAGAATTGGTGAAGTTGCCAGGGATCTTTATACAGCCATACTGCGGCTGTATAGCAATCTCTGGTCAAAGCATTGCAATTTCGGAGGGGTTTCCAGGGGTCCGTACGCAGTGTGTAAAACACCGTCATGAAATTAATTGCTTTTTCTTTTGACATACGTAAATTTACATTACCATTAGGCTTGTGACATGATCTGTCATTTACCACATTTAAATGTATTCTTTTTTCCTATGAAACTTTAAAATCGATATTCTCAAAAACTATACGGTCTTTCTGAAAAAATTGTAGCCACTGCCCCCCTCCACATACCCTGAAAATTTGGTGTTTCTAGCACATAAGGGGGCTTTGCTTTTAACCGCTAAAGTCGGCGGCCGTTTGTCTGCTATTAAAGTCTATGGAGCCCGCTGCGAATAGCAGATTCACAAATTTTTGCAGAAATTTGCGTTCGAAATTCGTAAATTTAATATTTGATATTCGGTCCGTCACTATATGTAACATATAAGATTACTGACACTGTGTACATGCAAGTTTCAGGTTGTATGCTAAATTCTTATACTATGGAGTGTTCTATTTTTAATTATCATTATTATAGTAACTTTTCCAAATAATAATTATGTCTGACATAAAACCATGTATTTTTATGTGATTTATACAAACTTTCTATGCTGCAAAAATGCATGTGTCTTTGTCTTCAATCAGCTGTAATCTGAATTATCCGACCTTCTGTCTCATGCCTGTCATGATCTTCTAGCAGAAGTGTGTGACAGTGTACTGGGTTTTGTTTTCCATCATAGTACAGCTATTCTCAGGGCATGTCACAGTGTAAGAGTGGAGTGAGTGGGAGAGTGCTGATATACTGCATATAAATCTGATAAAATGTTGATGTTAATATGTACTGAAAGCTTACCTACAAAATCTGTTCATAGTAATTAAAATCTGTTGGTCCTCATACTACATGGAGTGATTAAACTGGCCAGTCATTGGCCAATCATAATTGGATGTGTGTACCAGGTTTTACAGTTGGCGGAATTTAATCTTTAAAGGGAAGGTGCGAGAAGATTTAAAACAAATCTACTTACCCGGGGCTTCCTCCAGCCCTGGCAGCCGTCCTGTGCCCTCACCGCAGCTCCGATACCCAGCCAGTGGTCCCCTCCGGTGCAGATGCCAGGTTGGCATTTACTGAGCCTGCATGAGCACTGCTCGGGGTCTCACTGGTGTCATCTGGATTGTACTGCACAGACGCAGAACTACTGCACCTGAACAGTACACTCCAGATGACCTCAGCCAGGCCATGAGCATCGCTCGCGCAGGCGCAGTAGATGCCGACCTGGCGCGGTTGGCATCTGCACCGGAGGGGACCCTCGAGCTCCCGGCTGGGATCGGAGCTGCGGCAAGGGCACAGGACGGCTGCCAGGGGCTGGAGGAAGCCTCAGGTAAGTATTTTTTTGTTTTTAATCTTCTCACACCTCCCCTTTAACTATTAACTATTTCAGCTGAAAGGATGAGATTATACCCACCACATCAGGCAGAAAATGCTGGAAATTCTATGTAAAAGTATGTCTGATCATTTAGGATGTCACATTTATTGGAAGTATGAATTATGTAAAGGTTTGCATCAATCTACAGCTGTAGAAAGGGTCCATCACTGTGAGAGCTGTCAAAACATAGAATACAGTTACATCAGAATTATTTCTAGTGGATAGAGTAGATAACTTTGAAAAGGTATTAGATGTTTTCTTGCAAGAACAAAATATAGAGAGCTACAAAAAATTCCAATAGTTAAAGTATATTTTATGCAGTTGTCATTTAGAGTTTTAACGTTAACTGGCCTAGACTATTTAAAGAGTACACGAGGCAAGGAGTTTTTTTTAAAGAGCTTATAGGATACAGAGGCATGTTCTCTGCGCAATGACATGCCTCTGTATCCTTCTGGTGCCCTTGCCTGTCCCCCCTGGGCTCTGTTGTCCCCCTCAAAGCTGGCGACAGGCTAGCGACAATATGATTGTTGCTAGGCTCCTGTTTACCTGCCAACTGTCAATTAAATTGCTCCCCCCGCATTGACCCCCGTTTATCGCTCCACTGCCTCCACCAACCTGCTCCCTGCCTCTGTTGCCTCACTCCCCCGATTCCTCCAATAGGCAGCTAAGCCATGACCCCGGCAGTACTTCCGGGTCATGGCCATCTTGGATTTCCTCCGGCAGTGATCAGAGGTTTAACCGGCTGCAGAGGAGGAACAGGACAACAGAGAGCGGCGTGAAGCAGCGCAGATTGGTCAGGGAGGCAGTGTGGAGCAGGTAGTATGTTTTTTTTGTGTTTTTTTTTTTACGGCCGCCTCAGGTTCTCTTTAAAGTAATTTGCACTTCTCCAAGTGAACTATGGTTTCAAAGGGTGCACGAAAGTGACTTTTGTTAACTCAATATTCAGAAGTCTGAATTAAGCTAAATTAACTACATAGTTAAAGCGAGTTCTGAAATAGATTCCTCATGGGATAACAACCAAGCTGGGCTTGATTTCGTTTCAATGGAGTATTAACCTAGACAATTAGAGAAGCATGCAATGGTTTCACTTGCTATAAGTAAAGAAGGAATGCCTGCAGGAAAAACTCATGAATTGCCTTTGCAGATCTGATACAAGATCTACGGTAAGTTGCATCTCTGTAATGTGAAGGAATAGGTCTTTCTATGTATTTCAAATGAAGATGAGGAAAAGCAACTTCAGGTAAAGTGACCTTGACATTGAAGAAGTATTCTAAACAGCTTATACTTTCTTTGCTTCTTAATGCTCTCCTTTAAGAAATTCTGTTACTAGACATTAAATGTATGCAAATTTAATGAGCTTGGAAATGGAACAATTAAAATAATAATCTCGTAAAATAAAAACCATGGTTTATTAAACATCAAGCTATGACTAATGCTGGGAATACACGTTTCGTTTTTGCCTTCGTTTAAACCTTCGTTTCGATTGTGCCTTTTGTCCTTTTCGATCCCGAAATAATCGACCGTACGGTTAATATCACCACCCACGGTTTCGTTTTTTTTTCTGATTCTGATGGTTTCGTTTTTCCAATGATCGAAGGCTGCAAAGAAACGAAACGTAGTACAGGGACGGACGGCATAAACGAATATACAATCGATCTGAACAGCCATCAAGCCTACCAATGGCTCGATTAGATGGATAAAGAGAGATAATATCAAACATGTTCGATCACTAGTCGTTCGTTTTTGGGGTCTATTAATCAAAACTATAATGAGATTATGACTATTTTCACATACGTTTTCAAAACTCGATTCGTTTACCGAACGAATCGAAGGCTAAAACGAAGGCAAAAACGAAACGTGTATTCCCAGCATAAGGGCTGAACCCTGGCTCAATGCGTTTCAGCTGCTTGTTCCTTTGTATGTCCTTGATTAAAAAAGTCTGGGTTTTACTTCACAGATGGATTGATGCAGAATTTATTCCTCTATTTACCTTAAAGCTTCTACACACTCGAGCCCTGCACCTACTGGATGATGGTTCTAGGTTGAACGGCTTTCCCTTTGATGTCCAAAATAGTCAGCAACTGCATTTGACTGATCCAATATCAATCTGCATGCAATTAACATAAAAGTATTAGCATCTCACTGACCCTCTCTACTGTGGAACAAGCAATTGCCCTTAAGTCAAAATCCACACTCCTCTCTATCCGTGGCTAGGGATATTTTGGCATAGTAAGTATTGCTTTTCCACAGACTTAAACATACAAAAGCAACCTTCTGTAAAAGTTGAGGCTTGACTTGTACTCTCTGTAGTACACTCTACTAGCAGAGACTTTGAATTCTGCTCAAACAGATGGATGACATGCTTGCAGATGATGACCACTGTTAAGGTGGCCAATAATGATACAATTTGCTGAACGATCGTTTACAAACTATTTTTTTTTTAACCACTTGATGACCCAGCCTTTACCCTCCCTTAAGGACCAGCGCTGTATTTGCTGATCTGTGCTGGGTGGGCTCTACAGCCCCCAGCACAGATCAAACACCAGGCAGAGCGACCAGATCGCTCCCCTTTTTTCCCCACTAGGGGGATGATGTGCTGGGGGTCTGATCGCTCCTGCCTGCGTGCGGCTGGCGGGGGGGGGCACCTCAAAGCCCCCTCCACTGCAGGATTCCCCCCTCTCCCTCGGAGATCTGAGGCTGCACAGGAACGGATCTGTCCTGTGCAGCCTCTAACAGGCTCCTGCCTGTCATGTGACAGCGATCCCCGGCCGCTGATTGGCCGGGAATCGCTGATCCATTACAACGATGCTACTGTTAGCAGCGTTGTACAAATGTAAACAAAGCGGATTATTTCCGCTTGTGTTTACATTTAGCCTGCGAGCCGCGATCGGCGGCCCGCAGGATATTCACGGAGCCCCCGCCGTGAATTGACGAGCGTGCGAGCGGCTGCTTCCTGATTAATTAGCCTGCAGCCGGCGACGCAGCTCTGCGTCGCTGGTCCTGCAGCTGCCACTTTGCCGACGCGCGGTATGAGTGCGCGGTCGGCAAGTGGTTAACAAAATGTTATTATTTCAGTCACATGTCATAACTATAGTAATGATAACAACACTGGAACAAAGTAGCTTACTTTGCCTGCATCATTTTTGTCCAGTAAAATAGACGAATAACATGTAACATTTTCACCCAGCCCTTAAAACCTCCACACCCACCTTCAATACTCTCTCCGCTGCCATTAACAATACAGCATTATGAGAACATTATAATTAAGTTACTTTTAGTTTGCCCAACGTATTTAGCAAATCATTAGTTGCATACCATGTGCTATATATTGAAATGGCTTCATTAGATCTTGTATTTCAGCCTGCTCAAAAGAATGTTAAATAAAGTTTTTCAATTTTTTGAAAAAGGATGTTGTGTGTTTTTCTTAATATTTCTGGGCATCCATTTTATCAAAAGTCAACCAATGTATCAACTCCTGCTGTAGATCCCAGATAGTTGGTGGTGATGAGGCGATCCAAATATTATATAATACCTTTTCTGCAGCTGCTAAAAAAATGTGGAAGGGCAATAGGCTGGAAGTGTTGCAATTAGTCTCCAAGTCTTGTTGGTCAAAAGCTCGAGATAGTGAAACAGCAACGTTTGAGGTGTCAGTGTAATATCCTTCCGTATCAGTGTCTTTATATATTGCCGAATAGTATTCCAATAGTTTGCAATAATATTACAGTCCCATAGACAGTGATATAGATCCGCTTGTGGATGCTAGCATTTTAGACAAAAAGGTCTATAGTTAATCGGAGGTCATAGATATTTAATATCGAATGTAAACTTGTCCTGATGTATCATTTTTAAAATGAGACTCTCTCCAAGCTTCATTTGTGATGTATTGGCGATACAACGCATTGCCATCTGTGATCTTCTGAGCAAAATATCCTCATCCGTTATATCTTTTTTTCCATGATCAAAAGTTTTTCTGTGTATAATTTGAATTTAAATCTCATGAATCTATTATTTATGGATTTTGGGTCATGTATGAGATTATCTGCCTCATCCTTCAATGCTGTAATGTTGGTGTATCCCCTGGCTAGATTGTTCAGTAACTTGCCCATCTTATTCCCAAATTTATGAAACGTCAGGGCTTTATGTTTTTCCCGCCAACTTCTTCTTTTTTAACCATTTATCCACCTCAGCTTTGGACATGATCCAGGCTGACCTGGTTTCTTTTGTAGGGTTTACCTTATGCTGTCTTCTCTAACTTGGGCCGCTGTTTCCATACATTTTTGATGAGCTTGCTTCTTTATATGTGTCTTGTATGCTATTATCTTCCCCCGAATGATAGGTTTCCAAAATAAAAAGTGATCCTGGGAGTGCTTCCTATTATCCTGGGAGAATTCCATCCACCACTGTTTCAGCATTGCACAAAACTCCTCATGATCATATAATTGGGTAGGAAAACCCAATATCTGTCCGTCTGGGTGTCAATTCTGATATTTCTACAATTATTGACGAATGATCCGATATTATCATGTCACCTATTTCTGTATTCTGTTTGATAACCATTGGGAGAGTAATATATAATGTATTCAGGACCCCATATTGTGTGAGGAGGAGTAATAGGTATACTGCCGCTCATAGGGATGAAGCACCCATTTTACAGCATCTCGCCTATAAAGCTACTACATGGCTTCTTATATATATGATTTATGTGAGACAATTTTGTCCTATCTTCCAGTACATCCAATACCTTTTTCCACTAAAGAACTTGTGATTTTTAATACCAACTCTCTCAGGAATTGTAAATTATCATCATTTGGACCATATACATTATACACAACAATAATTTTAGAAACTTGTTTGAGCAGAACTTTGACCCATCTTCCATTTGAATCACTTTCGGAATCAATGACTCGGTGAACCAACTGTTTATGAATTAAATTCACAACTCCAGCTTTCCTTTAAGCCGCTGGGGAACAAAACACATGACCGAACCACCCTTTTTTTTTTTTTTTAAGAAGTTTAGCATAATCTCCGCTGAGATGTGTTTCTTGCAACAATGCTTTATTGGCATGCCAGCGTTTCAGTTGCCTAAGAACTTGTGCTCTTTTCTCTGGGCTATGAAGCCCTTTGACATTCCACAAAACCACGTGTAAAGTCATTTAAATTGTGAGAGGAAGATGAGAGCTCTGCCCACATCACATATAAACTAAAATTCTTGGCAGCTGGGACAGCAGAAAGCAACCCCCCCCCCCCCCCCAAAAAAAAATCCTAAAATATAAAAATATCATTGTTATATTCTGTATAATACTCTACGCATGGAAATATAGCATTAACAAAAAAACCGAAAATTAAACAAAAGTACATCAAATTATGCACAGTAAATTACTTCACTTCTTCTCTGTACTGCGACAACAACAAACCTTGCTAAGGGAAAAGTGACGCCCAACCAGCCCATTGAAGAGGCTTTCTATAACATGAATGTCAACGCACTATCTATGAAAAACAAGTTAGAGCAACCTTGTCATCATACTATATCCAAAGACAGCAGCATAATATAGCCCCCTCAGCCTGTATCTTCAACTCCCTCTGACATTTTGTGAACTTGTAGATTCCTCTGCTGGATGTTGTAGATGGAAGGCTTTTGCCTCCTCTGGTTGCTTAAAGACGTGATGTTTGCCATGTAGAACTGCTAGAAACTGCAGGGCAAACCTCCATTTTCTCTCTATACATTGTGCACATGCTTTGTTAAAGTGCCAGCGTTGTTTTGCTCTTTCAACTTTACAGGAACTTGAAAGACACAAGAGCTGTGGGATTGCAGTAGAGCAGAGTTGTTATAAAGTGGCTGAGATGTACGATTCAGGGAGACCTACTACTCTGATGTTACTTCTAGATATATTCTCCAAATCCTATAATTTGTCTTACATAGCAGCATTTTCCAGTTACAGTTTACGTATCTTCGCCTGTGACTGAGTTCTATAATCCTCTATGTTAGAAATGCGTAATGCGTTGATACGTAATGTATGAGCTAACACATTTTTCTGCAGCTTTTCTAAAGATTGCATCACCGCATCTTGTCCAATGGTTTGTAATTCTGGCACCTGATTTCTGCTGCAGCCAGCTTATCCATATGAAGTTCTGAGCCCCCCACTGCAGTATCAGACTCACTGTGTTCCTCCGGTTCGCTGTCCCAGCTCTGTCCCTGCCGGTCAGATTTAGACCACATAGGAGATGCTTAGCTCTCCTTCTCACGCCTGCTTGTCTCGGCGGCCATCTTGAATTCAGTGTGGCGCTCGTTTTGTTTTCTGATCGCAACAGATAGCGATGCATGCATCTCTGGTGCATCCTGGCTCTCTACGGCTGTCCTTCCATCTTGGCCTGCAATTTCTAAGGATCGACGGGTGTTTTAGCAGCGGTAAAGGCTAGCGGGGAAGACAGTCACAGCGGAGTTTCTCTCTCACCCTCCACAAATACATGTGCCGGAACTGGAAGTCCAAATGGTCGGAAATGATCGTTTGGAATCAACAATGAACAAAAATTTCTTAACCAAACCGGTCAGATTAATGAAATTGATCCGATTTTTGAATTGATTTAATTAATCTGCTCGAATCGGTTGGTAAAGTTTTCTTCATTAGTGGTCCCAAACTATCATTTCCAATCGTTCATACGAAGAATCGTTCATAAACGATCGTTCAGCAAATTGTATCATTAGTGGCCACCTTTACACTCTATGCACTTACAGCTAGTTGTGTGCATGTGTACCAAACTGATGAAGAAGCATGTGATCAGTTTCATAAGCTGAAAGATTTGTGAGACTCTGATTTGCTTGTCATGATCATATGTTAAAGCAGGAAGTGTTCATCACAAATCAAATATTACATTTGTAAGGCTTTGATCACACAGTTCTCCAGGAGATCTGGTAAACAGTGCAGTTTCTAGGCTAAAATGCACCCAGGGCGAGGGTGTAAAAATTGCGACCCCCACCCCCCCCCCCGAAGCAAGGTATGGGTGCCTGCAGTATAGGTTAGCCAGGTCTAGTTGCACTCAGTATAGATTCCCCTAGAATAGGTACCCCAGTATAGGTAGCCAGCTATAGGTCCCCCCAGTACAGGTAGCCAGGCATAGGTGAGCCAGTATAGTTGCCTCCGGTATAGGTTAGCCAGGTAGGTGCCTCCAGTATAGGTAGCCAGTATAGTTGCCCCCAGTAAAGGTTAGATAGGCAGGCGTCCCCGGTATAAAAGTTAGATAGGTAGGTGCCCCCAGTACAGGCTAGCTAGGTGGGTGCCTCTAATATAGGTAGCCAGAATAGTTGTCCCCAGCATAGGTTAGATAGGTAGATGCCCCCAGTATAGGTTAGTTAGGTAGGTGCCTCCAATATAGGTAGGCAGTATAGTTGTCACCTGTATAGGCTAGCTAGGTAGGTAGGTGCCCCCAATACAGGTTAGATAAGTTAATGCTCCCACTATAGGTTAGATAGGTAGCTGCCCCCCCAGTATAGGTTAGGTAGGTGCCCCCCAGTATAGGTTAGATAGGTAGGTGCCCCCCAGTATAGGTTAGATAGGTAGGTGCCGCCCAGTATAGGTTAGATTAGGTAGCTGCCCCCTCAGTATAGGTTAGATTAGGTAGCTGCCCCCCAAGTTAGATAGGTAAGTGCCCCCCAGTATAGGTTAGATAGGTAGCTGCCCCCAGTATAGGTTAGATAGCTGCCCCCCAGTATAGGTTAGATTAGGTAGCTGCCCCCCAGTATAGGTTAGATTAGGTAGGTGCCCCCCAGTATAGGTTAGATTAGGTAGGTGCCCCCCATTATAGGTTAGATTAGGTAGCTGCCCCCCAGCATAGGTTAGATTAGGTAGGTGCCCCCAGTATAGGTTAGATTAGGTAGGTGCCCCCCAGGATAGGTTAGATAGGTAGGTGCCCCCCCCCCCAGGATAGGTTAGAAAGGTAGCTGCCCCAGGATAGGTTAGATTAGGTAGCTGCCCCCACAGTATAGGTTAGATTAGGTAGCTGCCCCCTCAGTATAGGTTAGATTAGGTAGCTGCCCCCAGTACAGGTTAGATTAGGTAGGTGCCCCCCAGTATAGTTTAGATTAGGTAGGTGCCCCCCAGGATAGGTTAGATAGGTAGCTGCCCCACAGGATTGGTTAGATAGATAGGTGCCCCCCAGTATAGGTTAGATAGGTAGGTGCACCCCAGGATAGGTTAGATAGGTAGCTGCCCCAGTATATGTTAGGTAGGTGCCCCCCATGATGGAGGGGGGAGCCGCAGCCGCGGGGAGGGCAGCCCGACCTCTACCTCCCTTACTCTCCCCGGGCCGCCCTCCGTGCGATCCCCCCTCGGACTGCACAGTAATGCAGCAGGGAAGCACTATACAAAACTACTCACCTCCCTGGTTCCAATCGCTGCTCACTCGCCGCCAGTCTCCTCTCTCTGCATAGACGCTGATACACACGCTGCTTCCTGTTTAGACCGAAGCAGCGTGTGTGTGTATCAGCGTCTATGGAGAGAGGAGACTGGCGGTGAGTGAGCAGCGATTCGAACCAGGGAGGTAAGTAGTTTTGTATAGCGCTTCCCTGCTGCATTACTCTGCAGTCCGAGGGGGGATCGCACGGAGGGCGGCCCGGGGAGAGGAAGGGAGGGAGAGGTCGGGCTGCCCTCGCCGCGGCTGCGGCTCCCCCCTCCATCACAGCGTCTCCCTCCCAGCAGCGCTCAGGGCGCCCGCACGGCCGTAGAAACGCCCATGCTGGTAAACATGAGCATAAGTATTTAAAGCATCACTAAGTATAGAACCTGTATTAATTCATAGATTGTAATAATTGTAATAACCTTTTTAGCTGGACATACATGCACACTTGGATTAACTTAATAGTTTATGTCCTATATACAAATACATCTTCTAAATATAATTATTAGCCATCTGCTAATGTGAAATAGTTTTAGATTCCACCAGTGTCCAAATGGGCACAGTTTTGCTAGTCCTAAGGAAAGCATTAAACAACAGCTGATGACAGATAATAGAAAAAAAATTACAATTTATCTTCAATACTTAATGCCTAAACCTGTTCATAAATGAATGTTTGCTCGTATTCTGTTTCCACTGTAGAATTTTCATAATACATTCAGAATAACAAATCACCAAAGCAGCAGATTTAGATTTTGACAGTCGTTAACAGTGAGAAAGCTACTTGACATGTCAAAGACCTGTCGTCAAATTTACTGCGTGCAATTATAAAATGAAATGCTACACATTTTAACAACCTAAAAAGAAGAAAAAGGAGAGAAATGAAAAAAAGCTGCTTCAGCTAGCAGAGAAAATGATTCTAATTTTGCATAACATTCAGATAATTGTAGCATATCTTCATTGTAATTTAGTTTTCCATTGTACATTGTTTTTCTATTCCTAGTCTTGCCGTGCTGTGCTCTCCAGAAAGGCAACTATTCTCGCAAAAAGGTGAATCACCATCTTCACTGCATTCTTTCTCAACACATTGTTTTTCTTCTCTCAGCAAAACAGCACCACTTTAAATTTAATCTAGATATATAACATCTTGGCAGAACCCACATACTAATCATGTGGTTGGTGATGCATAAATCAGAGCCTGCACTTCTGTGCTGCCTGGCAACCATACAACGTTGCTGGCTGAATACCATCCCAGCAGCTACAATAAATCCATAATTTCTTCCTACTTCAGTGCCCACTCTTCATTTAATTAAATATGGATTGAAAGGATAAGTGTTCTTTCATTAAAATTGGCTTTCCAGTATCCAGAGAGGGCAAAGAACACATGTAATGAGATCTAGCTAGGGGTGTTAAATGAGGTAGTACAGAAGAGGGCAGAAAGCGAAATACCTCAAAGTTATTCCGATTAGGAGAGTTCCAAGTATTGCTTTCAGGAGTAAAGATATCTACAGTACATACATGAGATGACATACTTGATTCAGGCATTTTCAGGAAGACTGGATAACCAAGGAACAGGCAATGCATCAGGTAGAAGTCATCATCAGTATTCAAATTCAAGTTCGACAGGAATCAGAATTGTGGGGGCTGAACCAGAGCTTTGCAGAGGGCTAATTAGTTTGAAAAACAGGAGGACAATTGACTGGAAGCTAATTAAATCAGCCACTAGGTGCATAAACATCAGTTTCCAAATCTGATTTTGTAAAGAATAACAATGAGACGCAAATAATTCTGGCTTGTATGCAAATGTATGAAGTTTGGATTGGATCAACCAGGAAGTGCACCTGACTGGGCCAATTTTAAAGAGGAGCTGTTAGGTATAGGGTCTCAGAGAAAAAACAACACATATATCAGTAGCTAAATATTGGCTGTACTTACATTACATATGCATTTCACTGTCCATGTTTGGATTTCACAGAATTTTTATATAGTATTTGCAGAGATTGATGCTCTTGACATCTCATGGCAGGTTCCATGTTTGTCTGTCTTGTATGAAGCCAATTGTGATGTAATATCCTCCCTTACCTTGCTTCCTGATGATTCGACTCACAAAAAAGATCAGGATCAAAGATCCTAATGGTTCATGATCCGGACAACACTACTGTGCAGTGAATATTAATTAGCCATGTGGCTAGGAACAATAGCGGATTCATGCAGTATACTCTAACAGAACATGTGCCCTGTGAACAGCACATTGATTTTTCAGTGTTGTGAGCTGGACTGCAGGATACAAGCTGCTGTAACATGAGCCTGTAACTTCTCACTGTGAAAGCAGCCTTAGGGCGGGATAGGGAAATGAAGGGGAGGACCAAGGGAGTGCAGTGGGGAGAAGAAGCAGCCCCAGAATGCTTTGCAGTATCTGTTATGCGGCCTGCCTGGCCTCCTTAGGAGCTTGGGAATATAGAGGCGGTTCAGCAAACATCAAAGTAAGAGAGATTTTTAACTTCAGTATTGCCTTTTTGGCTTCCTTCTAAAGTGTTTAACCACCTTAGCGGTATGGACGAGCTCAGCTCGTCCATCACCGCCGGTGGCTGCCGCTCAGGCCCTGCTGGGCCGATTTGCTCGCTGTAAAAAGCAGCACACGCAGCCGGCACTTTGCCAGCCGCGTGTGCTGCCCGATCGCCGCTGCAGCGCGGCGATCCGCCGCGTGCAGCGGCGAAAGAGGGTCCCCCCAGCCGCCCAAGCCCTGCGCAGCCGGAACAAACAGTTCCGGCCAGCGCTGAGGGCTGGATCGGAGGCGGCTGACGTCAGGACGTCGGCTGATGTCCATGACGTCACTCCGCTCGTCGCCATGGCGACGAGCAAAACGAAACAAGGAAGGCCGCTCATTGCGGCCTTCCTTGTTACTGCGGATCGCCGGAGGCGATCAGAAATATGGGTTAGGAGCGCCCTCTAGTGGGCTTTCATGCAGCCAACTTTCAGTTGGCTGCATGAAATCGTTTTTTTTTATTAAAAAAAAACCCTCCCGCAGCTGCCCTGGCGATCTTAATAGAACGCCAGGGTGGTTAACACAGGAGAATAGAGGTTTAAATTAGCTTTTGCAGCCTGACAGTTACTCTTTAAGATGTAAACTATTGGCAGTAAATCTGCATGCAAGCTGGAATCATTAGTTCAGTGTCTCTCTACTAATATGCACTATGTTCATTATCTTTGATGCAAATTTTAGCCCTGATTGAACAAAATTTGCTTGTTTGTAAAATTATTTGCTTACGAACAGATTAAAGCTCACTGCAAAACGCCATCTATGAATAAGTATAAGTATCGTGTCCTGCTTTCCCCACAGAAGGAACAGAAACCTGTTTTTCCATGGTTATGGAAGATCTGGGTATCTTAGAGATCGACCATGCTAGATTATCTAGATATTCTCACATACCTGTAACCAGGTTAAAATTAAATTCTGGAATCCATAACAAATGACTACACACTGCATGCATACTTATTAACTCTTTCCATACCAACTTAGTTAAAATCTACATCCAACTCTGGGCTGTGCGGCTCTGACAGAACGTAGATTTCACACTTGCCGCAGCATGCTCTCATTAATCCCACCTGCTCTGGTGCTGCTGTGTCCTGCTTGCTCAGCTGTCATAGAGACAGCTAAACTCTGTGCATACGTCAGGAGCCATTTTCATGGGCTTCTAACCCTGTGCTCTCTTTGTGCGCCAATCAGTGATCACAGCTCAATTTCTGCAAAAAAACAAAAAAGGGTCTGGTCCTAAAAGCGGACCTGAGCTTTTGCACAGGAGACAAAGAGAACACAGAGAAATCAGCCCTGTGACCATCCTGTGTGTGTTTATAAACTACAGCCTGGCTTATTTTCCTTTTTCCGCAAGTAATGAGCTGGTGTAATTTGAGCTGCCAGCTGTCTGCAGAATTCTGAGCTAATACATAAACACAGGAGGTTAACCCTTTCTGTGCTCCCAGGATACCAGGAAGTAACAACTCTGCAAAATCACATAAGAAGTTCTATAAACTGTAACAAGGAAATGTTTTTTCTTTGAGGCCCCTTTTACACTTGCATTAAAAACCTGTGTTGCGTTACCTTGTTTTATCACAGGGCAACGCAGCAGCAAAGTAAGGCAATGGGACCTAGCACACTTAATGCATCATGTTGCGCCAGAAGTGCCCGATCCGCCGCTGGGGTGATGCAGGGGAAACAGTGCGTTACCGCCGTACTCCCGCGTCGGTGGAACTAATATAAGTCAATGGGCAATGCATACCTTTTAAAAAGATTGGTGCCGGCATTGTGATTCGCATGCACCTTGTGAAAAAATACAATGGGAAGGCCAGTGACAAACTTTCTGTGCATGCCATGCATGTGACCCTGTCGGTGCACTCTGCCGCAGGGTCATATGTTTGAGGATTTGTGCGTTGCGGTCCAATGCGGTGGGGCATGGCAAAGCAAATGCACACCACAAATGTAAAATGGCCTAAAGGTTATTATGCTGTTGCTTATATTTTACAGCAGAGAGGAAGTTCTGAATTCAGGTCCGCTTTAAGGCACTAGAGCCATGTGTTCTGGAAGTGGTAAGGGAAATGGTAATACTCAAGATTGAATACATTTTAACATAAAACCTGAATGTTTAACATGGGAACTAAGTAGTTTTGTCTTTCTCAATGGAAAATATACTGTAAGTGTCCATTTTTTCCACTCAATTACTTTCAAGTGGCTCAGGGTTCCTGCCAATTGCTACACTTGGGAATATGGCTATGGAGCTTTAAGCCTACGGTCATAAAAAAAAGTACATCCTCTTCAAACTCTGTTAATTGTACAGGTCCCTCTCAAAAAATTAGCATATTGTGATTACGTTCATTATTTTCTGTATTGTACTGATAAACATTAGACTTTCATATATTTTAGATTCATTACACAAAACTGAAGTAGTTCAAGCCTTTTATTGTTTTAATATTGATGATTTTGGCATACAGCTCATAAAAACCCAAAATTCCTATCTCAAAAAATTGGCAAATTTCATCCGAACAATAAAAGAAAAGTGTTTTTAAAACAAAAAAAGTCAACCTTCAAATAATTATGTTCGGTTATGCACTCAATACTTGGTCGGGAATCCTTTTGCAGAAATGACTGCTTCAATGTGGCGTGGCATGGAGGCAATCAGCCTGTGGCACTGCTCAGGTGTTATGGAGGCCCAGGATGCTTTGATAGTGGCCTTAAGCTCATCCAGAGTGTTGGGTCTTGCGTCTCTCAACTTTCTCTTCACAATATCCCACAGATTCTCTATGGGGTTCAGGTCAGGAGAGTTGGCAGTCCAATTGAGCACAGTAATACCATGGTCAGTAAACCATTTACCAGTGGTTTTGGCACTGTGAGCAGGTGCCAGGTCGTGCTGAAAAATGAAATATTCATCTCCATAAAGCTTTTCAGCAGATGGAAGCATGAAGTGCTCCAAAATCTGATAGCTAGCTGCATTGACCCTGCCCTTGATAAAACACAGTGGACCAACACCAGCAGCTGACATGGCACCCAGACCATCACTGACTGTGGGTACTTGACACTGGACTTCAGGCATTTTGGCATTTCTCTCTCCCCAGTCTTTCTCCAGACTCTGGCACCTTGATTTCCGAATGACATGCAAAAGTTGCTTTCATCCGAAAAAAGTACTTTGGACCACTGAGCAACAGTCCAGTGCTGCTTCTCTGTAGCCCAGGTCAGGCGCTTCTGCCACTGTTTCTGGTTCAAAAGCGGCTTGACCTGGGGAATGCGGCACCTGTAGCCCATTTCCTGCACACGCCTGTACACGGTGGCTCTGGATGTTTCTACTCCAGACTCAGTCCACTGCTTCCGCAGGTCCCCCAAGGTCTGGAATCTCCACAATCTTCCCCAGGGTCCGGTCACCTCTTCTCGTTGTGCAGCGTTTTCTGCCACACTTTTTCCTTCCCACAGACTTCCCACTGAGGTGCCTTGATACAGCACTCTGGGAACAGCCTATTCGTTCAGAAATTTCTTTCTGTGTCTTACCCTCTTGCTTGAGGGTGTCAATGATGGACTTCTGGACAGCAGTCAGGTCGGCAGTCTTACCCATGATTGCGGTTTTGAGTAATGAACCAGGCTGGGAGTTTTTAAAAGCCTCAGGAATCTTTTGCAGGTGTTTAGAGTTAATTAGTTGATTCAGATGATTAGGTTAATAGCTCGTTTAGAGAACATTTTCATGATATGCTAATTTTTTGAGATACGAATTTTGGGTTTTCATGAGCTGTATGCCAAAATCATTAATATTAAAACAATAAAAGGCTTGAACTACTTCAGTTGTGTGTAATGAATCTAAAATATATGAAAGTCTAATGTTTATCAGTACATTACAGAAAATAATGAACTTCATCACAATATGCTTATTTTTTTTGGAAGGACCTGTATGTATCTGGATATAAAGAAAATCATGTGGTTTTGAGAAAGTTTAACAAAAATCAAGGGTGAGAGAGAGAGAGAGAGAGACAGAGAGAGAGAGAGAGAGAGAGAGAGAGAGAGAGTGTTTGTGAGAGCAGGATAAGTTTATGTGAGTGGAAAAAGGAATAAACAAGAACAAGCAACAAGTCTGGGGATGAATAAGGAGACCTGAATGGGATAACGGATGAATTAATAAATAAAACAAATTAAAGAGGAAAGGCAGAAAAATGGAAAAGAAGGAAACAGAGAAGGGATAAAATGGATAGAAAGGGAAAAAAAGGGTGGAAGAAAAATAAAGTACAAGGGTATAAAGTAAGGACCAAACTCATCCACAAAAATGAATAAAAATAGTAAAATAACTACTAGGACTTAAAGTAAGCCCAAAGTAGATCATAAAGACTACCCAAAATGTGCAAGGTACATACACTCACTCGCCATTTTATTAGGTAAACCTTGCTAGAACTGGGTTGGACCCTCTTTGCCTTCAGACCTGCCTTAGCTTGTGGCTTAGATTAACCACCTTGACGGTAATGATGAACTCAGCTCGTTCATTACCGCCGCGGTGAATTTCTCAGGCCCTGGAGGGTCTTTTAGCACAACATTTTTGGAGGGGGTGTAGCTAGCTACATCACTCCTCTGATCGCCGTCGGCCCGCTCTGATCCCCCCGATCGCCTCTCTTTTGACTTACACCGCCCGGAGCCCGAGCCGCCTTTCCATAGCCTCCAGGGGTCGCTATGGCGGCGATCTGAACTGTGCGTGACGTCATGACGTTGACATCATGTCCGATCGTCGCCATAGCAATGCCTGAAGCTATGGCGGAAGTCTCGGCCATCGCGGGATCTCGGCCAGGTAAATATCGCCGGCGGCGAGCGGAGGGGGGGGGGGTACAGTGCCTGGGGACTTGGGGGCAGAGTGTAGCTAGCTTAGTGCTAGCTACACTAAAAAATAACCATTTAAAAAAAAAGCCACCTGCGCACGCATGGCCGCAATAAACTGAACACCAGGGTGGTAAAGTTGGAGACATTCCTCAGAAATTTTGGTCCATACTGACATGTTAGAATGATGCAGTTGCTTCAAATTTGTCAGCTGCACATACATGTGAATCTCCCATTCCACCTCAAGGTGCTCTATTGGATTGAAATCTGGTGACTGTGGAGGCTACAGGAATACAATAAACTCAATTGTCTTGCTCAAGAAAACTGTTTAGGCCTGGAACCCACTAAAAAGCGCAAAGCACTATCACAATTGCTAGCGATTTGTGATGGCGTTTTGCAAGCAATCTTGGGAGCATTTTCTTTGCTCCTATATAATTAATTAGAATGGAAACGCTTCCAAAATACTGCATGTCCTGTAATTGCGATTTCCTTAACCACTTAATGACCGTCTAACGCCGATAGGCGTCGGCAGGTTGAAGTGGTGTTACCATGGAAATTCAAGCGGCCGTTCCATGCCAGTTCACGGAGGGTGTCTCCGTGAACAGCCTGCGACCCTCCGATCGCGGCTCGCAGGATAAATGTAAACACACGGGAAAGAAATCCCCTGTGTTTACATCATACGGCGCTGCTGCACAGCAGCGCCGTAAAGGAGATCGGCGATTGGCCGGGGATCGCCGGAACATTGGCCGGGGATCGCCGGCATCTGATAGGCTGAAGCCTATTAGAGGCGGCGCAGGACGGATTGCCGTCCTGTGCCGCCCATAGCAAGAGGGAGGGAAACAGAGGGAGGGCGGAAATCGCTGCAGAGGTGGGCTTTTAAGAGCCCCCCTCCCGCTAACCACAAGTAGCCAGTGGCGATCAGACCCCCCCAGCAGGAAATCCCCCTAGTGGGGAAAAAAGGGGGAAGTCTGGTCACCCTGGCCTCCACACGATCTGTGCTGTGGGCTGGAAAGCCCCCTCAGCACAGATCACCGCAAATGAGCCCGGTCCTCAAGTGGTTAATCTCAATCTCTCTAGTGAAATCTGTGCCGTCCATTTACATTGGCACAGCATTTAGGGAAATCGCTACCGATTGAAAGCGCTCTCTGAATGCTCGAAAAATGCTCTAGTGGGTTCCAGGCCTAAGGTTATGAGCTTTGTGACATGGTGTTTTATCCTGCTGGAAGTAGCCATCATAATAAGACAAGTACACTGTGGTTATGGATGGATGGATATGGTCAGCAACAATACTCAGGGAGGCTGTGGTGTTTACATAATGCTCAGCTGGTACTAGGGGGCCCTAAGTATGCCAAGAAATTGACACCACCACTAGCTTCTCCCGAAGGCAGGTAAAGACTCAAATGATCGGAGTGCATATATTCCCTTCTCCCCCATAAACCAAGATGTCAAGATTTAATTAAAAATACTAGCCAATAGGTTATCTTGTGTATTAAAGAGAACCCGAGGTGGGTTTGAAGAATGTTATCTGCATACAGAGTCTGGATCTGCCTATACAGCCCAGCCTCAGTTGCTATCCCAAACCCCCCTAAGGTCCCCCTGCACTCTGCAATCCCTCATAAATCACAGCTGTGCTGCTGACACACAGCTTGTCAGAGCGGGCTGTGTTTATCTCTATAGTGTCAGTCTGCTGCTCTCCCCTCCTCCTGCAGAAATCCGGTTCCCGCCTGCGACCCTTCCCTCCCCGCTGATTGGAGGGAAGGGACGGGGGCAGGGACCGGAGCTATGCAGGAGGCGGGGGGAGCAGCGAGACTGACACTACAGATGTAAACACAGCCAGCACAGCACGGCTGTGATTTTTGAGGGATTGCAGAGTGCAGGGGGACCTTAGGGGGGTTTGGGATAGCAACAGAGGCTAAGCAATATAATCAGACACAGCCTCTGTATGCACATAACATTCTTTAAAATCACCTCGGGTTCTCTTTAACAACTATGTTACACAATAATCAAGTCGGGTTTGTCAGGACGAAAGCCAGGGTCACAAATGTTAGAAAAGTTCTAACCTTACTGGAGCACGTCAGAGCCTATACGATTACATACAAGTCTACGTCTGTCCTTATGCTGGACGCAGGAAAGGCTTTCAATAATGTGGAGTGGCATTAGATGCTGGGAGTCATGGTTGCAATAGGTTTTTAGGGATTGTTCCTTAATGCTTGAAACTGCGTTCACCAGATTTATATGGAAAGGAAAGAAAGCCATGGATTTCTTTGACAAAGCTCTAAATGCCAAAGGATCTAGGCGGATTAAATCTGCCAAACATCCAAAAGTATAATTTATCTTTCTTACTGAGGAATGTCCAAGATTGGAAAAGGGGACAGATAATCACTCTAATTTAGTTTTAGAAGTGAAAATTGCAAAACCCTGGTCTCTCCTTGGTCTCCTGCATTCAAAATTTAAGGATCTCCCTTTACGACTCTGTCAGAACACAATCATTAGACACCGTGATCACGTGGAACAGTGTATGCAAAATGTTGCATTTCCCTGTACACATCTCAAAATATATGCCTATATGGGGCAACCCCTATTATCTGGTTGGTATATCCTAGATACACTTTTCAGACTAGGATTGTACCGGTATTACCAAATTGGGAAACTTTCTGTATCTGGTAACATTTAGAGAGCTATCGGCCAAATATTCTGTCACAGCGGCTACTTTCCTGACCTACAGTGGTTTGCAAAAGTATTCGCCCCCTTGAAGTTTTCCACATTTTGTCATATTACTGCCACAAACATGAATCAATTTTATTGGAATTCCACGAGCAAGACCAATACAAATTGGTGTACACGTGAGAAGTGGAACAAAAATCATAAATGATTCCAAACATTTAAAAAAAAAATGACTGTATTGTGGGGTGTGCGTAATTATTCAGCCCCCTGAGTCAACACTTTGTAGAACCACCTTTTGCTGCAATTACAGCTGCCAGTCTTTTAGGGTATGTCTCTACCAGCTTTGCACATCTAGAGACTGAAATCCTTACCCATTCTTCTTTACAAAACAGCTCCAGCTCAGTCAGGTTAGATGGACAGCATTTGTGAACAGCAGTTTTCAGATCTTGCCACAGATTCTCGATGCTATATAGAAATGCTTACATTGATGAATACTAAAAAAAAAAAAAAAAAACAGCCTGCCAGCTGAGATCACTGGCTGGCAGGCCGATTGCTGGGACCCACTGCGTTTACTGATGGAAGCTCACACTGGTGTGATTGCGAGATCCCGTCAAATCTCGCTCCTCGTGAAATTACGATATATGGCGTCGCTTAGACCTGAGAGAGCCGCTGACCTGCTGCCATCCTGCGTTAGGTGGATGGGAAGCAGTTAAGAATGAGCAACGCAGATTTATGCATTTAATATCAAATACCGTAACCCCCCAGCTATTATGTTCCAGCTTGCCCAAAATTACCCTCAGACGGACTTGATGCATTGTATATGGGGTTGTTCAGCTATTGATCACTTCTGGGATGTGGTAATTGCATATGCTAATATGTTGTGTCAAAAAAATTTACAAAATGTAAATGCATTTTCAACTATCATGAAAAGTAAGAAGAGGATCATAGTTACACAGTTAGTTTGGGTGGAAAAAAAACCATCAGTCCATCAAGTTCAACCAGAGAAAACAAACAAAAAAACGAACATCCTGAACCCGTACATATCCCAGATGGTCCAGGGGAAGGCGATAAACTTTACAAGGCCTGGGCCAATTCGCCTTTAAGTGGACCTGAACTCTTGCACAGGACACAAGGAAAACATAACAGAAATGCACCCTGTATGTATTTAAAGAGTTTAGCCTGTATAATCCCCCCTCATTTGTGTCTAATCACAAGTTGTAATTTGATCTCCTCCCCTGTGTCAAATGACTGCCTATAGCAGACAAGCAGATAAGCCCATTTGAAAGTACAGACTGTAAACAATATGACTGCTTCCATGAATCAGGAAGTAGAAACTGTGCAGATTTTAGGATTTGTATCAGCTGGAACAAAGAAATGATTTTTAAATGTTATTATGCTGTTGTGTATCTAAAGCAGCCCATACACTCAGCCGATTTTCTGGCCGATCGATCGATCGCGATCGATCGATCGATCGATCGATCGCAAATCGGTTGGCCAATCGACCGATCGACGGCCGATTTCGATCGATTTCGATGGATTTCCATCGAACTAGCAGGGTGGAAAATTTAGGTCGATCTGATGAGATTGCTTATCAGTTTGCATTGGCCTTAATGGAAATCTGATGGCAAAAAAATGCCATCAGATCGAATTTCAACAGATTTCAAACTGAAATCTATTGGAATTCTATCCTGGTAAAAAATGTTCTAAAAACGCATCAGATAGATCATCAGATGCATTTCTTATCTGTCTGCTGCCAATCTGACGAGTGTATGGGCACCTTTAGAGTAGAGAGGCGTCCTGAGTTCAGGTCCACTTTAAAAGGGAAAAATCCCTTCCCGACTCCAGATGGCAGTCAGATAAATCCCTGGATCAACTCTCCCAGGAATTACCTAGTAAATTATAGCCATGAATGCCCTTGAATGCAAGGAAATCTACAGCACCCAAGCCTCTTTAAAGAGACTCCGTAACAAAAATTGCATCCTGTTTTTTATCATCCTACAAGTTCCAAAAGCTATTCTAATGTGTTCTGGCTTACTGCAGCACGTTCTACTATCACCATCTCTGTAATAAATCAACTTATCTCTCTCTTGTCAGACTTGTCAGGCCTGTGTCTGGAAGGCTGCCAAGTTCTTCAGTGTTGTGGTTCTGTGATGCATCTCCCCCCTCCAGGCCCCTCTCTGCACACTGCCTGTGTATTATTTAGATTAGGGCAGCTTCTCTCTTCTCTCTTATCTTTTACAAGCTGGATAAATCCTCCTCTGAGCTGGCTGGGCTTTCACATACTGAGGAATTACATACAGGCAGAGCTGTCTGCACTCTGCAGGAAGAAACAGCCTGACACTTCAGTGGAAGATAGCTGCAGGAGGAAAGAAACACACAAATGATCTCTTGAGATTCAAAAGGAAGGGTGTATACAGCCTGCTTGTGTATGAATGTATTTTTCTATGTGTGGACATACTGTACATCAATCTACTTCCTGTTTTGGTGGCCATTTTGTTTGTTTATAAACAAACTTTTTAAAACTGTTTTTAACCACTTTTAATGCAGCGAGGAGCGGCGAAATTGTGACAGAGGGTAATAGGAGATGTCCCCTAACGCACTGGTATGTTTACTTTTGTGCGATTTTAACAATACAGATTCTCTTTAAAGTGTTTGCTATTCTGGTATGAATGGGTCACACACCTCCTTAGTGTGCAAAAAGGGCTTTAATGATAGAAAAATTAGAAGCAAATAGACATTCGGCATGTAGCGGAAAGAATTGACAGATTACTAGGTGGGGCTGGGGAAGACCCGGCTGTCATGGTACACATTGGCACCAATGACAAAGTAAGTGGGAGATGGAAGGTCCTCAAAAATGATTTTCAAGTACTTGGAGATGAACTTAAAGCAAGGACCTCCAAGGTGGTGTTTTCTGAAATACTGCCAGTGCCACATGCTACATCTGAGAGACAGAGGGAGCTTAGGGAGTTAAATAAGTGGCTGAGAAATTGGTGTAGGAAGGAAGGGTTTGGGTTCCTGGAGAACTGGGCAGACTTTGCAGTCGGCTACAGGTTCTACAGCAGGGATGGGCTGCACCTTAATGGGGAGGGTGCAGCTGCATTGGGGGAGAAGATGGCTAAATGGTTGGAGGAGACTTTAAACTAGTGTAAATATTAACCACCCTGGCGTTCTGATTAAATCGCCAGGGTGGCTGCGGGAGGGTTTTTTTTAAATAAAAAAAAAAAATATTTCATGCAGCCAACTGAAAGTTGGCTGCATGAAAGCCCACTAGAGGGCGCTCCGGAGGCGATCTTCCGATCGCCTCCGGCGGCAAGAGATAACACGGAAGGCCGCAATGAGCGGCCCTCCGTGTTTCGCTTCCCTCGTCGCCATGGCGACGAGCGGAGTGACGTCATGGACGTCAGCCGACGTCTTGACGTCAGCCGCCTCCGATCCAGCCCTTAGCGCTGGCCGGAACTGTTTGTTCCGGCTACGCTGGGCTCGGGCGGCCGGGGGGACCCTCTTTCGCCGCTGCACGCGGCGGATCGCCGCGCTGCAGCGGCGATCAGGCAGCACACGCGGCTGGCAAAGTGCCGGCTGCGTGTGCTGCTTTTTATTTCGTGCAAATCGGCCCAGCAGGGCCTGAGCGGCAGCCTCTGGCGGTGTTGGACGAGCTGAGCTCGTCCAGACCGCTCAGCAGGTTAAGGAGGTTGGTAAAAATTCAAGTAGCCCATTTCATGTAAACAAAATTGGTAAATGTGGTGGTAAAAATATAAAGTGCATAGTAACCAATGCTCGGAGCCTTGCAAATAAAATAGACGAACTAGAGTTCATTCTGAATGACAAATGCTATGACATTGTGGGAATAACCGAGACATGGATGGATGAAAGCCATGACTGGATAGCTAATTTAAAAAGATACAATGTGTTTAGGAATGATAGAACAGGGAAAAAAGGTGGAGGGGTTTGTCTCTTTATTAAGAATTCTCTTACAGATGTCCTCAACGATGAGATGGAGGAAGATTGCGAAGATGTGGAGTCCGTTTGGGTAAATATTCATGTTGGAAATAAAAGTTGCCAATTGCTTATTGGGGTATGCTACAGGCCACCTCTTATTAATGAAGCTGCAGAACTGCGATTACTACAGCAGATTGAAAAAGCTGCAAGTAAAAATGAGGTCATAATTACGGGCGACTTCAACTTTCCAGACATTGACTGGAGTATTGAGGCTACCCATTCTGGTAAAAGCAGCAGATTTCTGGCAGCACTACAGGACAATTACTTGACTCAAATGATAACTGAACCAACTAGGGGGAATGCGTTTCTGGATCTGATCATTTCTAATAGACCAGATAATGTATCAAATGTGCAGGTTCAAGAACATTTGGGAAATAGTGATCACAACATGATAACGTTTGATCTGGTGACTGATAGGCCACGGGGCAGCGGGACCACTAAAACTATGAATTTTAGAAAAGCAAAGTTCAATCAAATTAGGCAGGCACTAAGTTTGGTGAACTGGGTTAATGCACTACAAGGGGAAGACACTGAAGGGAAATGGCAAGCTTTTAAACTTATACTCAATCGATATTGTAGTATGTATATCCCATATGGAAACAAAATATCTAGGAATAAAAAAAGGCCTCTATGGATGAATAGAAAGGTTAAAGATAAAATGAAGAAGAAAAAGAATGCCTATAAGGTCTTAAAACAGGAGGGGACCGAGGCTGCACTAAGCAATTATAAGGAGTGCAATAAAAATTGTAAAAAAGAAATTAGGCAGGCAAAGATTGAAGCTGAAAAACAAATCGCTAGGGACATCAAATCTAACCCAAAAATGTTTTACAAGTACATTAACTCTAAAAAAAGATTGACTGTATAGGACTCTTAAAGGATGAGAGTGGGAACTCAATGGTGGATGACCAAGGTAAGGCAGAGTTATTAAATGCTTTCTTTGCGTCTGTCTTCACAAAAGAAACAGCACTGTTGAAAATTACAGAGGCGGAAGAGTCTCAATCTTCTAACTGTAATATTAAATACTTAGCGTAGGAAGAAGTGAAGGCAAGACTAAATAAATTAAAAATAGACAAGGCACCTGGCCCGGATGGCATGCATCCTCGGGTCCTAAGGGAATTAAGTTCAGTTATAGATAAACCCCTTTATCTTATCTTTTGTGACTGGCAGAGTCCCAGTGGATTGGCGTACAGCCCACGTTTTCCCATTATTTAAGAAGGGCAAAAAATCAGATCCAGGAAATTATAGACCTGTAAGCTTAACATCAGTTGTATGCAAACTATTTGAGGGGTTACTAAAAGATACTATACATGACTTCATAGTAGAAAATAATCGTATTTCTCAGCATCAACATGGGTTTACTAAAGACAGGTCCTGTTTGACTAACATGCTCAGCTTTTATGAGGTAGTGAATGCTAATATGGATATTGGGAATGCTGTAGATGTGATATACTTGGACTTTGCAAAGGCCTTCGACACTGTTTCCCACAAAAGTCTGGTGCAAAAGTTGAGGATGCAAGGACTGGGGAAGAGTCTGTGTGCATGGATAGGGAACTGGCTAATGGACAGAAAACAAAGAGTTGTGGTCAATGGATCGTACTCAAAATGGGAGACTGTTAGCAGGGGGGTCCCACAGGGGTCAGTTCTGGGTCCAGTGCTCTTCAATTTATTTATTAATGGCCTAGTAGATGCAGTAGTGAGCAATGTTGCTATTTTTGCAGATGATACAAAATTGTGCAGAATCATCAACTCTCAGGAAGATAGTGTCAAATTGCAACAGGATCTGGATAGGATGGTTATATGGGCACATACATGGCAGATGAAATTCAATGTTGACAAATGTAATGTCATGCATTTTGGACGTACTAATGGTCTAGCACCATACAAAATAAATGGGATACAGTTGGGGACATCAAACTTGGAGAAGGACTTAGGAGTACTCATCGACAACAAGTTAAATAATCGTACTCAATGCCAAGCAGCTGCAGCTAAAGCTAACAAAATTTTGGGATGCATTAAAAGGGAAATAAAAACTCGAGATGCTAGCATAATATTGCCCCTGTTTAAGTCTCTAGTAAGGCCACATCTGGAATATGGAATTCAGTTCTGGGCACCACATTACAAAAAAGATATTGCAGTTTTAGAGCAGGTGCAGAGACGAGCAACAAAATTGATACGTGGGATGGAAGGTCTCACTTATCAAGAAAGGTTAGATAAACTGGGTTTATTTAGTCTAGAGAAAAGACGCCTTAGAGGGGATCTAATTAACATGTATAAATACATCAGAGGGCAATATAATAGCTTGGCGGATGAGCTTTTTGTCCCTAGGCCTTCTCAAAGGACTAGAGGACATGATCTGCGCATGGAGGAAAAGCGTTTTAGCCATTTATTTAGGAAAGGGTTCTTTACAGCAAGAGTGATTAAGATGTGGAATGCATTGCCACAGGAAGTCGTTATGGCAAACTCTATACCTGCATTTAAAGGGGGCTTAGATGCTTTCCTTGCATTGAAAGACATCGTTGGCTACAAATACTAGGTAATTCCTAATGATGTTGATCCAGGGATTTTATCTGATTGCCATCTGGAGTCGGGAAGGAATTTTTTCCCTTTTGGGGCTAATTGTACCATGCCTTGTAAGGGTTTTTTTCACCTTCCTCTGCATCAACAGGGATATGTGAGGGAGCAGGCTGGTGTTGTACTTTGTTCTCTGGTTGAACTCGATGGACGTATGTCTTTTTTCAACCAAAATAACTATGTAATTATGTAACTATATATGAATACCAGTATACTGGATGACAATGGGACATCACAACATAGATTCAAACATTTTAAAAGTTAAATGGAAGCAGAATGTATAGCCATAGCAACAGCTGTATAATACATCATAAGGTGATTTAATTGAATCAACAAACCACCTCAATACTGCGATCTGTCACTCAAAACTACATTCATCCGTGCAGTCATGCCTGTGCCATTAACTTATATATGTGGGGGGGGACCCCTTCTGTCTGTTTTAAAAGCAATTAGACAGCAGAAAAAAAACCGCAGTAAGCCAGCAGTATCCAGATGGAAATAGTTTCAGTTCAAGTGCAAGCAGGTAGCATACATGAAGCCGGCCAGAAAACTGTCATATAGCTCTGCGGGCAAGCAAACAGATGGAGGGGAAGAATCTCACCACAAAAGTCCCAGAGATGGCTCTGTTTTTATCAGCAGAGCTGAATGCAGGTCGTGAGGTGCTGCATACCACCAGATATAGATGGATAGTGCAGTCATTGATAATCCACTTTCTCATCAGAGATAGCTTGCAACTGCAAACAAGGAGCTGGAAGCTGGCAAACACAAGCAGAGCAGCGCGGGTGACGTCACACCACAGACTCGCTGTTGAGGCTCCGCCTACCTACGTTTCGTATGCTAATTGGATGCTTCCACAGGCTGTGGCTTCCAAGTGGAAGTGAAAGCATTTTGAAGCAGTGTTTAGTGCAGCCCCCTCCATTTCAACCAATGCCCTGTCTCCTCTGATGGTAACTAAGGGCGGGCATAGTAACCAGGGCAGCGTCCTTGCAAGACATTCACAGTTGTAAAGACATCTAAGGCGCTGTTCAAAGTAACTCCCTCCATCTTAGCCAGTGCCCGACCTCTTCCAATGGTAACTAGAGGTGGGCATGGCAACCGGGGGCAGCATCCTTACGAAACTTGCATGATATGTCACATTGATCAAAAAGCTTTGTTGTCATCATTCGATTAGTACAGCATTTTAGTAACACGTAAAGCAGAGATAGCTTAATTTTGTCATGCCAGCATCTATTCTGCACCAGGTATTATCAATGATTTTATATTCCTTACATGAATGGCACATTTGACTTCACTAAGATGGCACTTATCCACACACTGCGGATCCGATCATAAACAGTCAAACCCAATTAAATCCAAGGTAGGTTCCAAGATATTAATTACCCCATGTTATAGAAAGGGAGAAAAAGGGAAAAAAAGGGGTGGGTTGAGGAAGAGGCATTGATTTAGATGGCTTATCTGCGGGGGAGGAGAGAGTACAGGAAATAACCTGGAAAGGATCTATTTAATTATATTGTTTAATTCGTAAAAAGGGCGAGAGGTCTAATTCAGCATTTAATCCAGAGGGTGAGACTGTACCTAACTTGAAAATCCAAGCCGCTTCCTTACAATACAATACTTCATCAAATACTCCTCTTCTTGCTGACATTTCTAACCTGTATATTCCCTTAACACGTGTTCCTGTCAAATCATCATTATGACACTCTCTGTAGATTACTCCCTTGGCTTTATCCCCACAGATTTTATTCAGATGTTCCAGATGTTTCATTTCCTTCTTAGTTTTTCCAATATATTTGAGATTGCATGAACATTGTATCATGTAAATGACTCGTGTGGTATCATAATTAATGAATGATCTTATTGTGTAACTAGTTTTACCAGTGCTGTCGTCAAATGTATCTGTATGTTCCACAAAAGGACACATTTTACATTTACTGCATTTGAACATCCCATTAGGGACCCTTTTCTGAAGCCAGGTATTGGAACTGATTTGAAGTTCACTATGGACCAGTTTGTCATTAAGATTGGGTGCCCTCCTAGCAGTTAAAAGTGGACGCGGTCCAACAGATTCTGCTATCTCCCTAGAGGCTGTCAAAATCGGCCAAAATGTCATTAACAATGTACGTAACTCCTCCCAATGGGCTCCAACACTGGTCACGAGCCGCATATGTTCCTTCCCCTCCACACTGGACCTCCCCCGCGTGCGGCAAAAAGGTCACCACAGTCTAAGTTCCATGCTCATTTTAACCACTTGAGGACCGCCCCCAGCCGATGGGCGGCGGCAAAGTCCGGGCCCAAACGACCGCAATACGCCCATCGGCGGGGGCGGCTGCGTGGGTGGCTATGCGGCGATCACGTCATTCGTGACGCGATCAGCCGCCGGGGACTGGCTCCGCCCACCGCTCGTAGTAACCCGCCGGCCGTTCGGAAGCGCCGGCGGGTTACTAGCACCCGGATCGCCGCATGGAAATAGTATAATAGGCTTTGTAATGTATACAAAGCCTATTATACTGGCTGCCTCCTGCCCTGGTGGTCCCAGTGTCCGAGGGACCACCAGGGCAGGCTGCAGCCACCCTAGTCTGCACCCAAGCACACTGATTTCCCCCCCCCCCCTGCCCCCTGATCGCCCACAGCACCCCTTGGACCCCCCCCCCCTGACCACTGTTTGCACCCAGTCACCCCCCTAATCACCCATCAATCACTCCCTGTCACTATCTGTCAACGCTATTTTTTTTTTATCCCCCCCCCCCCTGCCCACTGCCCCCTCCTGATCACCCCCCCACCCCTCAGATTCTCCCCAGACCCCCCCCCCCCAGACCCCTCCCCCCGTGTACTGTATGCATCTATCCCCCCTGATCACCTGTCAATCACCTGTCAATCACCCGTCAATCACCAGTCAATCACCCCCTGTCTCTGCTACCCATCAATCAGCCCCTAACCTGCCCCTTGCGGGCAATCTGATCACCCACCCACACCAATAGATCGCCCGCAGATCCGACATCAGATCACCTCCCAAATCCATTGTTTACATCTATTCTCTCCTCTAAACACCCACTAATTACCCATCAATCACCTATCAATCACCCCCTATCACCACCTGTCACTGTTACCCATCAGATTAGACCCTAATCTACCCCTTGCGGGCACCCAATCACCCGCCCACACGCTCAGATTGCCCTCAGACCCCCCTTTATCAATTCGCCAGTGCAATATTTACATCTGTTATTCCCTGTAATAACCCACTGATCACCTGTCAATCACCTATCAATCACCCCGTCACTGCCACCCATCAATCACCCCCTGTCACTGCCACCCATCAATCAGCCCCTAACCTGCCCCTTGCGGGCAATCTGATCACCCACCCACACCAATAGATCGCCCGCAGATCCGACATCAGATCACCTCCCAAATCCATTGTTTACATCTATTCTCTCCTCTACACACCCACTAATTACCCATCAATCACCTATCAATTACCCCCTATCACCACCGGTCACTGTTACCCATCAGATTAGACCCTAATCTACCCCTTGCGGGCACCCAATCACCCGCCCACACGCTCAGATTGCCCTCAGACCCCCCTTTATCAATTCGCCAGTGCAATATTTACATCTGTTATTCCCTGTAATAACCCACTGATCACCTGTCAATCACCTATCAATCACCCCCTGTCACTGCCACCCATCAATCACCCCCTGTCACTGCCACCCATCAATCAGCCCCTAACCTGCCCCTTGCGGGCAATCTGATCACCCACCCACACCAATAGATCGCCCGCAGATCCGACATCAGATCACCTCCCAAGTGCAGTGTTTACATCTCTTCTCTCCTCTAAACACCCACTAATTACCCATCAATCACCCCCTATCACCACCTGTCACGGTTACCCATCAGATTAGACCCTAATCTGCCCCTTGCGGGCACCCAATCACCCGCCCACACCTCAGAACGTCCTCAGACCCCAGCCCTGATCACCTCGCTAGTGCATTGCTTGCATCTATTTCCCCCCTCTAATCACACCTTGAGACACCCATCAATCACCTCCTGTCACCCCCTAGCACACCTACCCATCAGATCAGGCCCTAATTTGCCCCGTGTGGGCTCCTGATCACTCGGCCAAACCCTCAGGTCCCCCTCAGACCCCCTTTCGATCACCTCCCCAGTGCATTGATTGCATCTATTTTCCCCTCTAACCGCCCCCTGAGACACCCATCAATCACCTCCTGTCACCCCCTAGCACTCCTATCCATCAGATCAGGCCCAAAACATCCTGTCATCTAAGAGGCCACCCTGCTTATGACCGGTTCCACAAAATTTGCCCCCTCATAGACCACCTGTCATCAAAATTTGCAGATGCTTATACCCCTGATCAGTCATTTTGAGAAATTTGGTTTCCAGACTACTCACAGTTTTGGGCCCGTAAAATGCCAGGGCAGTATAGGAACCCCACAAGTGACCCCATTTTAGAAAAAAGGCACCCCAAGGTATTCTGTTAGGTGTATGATGAGTTCATAGAAGATTTTATTTTTTGTCACAAGTTAGCGGAAATTGATATGTGTTGTTTTTGTTTTCACAAAGTGTCATTTTCCGCTAACTTGTGACAAAAAAAAAATCTTCTATGAACTCACCATACTCCTAACAGAATACCTTGGGGTGTCTTCTTTCTAAAATGGGGTCACTTGTGGGGTTCCTATACTGCCCTGGCATTTAAGGGGCCCTAAACCGTGAGCAGTAGTCTAGAATCCAAAGGCCTCAAAATGACCTGTGAATAGGACGTTAGGCCCCTTAGCGCACCTAGGTTGCAAAAAAGTGTCACACATGTGGTATCGCCGTACTCAGAAGAAGTAGTATATTGTGTTTTGGGGTGTATTTTTACACATACCCATGCTCTACGCGTTTCAGCTAAATAACGTTAGCCTTCTTCCTCCTGAAGAAGGCTAACGTTATTTAGCTGAAACGCGTAGAGGTGAAGATATTGACTCTGTCTTCTATGTGTCAAGATATCTAAGAGCTGTGAGCCGTAGAAGCGCTTAGCGGCTGCACTTCGAAAAAGAGCTCCTATATCTTTAAGGTGACGTCACCGACTACAAAGACACTACAAGCGAAGATCCCGGAAGAGCGAGCGTCACCACTGGGATTGCCAGAAGGAAGTGACGTAGGCCGCCGGGTATCCCCGCAATCTAGACGGAGAGTTGTGGAGTTCTTAGCTACGCAGGACCTGATCATCTAACTTAAGGTACCTTGAGTGGATCAATGATATGAGCAATTTTATATATAACTAAGAAGCGCATTATAGACCACATCACAACCTTGGGAGGATTAATCCTGGAGTTTTTCTATAACGGTGGAGAGTATATGAAATTTTTCTACCTGCCATTGTGGACACACTGGGTCTTTTTTTGAAGGACTCGCAAGTTTTATTCGTTGTAACGCTGCAACCTGAGCTTCCTTTTTTTGCAAAAGTGAACTGCATCCTGGAAACTAAACAAATTTTTCTTGGTGCTGGAAGGCTATATGCGGCAGGTCACGCATAGTGTATGATTGTGTGAATGTGATGGTGGGGTGATTGTGGATTGCTTTTATAAGTATAGGATCCTTTTTAAATTATATTGATTTGTTGACTCATACAATTATCTGATTAAAAAGTAGTTGATATTTTAGAAGCGCATGTTCCTTTTTTTATATTTATTCAATTGAAAGGTTTGTGGAATCCCCTTTTGGAATAGTGCAGCTGAGAAAGCCCACTAGCGCCGCTTCCCACTGAGTTTTTAACAATTAAAATCAATTTCCGCTAACTTGTGACAAAAAAAAAAAATCTTCTATGAACTCACCATCCTCCTAACGGAATACCTTGGGGTGTCTTCTTTCTAAAATGGGGTAATTTGTGGGGTTCCTATACTGTCCTGGCATTTTAGGGGCCCTAAACCGCGAGGAGTAGTCTTGAAACGAAATTTCTCAAAATGACCTGTGAAATCCTAAAGGTACTCATTGAACTTTGGGCCCCTTAGCGCAGTTAGGGTGCAAAAAAGTGCCACACATGTGGTATCGCCGTACTCAGGAGAAGTAGTATAATGTGTTTTGGGGTGTATTTTTCCACATACCCATGCTGAGTGGCAGAAATATCTCTATAAATAGACAATTGTGTGTAAAAAAAATAAAACAATTGTCATTTATGGAGATATTTCTCCCACCCAGCATGGGTATGTGTAAAAATACACCCCAAAACACATTATACTACTTCTCCTGAGTACGGCAATACCACATGTGTGGCACTTTTTTGCAGCCTAACTGCGCTAAGGGGCCAAAAGTCCAATGAGCATCTTTAGGCTTTACAGGGGTGCTTACAATTAGGCACCCCCCAAAATGCCAGGACAGTGAACACACCCCACAAATGACCCCATTTTGGAAAGTAGACACTTCAAGGTATTCAGAGAGGAGCATAGTGAGTCCGTGGCAGATTTCATTTTTTTTTGTTGCAAGTTAGAAGAAATGGAAACTTTTTTTTTTCTTTTTTTTGTCAGAAAGTGTCATTTTCCGCTAACTTGTGACAAAAAATAAAATCTTCTATGAACTCACCATGCCTCTCACTGAATACTTTGGGATGTCTTCTTTCCAAAATGGGGTCATTTGGGGGGTATTTGTACTATCCTGGAATTTTAGCCCCTCATGAAACCTGACAGGTGCGCAGAAAAGTCAGAGATGCTTGAAAATGGGAAAATTCACTTTTGGCACCATAGTTTGTAAACGCTATAACTTTTACCCAAACCAATAAATATACACTGAATGGGTTTTTTTTAATCAAAAACATGTTTGTCCACATTTTTCGCGCTGCATGTATACAGAAATTTTACTTTATTTGAAAAATGTCAGCACAGAAAGTTAAAAAAATCATTTTTTTGCCAAAATTCATGTCTTTTTTGATGAATATAATAAAAAGTAAAACTCGCAGGAGCAATCAAATAGCATCAAAAGAAAGCTGTATTAGTGACAAGAAAAGGAGGTAAAATTCATTTAGGTGGTAGGTTGTATGACCGAGCATTAAACCGTGAAAGCTGCAGTGGTCTGAATGGAGAAAAAGGCTCTGGTCCTTAAGGGGCGAAAAGACTGTGGTCCTGAAGTGGTTAATGCTTGACGCAGGACCGAGTGTGGGTGTCCACGGTCACAAAAACGTTGGTACATATCCCTGGACTCCTTCCTGAAGTCCTCGACTCTTGAACAGTTCCTCCGTAAACAGAGGAACTGGCTATAGGGAATGCCACATTTTAGATTTGCTGGATGATGGCTGGAGGCATGGAGGAGTGTGTTACCTGCCGTAGGTTTTTGAAAGGAGGTGGACACTATTCCACCTCCTTCGATTCTAAGTAGCAGAGCCAAAAAGGGGATCTCTAAGCCATAAACATAAGTGAGCTTGATATTCCGCTCATTACTGTTCAGCTCCAAGATGAATAGATCCAACTCATCTTTGGTACCTTTCCATACCGCCAGCACATTGTCTATACAGCGAATCCAAAGGGTGACGTGTGACTCGTACTTAGGGCTGGGGAAGACCAATTCTCGTTCCCACAGACCCAAGTGCAAACAAGCATAAGCCGGGGCACACGCCGCCCCCACAGAAGTGCCGCGTATTTGACAATAAAAACGCCCATGAAATGAAATACAATTCTGCATCAAAATCAAATGCATGGGCTCCACATTTTTCTGACTCCCAGATTCATCTATGTTTTCCTACTCTTTAAGGCTCCACTCCGAGTCTTCCTGACTCCCATTTCCTCCTGTTCCATCTCTTGTGACTCGTCCCCCTGATCGGCTCCTGTACGTGGGGAACTCTCCCTCCTCTGCCTCGTCCCCTTCCTCTGCCTAGCCCTCTTCCACGACCGCTGCCCCTCCTGTCCTAAAAATGTGACCGATTTTCTACTGGTGCCAGAACCTCTTTAAAGTGTACCCAAGCTGAAGCTCGGGTACAAATTGAGATACTTACCTAAAGAGAGGAAAGGGAAGCCTCAGGATCCTATTGAGGCTTCCTTTGGTTCTTTGATGTCCCCCCATCGCTGAGTACGTCCTCCCGGAAGATTAGGGACGAGGCATTGATGCTAATCATATCGTGGCCGTGCAGCTCCTATTTTTGTAGCATGGGTGTACAGTAGCTGCGCATATGCAGTAAGCCAAAGCCACGTTGCTACTGCGCATCCGCGCCTGTGCTCACGTGTCTACTGTACAGCCACGCTGCAAGAAAAGGAGTTGCACGGCGCCAATGTGGAGAGGGGCCGCTCTCAGCAACGGTGGACATCAGACAACTGAGGAAAGCCAATCCAATCCAAAAAAGCTTTATTGGTAGGACCAAATACATTTAGCATTGCCAAAGCAAAAAAAAACATTAACATGGGGGGGGGGGGGGGGGATTGTGGGCATATGGGAAGGATATAGGGGGTTGGGGTATATAGTCCATAGGTGTGTGGAGGATGTAAGGGACAGTATGGGGGACTGGGATATACAGTACATAGGGGGTATTGGGGGTGTACAGTCCATGTGGTATCATGTTCTTCTCAGTTGGTGGCAGGCTGTGACATATCGGGCAGCTATCTGCACAGTTGTTTCCTCCTCCCCCAGTAGGATGTAGAGTTTCCTCTCCTCATCTGTGCAGGTAAAATCCTGGATCTGGTCAGAGAGTCTATGGAAGTGGACAGTCCTCACAGGTGCGTATTTGCTACAGTGTAGCAGGGAGTGGGCCTCATCCTCCAAGACCCCCTGTTCACATTGTCTGCACAGTCTCTCCTCCCGGGGCTTCCATGTCTGTCTGTGGCGCCTTGTCTCTATCTCCAGGCTGTGGGCTCTCAGACAGTACAGACTCAGGGTCTGTCTGTCTTTGTGGTGGTGTAGACTCTCCAGATATGGAGCCATTATGTACTCCCTCTGTAGTGATTGGTAGACAGTGAGTTTCTGGGAGTTCTTTATGTCACTTCTCCATTCCTCTATGTATCGTTCCTTGCAGCTTTCTATAGTCCCTTTTATTTGGGCTTTTGTCAGCCTGTGTTGGTGGTCTTGGTTGGGCTGGCTGCTGATGCTTTGCTTGAGAGCGCATGGTATGGCCTCGCCCCCCCTGGCTCAGTGAGGCTTTATGGTGGTAAGTGCTGGGGTTACTGCTCTGTATATGTGCCCATTATGAGAGTGCCCTCTGCTGACTAGTCATCCATAGTGGGAATCTACCTAGCTCTGCCCGGCAGGCTGAGTTCGAAGTGCTGCCATGGACTTGGAAAAGATACTTGCAGAACTCTAGATGGAAGATTTCTGTTGGGCTGGAGTCCCATTTTGATTGGTCAGGGTAGGTGACTGGGCCCCATACCTCACTGTTATATAGCAGGATTGGGGTGATGATGCTGTCGAATATCTTTACCCATACTCTCACTGGTGGTTTTAGGTGGTAAAGCTGTCTTCTGATGGCATAAAATGTTCTGCAGGCTTTTTCTTTTAGGGCCTTTACTGCCGGTTTAAAGCTCCCTAATTGGTTGCTCTCCAGCCCCAGGTAGGTGGAGCTGTTAGTGGACACCAGTGGGAAGCCATTTAATATAAATGAGGAGGTGGGGTTTTTATTTCCATTCTTCCTCTGGAACACCATCACTTTCGTCTTCTTTGGGTTGATGGGCAGTGCCCATGTGGTGCAGAAACTCTCCAATACAGCCAGGCTATCCTGTAGCCCTTTCTCTGTTGGGGAGAGCAGCACAAGGTCATCTGCATACAGCAGGAACTTCACCTCACGGTCATGCAAGAGGAGGCCTAGTGCTGGGGAGGATTCCAGGGCTACAGCCAGTTGGTTAATGTATATGTTAAGGAGCGTTGGGCTCAGACTGCAGCCCTGCCTGACTCCACGACCTTGCTTGAAGAACGCACTTCTCTTCCCATCCACTTTTACATTGCATTGGTTCCCAGTGTATGAACTCTTGATGACATCATAGGTTCTTCCTCCTATTCCACTCTCTAGGAGTTTTAGGAAAAGGCCTGGGTGCCACACCGAGTCAAACGCTTTCTTAAAATCCACAAAGCAAGTGTGTATTTTGCCACGTGAGCTTTGGACAAGGGTCTTGACGAGGCTGTGCAGTGTGTAGATGTGGTTGGTTGTGCGGTGGTTTGGCATGAACCCGGTGTAACGATAGTGGAACTTTCTCCGTGCGCTGACACGGCGGAAATCCTCCACAAGCTTATTTTTGCAGGCACCCAGCAAAAGGTGCTACGCACCTGTAGAGGGAAATTCCTGTCGGCAGATGGCGCTGGGGAGTGCAGAGGAACCAATCCTCTGTACCTCCACAAGTGCCAGACAGGAATTGTACGAAGCGCAGAACGCAATCGCAAGAGAGGCGATTGCGAATGATATTGAGCAAAGGGGCAGGTTGTATGTGTGTGCGCCAATCCAGTCGCCACCCTGCGACCGCGCACACACAACAGCAGATATGAAATAGGAACGCGATCGCGAGAGGTGCGATCGCCAGACGTGACACAAGGCAGATCAGAATAGAATACGAGGGTAGCAAAGGCACAGCAAATAATACAATAAGGAGATACGGAAAATAACAGCTAGCTAACCGCGAACACCGCACTCATTCGCAACAGTGCACGCGGTTATGCGTGGTCTCCACGTGATAAGCACAATAGAGACAAGCACGCCTAACTAACCATCGACAGACAAACATGAAACAGAGGACACGAGCGCTTGCTTAACGGTTACCTCACCGAGCCTCCAGCAAGCGTAGCAGACAAGACAGACACACGAAAACAGGGACAAGCGAGAGATAGGATCCACAGCACTAGCGAAAAGTGGCTAGCGCGATCCAGGTACAGAGTAGCAGAACAGAAGGATCCCCAGCGCTAGCGAAAAGTAGCTAGCGCGATCCCAGGAGACAGAACAGAAGAGATAGCTGGTAGCAACCGCTGCACCAGCTATACTCCAAGAACAGAGATCAGAACCATTTCCTGTCGACCACCTTTGGCACAGGACAATGGCAACAGGCAAGACAAGACAGAACAGGCAATACAGATAATACAACCTGACTGGGCTAGAAGGGGAGCCTAAAGCAACCCCCAGGAATTAACTATACTAGATAGCAATGGCTGACACTCCAGCAGTGTCCATCAGGAACAGACCATGGAAAGGAAATGACCAGCAAAGCCTTCTGGGAAACATAAAGCTCTTATAGTGCCAGTCATCAAAGAAGGCAGGTAGGGGATTTGCATAACGAATGTATGCAAATTCCCCAGCAAGAGAACAGACCAGAAACTTGCAATGGAAAGACAGGTCTCTGTTCCAGAGACCTGCAGCCCACAGACTAGAGGAATGGACAAACAGCTGTCTGCCTGTGCAGTCAGCTGAGCGGATCATCACACCCGGCTTGGCTTTTGCTGAGTACGTCCTGCTGTGTGAGAAAGGAGAGGATCCTTTTATTTATGATGCTGTTAAAGAGAGTCTGAAGCTAGAATAAATCTCGCTTCAGACCTCATAGATAGCAGGGGCATGCGTGCCCCTGCTAAAACGCCGCTATCCCGCGGCTTAACGGGGGTCCCTTCACCCCCAAATCCCCTCGGTGCAGCGGGGGATCGCTTCCTGGTTGGGGCAGGGCTAACCACCGCAGCCCTGCCCCACGCGCGTCTGTCAGCGCGTATCTCCGCCTCTCCCCCGCCCCTCTCAGTCTTCCTTCACTGAGAGGGGCGGGGGAGAGGCGGCGATGCGCCGCTGATAGACACAACTGGAGGAAGGGCTGCAGCCGTTAGCCCTGCCTCCAGGAACGACCAATTCCACGACTAACATTTGCGGGTTGGGTTTGGGGGTGAAGGGACCCCCGTTTAGCGGCGCGATAGCGGCGGTTTAGCAGGGGCACACATGCCCCTGTTAACTATGAGCTCTGAAGCGAGATTTATTCTCGCTTCAGAGTCTCTTTAAAGAGTATCCCCAGTGTGCTGCTGACACAGATTCCTTTGTAGTGTGCTGGATGATATCTGTCCCCATTCTTGTAGATGGGTGTTATGAGGCCTTCTCTCCAGGCCTGAGGAAAGGAGCCTGCACTCAGGATGAGGTTGAATAGTCTTGCGAGTGCCTCATGTATGTCTGGGGGGCTGTATTTGATCATCTCTGGCAGGATGCCATATGTACCGCTGGCATTCTTACATTTTATCAGCTTTGTTCTTTCTGTTATTTCCTGCACCGTGATTGGTGTATCCAGAGGGTTTTGAAAGTCCTTGATTGTCTCCTCCATGTCCTTCAGTTTTGCAGCCATTTGTTTCTGTTCCAGTGTTTGGGCATTTTCTGGAATGTCTTTGTAGAGGTCCCTGAAGTAGTGGAGCCATAAGTCCTTCACCTTTAATCTGACGTCGAAGTAACATCAATCGACCAGCCCGCCAGGACACGGGCCAAAACCTCCATCTTGGATTATTTCTCACAAAGGCCTCAGGCCGCATGGCAACCGCCATGTTGGACTTCCTCCAAAGACTCGCGATTGCCGCATGGACTACCAATAACGGTATTTGAACTGTATATTAAGACATTCTGTTTCTTTTCATCGCTATTCTCTTTCTATCAAACCAATCTGTTCTGTCGGACAGGTATATCTATCTGTGGGCTAAATTAGGCTGTGTGTATGTAGTTTTAGAATAAAAACTAACGATTTTATCGTTCAGTCTTGTGCCTGTTCTGGTCATCTGATTGCTGCTATAACAAATCTGCCCTCTGAAGAGTCAGAGTCATACTACCGCATTGTTTTATTATTTGCTTATAAATAATTGATTTGCTAGCTAGGTTGTAAATAACCGTTTCTTCCTTTTAGGAGTAGCTAGTTGGAGACTAGCTCCATCCATTCAATCAGACAGTGGTGGCAGTGTAATTACCCGATTTCCAGCGCAAAATCAATATTTTTATTTTACCAATTGTACCTACAATCGTGATTGTACATGTATGGGCACCTCCAACCAATCTTAACTGTTTACTACATACACAGTGAATTTGCCTCCAGAAGTCTCTAGTGCATGAGATCTGCATGGCAACAGTGGCCTAGTAATACGGGATTGGTGAGTGATTGTCACATTACATATTGTCGGCAGCTGCGCAATCAATCTTTACGGTCAGTCTGCTCACCGTACTTCCTGCATATGCTAACGGGAGCAAATTAGACAGGATTGGCACGCTCTGTCGCATTAACCTTCTTCCTCTGACGATCCAGCAACCGGTCTTTGTTGTTCGTCTGCTCACTCTACTTCCTGCGTACGTTAACGGAAGCAGATTGGATGGGATCGCGGGGCTGGATTGTCACATAGCCTCAATAGGATCCTGAGACTTCCCTCTCTTCAAGTGAGTATCTTATTTTGATACCAAGCTTAAGTTCGGGATCGCTTTAAATGCAGATATAGAGTTTGCCATAACTACTATATATCAGGTCAGTTGGACAATGGGTGATAGGCACAAGAAGGTTATTTTATTGGGCCTACCACCCACTGTCATACTGACTTGGCACGTTACTTATTGCTTTTATATATTGCACAATACGTAAGGCATAAACAGAAGTTGTATTAACTACCTTAGCAGTGTCAGGATTTGTTTTCTCTTCTCCCTTGCCAGAAAAAAAGTTATTCATTTGGACTTGACTTTGCTATATATATCGAAGTACTCCATTTTACCACAAACATGGCTTTAGATTGTAGAGGTGATTGTTCTTTTCCCCATTACTCACATGTTGTACAATTATATATATACAGTGCTGCCCATAATTATTCATACCCCTGGCAAATTTTGACTTAAAGTGGACCCACATTAAAAATACAAGAGTTCAGAAATAAAATCTATTTTCTAAATTATAATAATAAATAGCAGAATTTTTTCAGCTGCATGACAAATATAAAATATTTTACATTTATTGGAGGAACCCCTCCCTTCCTTTCAGGTTGCCGGGACAGAATCCGGCAGACTGGTGGAGGAGATAAAAAACAAAAACAAAACACAGGCTGCTACTGATGATGTCACAGGGGAGGTGATCTTAGCTTGTGTGAGATTTCACATAGATGACGCACCTGTGAGGGAGGGTAGCTGATGAAAAACACACAACACACCCATGATCTAAAACCTCCTACTAAGCTCAGAAGTAATGGCTGCCACCTGTTTAACCCTAGTTATGAAAACAGAAGGGTGAAAAGCATGCACTGAAATGCTCATAGGCTTGAAGGAGTGTTTATTTATCTTTGTATGTGTCAGAGTGGTGTAACTAAATATTTTGAATTAAAAAAATGTTTGGTGTGGGTCTGCTTTAAAGTTACGTTTATTCAACCAGCAAGTAATTTTTTGACGGGAAATGACATAGACGGCTCTCAAAAGATAATTGGATGACATACAATAGGCATTATTGTGGAGAAAAAATATTTCTCAGCTTTTCTTTTATTTACATTTGAGCAAAAAGTGCCGGTCCAAAATTATTCATACACTTCTCAATAATCAATAAAAAAACCTTAATTAGCTATTACAGCAATCAAACACTTCCTATAATTGCAGACCAGCTTTTTGCATGTCTCCACAGGTATTTTTGCCCATTCATCTTTAACAATGAGCTCCAAATCTTTCAGGTTGGAGGGTCTTCTTGCCATCACCCTGATCTTTAGCTCCCTCCACAGATTCTCAATTGGATTTAAGTCAGGACTCTGGATGGGCCACACCAAAACATTAATGTTGTCTGCTAACCATTTCTTCACTCCTTTGCTGTGTGTTTTGGGTCATTGTCATGCTGAAATGTCCACTGTTTTGCTCTTTTTTTATGGTGCCGTTTACTGTGATTAGGTTCCCTGGTCCATTGGCTGAAAAACACCCTCAAAGCATTAGGTTACCACCACCATGTTTAACAGTGGGGATGGTGTTCTTTGGGTTGAAGGCTTCTACTTTTTTATGCCAAATGAAGAAAACATCACTGTGACCAAACAATTAAATTTTTGTTTCATCTGACCATAACACAGAAGTTTTATTTGTCCAGATGAGCATTTTCAAAGGCCAAGAAAGCTTTTGTGTGCCTTATCTGGAGAAGTGGCGTCCCCTTGGTCTACATCCATGGAACCCAGCAGTGTGCAGTGTCCGTTGGATTGTCTGCCTTGAGACATTGCCACCAGCAGAGGCCAGATTCACCAGGATGGCCTTGGTGGTAATCCTTGGATTCTTTTTCACCTCTCTCATTATCCTCCTGGCCAACACAGGTTTCACTGTTGGCTTGCGACCACGTCCTCAGATTTTCCACAGTGCGGAGCAGCTTGTATTTTTTAACAATACTTTGCACTGTAGCCACTGCAACTTGAAAATATTCAGAAATGGCCTTGTAGCCCTTTCCTGACTTGTGAGCAGCCACAATGTGCAGCGGCAGGTCCTCGATGAGCTCCTTTGTCTTAGCCATGACTGTCCACAAACCAACTGCAGAGAGCTGCTGGTTTTCACCTGTTAAGTTTATTAAAACAGCTGTTTCCAATTAATCAAGGTAATTAGGAAGCTTTAGAACAGCTTGGACTATTTGGAATGGTATAGAACTTTAGCTTTTCCCACACACTGTGACAGTTTGTGAAGGGCATGAATACTTTTGGACTGGACAATATTTGCTCAAATGTAAATAAAAGCTGAGAAATGTTTTTTTCCCCCCATAATAATGCCTCTTGTACACGGTCTTATTATCTTTTAGGAGACACCTATGTCATTTCCCTTCAAAAAATTACTTGCTGTTTGATTAAAAGTAACTTTAAAGGGAACCTAAAGCGAGTAAAATTATTTAAAATAAACACATGATGTAGCTGCAAATAGATATTCCATACTAACCTCATTTTGGGCTGGTTCAGACGGACGTCTGTGGTGCGTTTTTTAAACGCCGCGTTCAGATGCCCGCGTTTATTTCCCAAGAACGCTAGCGTTTAACCACCCTGGCGTTCTATTAAGATCGCCAGGGCAGCTGCGGGAGGGGTTTTTTTTAATAAAAAAAAAACTATTTCATGCAGCCAACTGAAAGTTGGCTGCATGAAAGCCCACTAGAGGGCGCTTCTATCCCGTATTTCTGATCGCCTCCGGCGATCCGCAGTAACAAGGAAGGCCGCAATGAGCGGCCTTTCTTGTTTCGTTTTGCTCGTCGCCATGGCGACGAGCGGAGTGACGTCATGGACGTCAGCCGACGTCCTGACGTCAGCCGCCTCCGATCCAGCCCTCAGCGCTGGCCGGAACTGTTTGTTCCGGCTGCGCAGGGCTCGCGCGGCTGGGGGGACCCTCTTTCGCCGCGCTGCGGCGGCGATCAGGTAGCACACGCGGCTGGCAAAGTGTTGGCTGCGTGTGCTGCTTTTTACAGGGAGCAAATCGGCCCAGCAGGGCCTGAGCGGCAGCCACCGGCGGTAATGGACGAGCTGAGCTCGTCCATACCGCTAAGGGGATTACCAGCTAAGCTTTTAAGGGCTTTTGAAGGCTTTTGATAGCTTTCATATTAGTAGCGTTTTGTGAGCGTTGCGTTTTCTGGGCTTTTGCTGGCTACAGGAAGTGGGCGTTTTGAGAAAGGACTTGTTTACAAGAATAGGGATTTTTTTTTAAAGGGATAGGGCTTGCTTACAGGAAGTGGGGGGGGGGGGGGGGGGGGGTTTAAAGGGAAAGGGCTTGTTTACATGAAGTGGGTTTTTTTTTTAAAGGAAAAGGGCTTGTTTACATGAAGTGGGGTTTTCTTTTACAGGGAAAGGGCTTGTTTACAGGAAGTGGGGTGTTTTTTTTAAAGGGAATGGAAAGTGTTTTTTAACAAGAAGTGGGTTTTTGTAAAGGGAAAGGCCTTGCTTATGAGTCTGCAGTATGCGGAAATACCTTTGTACTTCCTATACCCCATGCGGGTGTAGTGGGACTTGGGAAAGCAGCAAAATATGGCATGGTAGTCCATATTCTGGTGCTTAATTACTGTCTGGTGGTGGGGTGGTGTAGGGAAGGCATAGCCACATGCTAGTTCCTTGAAAAAATCCTTGGGAGCAAGCATGTGGGTATAGTGGACCTTCAGGAAGCAGTACACATTGCGTAATAAAGTAAATACACACATTGTTCTTGAGAAACAATTTTTTTTATTGACGTTACCAAAAAGTAGGTCTTTAACAATATTAAGATGGTAATGTTATATAAAAATAGCTGTACAACTGTACAAATAATACAAAACTAGTTATAAAGCTAACCAAAAAGTACACAACTATTTAGTGCAGTGCACAAAAATTAGTGTAAGTGCGAGGCCCAGGAGGATAGTCTGGGAGGAGGCCTTGAAAGATAGCCCGAGAGGGCGGAGGACTGTGACTGAAGTAGAGAAAGTCCGTCACCCCACGGGGGACCCTCTGCCTGTGGCCTGGGGAAGGCAAAGCCTCACCCCAGGATACAGACAGATAGTCCTACCATGAGGGGATGGACCATCTCCACCTCAGCCACCATACAAGTACACAAGTACCTACAGTGTGTTAACACACACATCTCTAAAAGTGCGAGGCCCAGGAGGATAGCCTGGGAGGAGGCCTTGAAAGATAGCCCGAGAGGGCGGAGGACTGTGACTGAAGTAGAGAAAGTCCGTCACCCCATGGGGGACCCTCTGCCTGTGGCCTGGGGAAGGCAAAGCCTCACCCCAGGACACAGACAGATAGTCCTACCATGAGGAGACGGACCATCTCCACCTCAGCCACCACACAACTACACAAGTGCCACACATGTTTAAAAAACTGTATCATATATCTTCAATTATAGGCGGTGTACAATGAGAGTCCATTTGTAGGGAGGCAGATACAGCCTCTGCTGTGCTTCTTTCTAAAGTGGCCGGCAATGATGGATGCTGTGCATTAGTTGCCTGTCCTATGGCTTGACCCTGCGTGTGGCTACTTTGTGGTAGTTGGGGGTATGGGTGCCAGTTTGGTTGATATGGAGGTACCATTTGGCTTTAACTCCCGGGAAAATAGTACTGTGGCACAGCCTCCTGCGATGTGCTCCCAGACCAACTCTCCCTTGATGGGACACTAGTTGTCTTCATGTTCATCACGAGTGTGAACAGTCTTTGTTTCATCTCATCCCACTTTTCTTTGGGAACCTCTGTCACGGACGGTTGCGGGGCGGCAGACGCGTCCTGGAACCGCCCGTGAAGAAAAAGCGATCGCGCTCCATTCTCAGCATCGATTGCGATTCAGATCAATATAATCTGGATTGGTTGTGTAGGGGCTACCTGTAGCAACCTGGAGTTTCCTTTTCTCCCAGCGGTCACGGAACAGCCGGGAGGAACGTAGGCCGTCGGTTTCTCCGATTTCTTGGACAGATCTGCCGGTCATTGCAGCGAACAGAACTGACATTCCTGGGGTTTTTTTCTTCTTTTTTTCTCTTTCCCTCCTTCCACCAAAAGGCACTAGCCTGCTGCAGAGTGTCCCTGGCTTCAAGCTGTGCTGATGGCCCATCCATCAGGTATAGTTGATAAGCACGATGGCAGAAACAATTTAGTTGGGGAAAAGTCAGACATTCTGGCTCCCTCCCAGCAGGGGAGCTGACACGTAGCTTGCTGCCCCAAACTTCAAAGAGCCTTTGCCTGGGAATGACCTGCTGTAAATCCCAGATGTATCTCATATTCCATAAACTGCTATATGTGTCATATTTTCTGTGTTGCCAGGCTGGCAGACCCTCCAAACTAACAGAGCATGTTTGGCCCTATCTGGCGCTGGATCTGAGGAAGTTTCAGAACATTCTGAGGTAAAGACTGCCAGTTAGGCAGTTCGAAAGTGCCCTGATGATACCACAGGGGTCCCACCCCTCATGTTTGGTATCAGGCTGCTGGGTAAATCGAGTGTCGTCAAAAGAAAAGAGAGTGTGGCACTCCTGTTGGGGTCAGGAAGGATCTGTGGGTTGAGAAAAAATTAATATATCCAAAACTCCTGCTATAAAGGTATCTTGCACTATTTGACATTCAGCCACTGACGTGTGCCTCGCATAGTTGGCAGGAAGGAAGCAAATCAAATGATCATTGTAATCAAGAAGCAGATTCGGGCACCATCCGTCATTCAGCTCATTTATTGTAAAACAACTTGTGCAGTATACAAGTCAAATAGTATTCACCTGGTATTCCATGGCGATATTGTGCGGAGCAAGGTGGAGGTGGGTGCTCAGGGCTGTAGAAGGGTCGGCGACGGCCGTTTCGCGTCCACCAGGGCGCTTGGTCACGCTGCGTTCCACAAGAGAGGCCGCCGGAGCGCAACCGCCATATGACGGGGGTAAGCCCCGCCCCTTCCGGTTGCGCAACGGCGCCTGTACTTGGAGGTGATTGGTCGGCCAGCAGAGGGGGCCCGGCTAATAGTACGCCTGCAGGGTCTAGTGACGCGTAATAGGTGCGACCTATGGGTCGCACGACAGACCAAAATTAAACATTTACAGTCCGCCGGCTAAGGCGTAGCATTATAAGCCACGCCGCCCTATTATACGCGTATACGGAAGTATTGCAACCTCCAGGTATGTCCGATTGGTGCATACCTCCTAGTCCCAAAACTCAAGCACACACAGGAGCCGAGCGCCATCTCGTGGCTGATATACTTAGTGCACAGTGTGCTGTGTAACCACAAATCTACATAGTGACTAAAACCAATACAAGCTGGGGCGGGGTAGGAGGGAGACCATACAGTTACAAAAGTCCCAAAAGCTTTTTATCCCAAATAGCCTAAGCAAAATGATGTATTTTACCGGCCACTATTAAGGAGTATGGGAAGTGTTGCACACTGTCGCCATCACGGCGTAAAAACGGAGGGGGAGGAGGAAAAGAGGCACAGCACCTCATAGGCGACTTCAATCTACAAATCCACATATAATACAATCCAAACGAGCCATATAGTGTCAGATCAAAAAAGGGGGGGGGGACATACCTGGAGGTTGCAATACTTCCGTATACACGTATAATAGGGCGGCGTGGCTTATAATGCTACGCCTTAGCCGGCGGACTGTAAATGTTTAATTTTGGTCTGTCGTGCGACCCATAGGTCGCACCTATTACGCATCACTAGACCCTGCAGGCGTACTATTAGCCGGGCCCCCTCTGCTGGCCGACCAATCACCTCCGAGTACAGGCGCGTTGCGCAACCGGAAGGGGCGGGGATTACCCCCGTCATATGCCGGTTGCGCTCCGGCGGCCTCTCTTGTGGAACGCAGCGTGACCAAGCGTCCTGGTGGACGCGAAACGGCCGTCGCCGACCCTTCTACAGCCCTGAGCACCCACCTCCACCTTGCTCCGCACAATATCGCCATGGAATACCAGGTGAATACTATTTGACTTGTATACTGCACAAGTTGTTTTACAATAAATGAGCTGAATGACGGATGGTGCCCAAATCTGCTTCTTGATTACAATGATCATTTGATTTGCTTCCTTCCTGCCAACTATGCGAGGCACACGTCAGTGGCTGAATGTCAAATAGTGCAAGATACCTTTATAGCAGGAGTTTTGGATATATTCATTTTTCTCAACCCACAGATCCTTCCTGACCCCAACAGGAGTGCCACACTCTCTTTTCTTTTGACGACACTTGGTACAATACTTTCTTCGCTACGGCAGTTATAGTGTAGAGCACCCTACGATGAATGTATGTGGGAACACACAGAGCAACGATCAGGATCTGGAGGAAGATATTGACGATCTAGACATAGATTCGTTATCCTATGTGGGAGAGAAAGTGGCTATCGGAAGAGAAGATTTAACCAATTTCTTCTCGAATTTGTCGATCTCCACAGAGGCCAACAAGGAGGTGGGTGCACGGGTTTTGGAGTTCAAGCTGGGGCGTTTGAGTGAACAGGAGACCAAGTTGTTCTGGACGGTCACTACCCTGAGACGCTACAAAAGAGATGGGATTGTAGCAAGGGGTTTCAGGAGATATTGGGAACCCTCGGAATATAGGGAAGATAAGCAGTTTGTGGAGGATTGGGAGGAGGAGCACTTGGAGCACGCTAGAAGACTTCAAAACATCGTGCTAGCAAGATCTACTGTCGAATACAATAAAGTGTCTGATGAGTTGAATGAGACCAAGTTAAGATACAAAGAATCGGTTTCTGAAGAGAAATTCACGACAGTTTCTGATAAGCTTGAAGAGAGGATCAGCAAAATACAGGACGAAATTAAGGCCAGAAAATTGAAGAAATTCTTCAGGGACAAGGAGGACTTCGATAAGGGCAAGATATTTAATTGGGGGCCTGTTGTACCATTTAAATCACCGAAAGGGAAGGGATATTGGACAACAGACTCGGGATCCGATAGTGAGAACGATTCTAAGAACAAACCAAGAGGGGCTCCTAATAAGAAGCAACAACAACAGAAAAAGAAACCTAAGACCCCTAAGAGAGTGGTTGTTAATAAACAAACACCGCCACAGAGACGTGGAGGTGATAGAGAGAAAATGTTATTAAGAAGAGAGACATGGCTGATTCTACAAACTAATGCTATGGGCCCCCTAGGCTTAAATGATAAAATAGAACTCTCATGCATGCTGGACCCCTGAGACGCCCCTATAGAGTAACCTAGGCCCATGAGACCTCCTTTTCCCTTCCTTTCCCCCCCCTTGTCCAGAACAAACCCCCTAACCCCTACACCCCAAACCCCCCCTCCTTCCCCTTGTTCCCCCCCCCCCCTTTTTGATCTGACACTATGGGCCTGATTCACAAAGCGGTGCAAACTTTTTCGCGGACTTTTGCGAGCGCAATTTGCCGCGATTGCGGATTTTTGCGCGCACAAAAGTCCGCGATCGTGCGAATCGCGGCAAATTGCGAGCGCAAAAGTCCGCGAGAAAGTTTGCACCGCTTTGTGAATCAGGCCCTTTATGGCTCGTTTGGATTGTATTATATGTGGATTTGTAGATTGAAGTCGCCTATGAGGTGCTGTGCCTCTTTTCCTCCTCCCCCTCTGTTTTTACGCCGTGATGGCGACAGTGTGCAACACTTCCCATACTCCTTAATAGTGGCCGGTAAAATACATCATTTTGTTTAGGCTATTTGGGATAAAAAGCTTCTGGGACTTTTGTAACTGTATGGTCTCCCTCCTACCCCGCCCCAGCTTGTATTGGTTTTAGTCACTATGTAGATTTGTGGTTACACAGCACACTGTGCACTAAGTATATCGGCCACGAGATGGCGCTCGGCTCCTGTGTGTGCTTGAGTTTTGGGACTAGGAGGTATGCACCAATCGGACATACCTGGAGGTTGCAATACTTCCGTATACGCGTATAATAGGGCGGCGTGGCTTATAATGCTACGCCTTAGCCGGCGGACTGTAAATGTAAATGTTTAATTTTGGTCTGTCGTGCGACCCATAGGTCGCACCTATTACGCGTCACTAGACCCTGCAGGCGTACTATTAGCCGGGCCCCCTCTGCTGGCCGACCAATCACCTCCGAGTACAGGCGCCGTTGCGCAACCGGAAGGGGCGGGGCTTACCCCCGTCATATGCCGGTTGCGCTCCGGCGGCCTCTCTTGTGGAACGCAGCGTGACCAAGCGTCCTGGTGGACGCGAAACGGCCGTCGCCGACCCTTCTACAGCCCTGAGCACCCACCTCTACACAATATCGACATGGAATACCAGGTGAATACTATTTGACTTGTATACTGCACAAGTTGTTTTACAATAAATGAGCTGAATGACGGATGGTGCCTGAATCTGCTTTTTGATTACAATGCTGGGTAAATCGAGACAGACCTGAAAATGGTAGTAAATCTGCCCTGACCTCTACAGTTCTGTGAGATAGAGCCCATATATGGTTAGATATGATTTCTGTTCCCCAGGACAAGGGGAGGACTCATCTCATATTCTAAGGGGATGTGTGGCTCCCGCCCTCACTCCCTCCTACTGGATCAGGGGCATAAGAATGGCAGAGGAGACAAACTCAGTGTCCTCCACCCTGAAACATCATCTTGATCTCATCTGTGCCAGCTTGAGGATATGCTGGCATCCACCTGGTCTGAACTCTGATCTGAAACAAAGGATTTTACCAAGGACTTTATGATTCTTCCCACAAAAAGGACATCTTTCCATGAAACTAAGTATTTTTCTCCCTTTCTTTTATTTTTCATAATGGCTATTACTGTTTTAATAATTGTCTGTATATATTAATTATTTATATTGCCCGTGAATAAAAGACTTTATCAAAGTCATTCACTGTTCCGCTACTCTATTATTCAGCATACACAGAAACTGAACTCAGGTCTCTGAAGAGGCGCTACTATTGTTGATATCTAGACAGAATAGAGTGTGTTTAACCGTTTTTATTCGCAGGACCAGTCAGTCAGTCGGGTCCACTGGCCCATACCAGTGGTGGTGGCAGATACCCTGAAATAGTGTGTAAAGTTGTAATTACCGTACCTCACAGGCTCCCTTCTGGTCGGGCTGCTGCCCAAATTTCTGTCTGTTTCTGCGCAAAATCGCAACCAAAGCTTGCACGGTCTGTGTGCTGAAACCGATTGCAAGGCAATTTGCGGTCTGACCACTAGGGCTCCTGTGACAGTGTTTGGCAGCGGTTGGGACACTGTCCCAACCGCTGCTAGCGCTATCCAGCAACGAACTAATTCGATGGTGTAGCTGGAAGGCAATATATTTTTTATATATACAGCTGGACTGTGTAGCCAGTACCTCTCCCCAAAAGTTTTATTTTATTTGGCGTGGAAATGTCCGGGAACTACAAGAACATGTGCCTGGCGGACCTGCAAACTCTTTGCCAAGCGAGAGGCATTGAAGTCGGCCGCAAGAAACACCAGGACCTGGTAACGGACTTGTTTCAATGGGATACCCGGCAACCGCGGGAGCTGGATGTGTCTGCTGAGGTAGACGCCGACCCATCTGACTCAAGGCAAGGGGAACCAGAGGCTGAAGATCCTAGGCGAACAGAGGTTGAGCAACCTGCGGGCAATGCGGCAACAGTTACGCAAGAGGCTGTCAGTGTGGTCCCCAATCCCAGAGTTTCTGAAAGTACTCGCCCGGAACCGGCCAGTACTGGACTGTCCATTTGTACTGATCCGCTAATGCAGCAGGCATTACGACATCTGATGGAGACTGACCTGGACAAGTACCTGCAGTACATGGCGGAGCAAAAGCAAGAGGCACGAGAGGAATGGGAACGGAAAGCGGCTGCTACGGAACGGGAGCTCCAACGACAGCATGAGCTGAACCTGGCAAAAGTTCAACAGGCCAGCCGGAATTCTCCGCCCAGCCTCCCTGCTGAAGGAGCTGCATCACCCGTAAGTGCAAAATTTAAATTTGCTAATATTGAAAAAGACACAGACATTGACCTGTTTTTGCGATCTTTTGAAAAAGCGTGTGGTCAGTATCGTCTGTCCCAAGACCAGTGGGCCAGACATCTGACACCTTTGCTGCGCTACAAAGCGCTTGATGCTTTCGCAGAGTTACCTGCGGAAAAGGATAATGATTATGCTGCTATAAAAGACGCTATCATTACTAAATACCAGCTGACGCCAGAAGCCTATCGCAAAACGTTCAGGGCCTGGCAGAAAAAGTCTTCTGATTCGTACCGAGATGTGCTCAGCAGCTTGCTCACCACACTCCGCCAGTGGACTCTAGGCCTCACCAAAGGGTCTTATGGTGTCCTGGAGGACTTGATAGTCCTCGAACAATTTCTGAACATTTGCCCTGCTGATGTACGACAGTTTGTGCTTGAGCGCAAGCCTGCGTCAGCAACTGTCGCTGCAGACCTCGCTGAAACCTTTGCAACTACCCGGGTGTCTGATACACGCAAAACTGTCCCATCCAGCTGGAGAGGAGGTCAGCCCAATACCCCGGCAGACTCTCCTGCCCCTGTGAGCCGTCAGCCACAGAGGCCACCCAGCACAGCTGCTGCACCCAGGCCTGCAGCCCCTGGAGAGGTCACCTGTCACTACTGCCGCCAGCCCGGACACATGAAATTCGACTGTCTGGAGCGGAGACAGACACCACCAGCATCTGCATCCCCTGTACCTCACCCACAGCATAGGCAACCCGCCAGCGAACCACAGCCTGGATCATCAGATTTAGTTCTGTTTGCCCGCGGAAAGGTAAGGCAACAGAACCGACCAGCAGCAGCCTGTTAGAGTGAACGACAAAGTTGTCACCGGATTCCGAGGCACCGGAGCTGACATCACGTTAGTTCACTCACACCTTGTGCCAAAGGAGAGCATCAGCTCCAGCCGATCCCTTGCCCTTACTGGAGTAGAGGGCACCCTTTTACACATAGCCCAAGCGAGAGTGAAGCTCGACTTGGGAGTAGGGGTCCAAGAAAGGGTTGTTGGAGTTGTGAAGGATCTCCCAGTCCCTGTGTTGCTGGGGACTGATTTGGGCAAGCTTGTGTCCTACTACGAACCTGCCACGACCGCCTTGTCGCTCACGGAAGGAGACGGACCCTCCACCCACCACCAGGTACTTTATACACTTGGGGGAGCACCAGGGGGAGGTGGGTTGAATGTGCCCAGTTCAAGGGTACCAGGTTCAATAGTGCCTGCTTCAAAGGCACCTGAGGTTGATGTACAAACTGTCTGTTGTGATGAAGATGTAACTGTACCTGTGTTTAATGTACAAACGGTCTGTAATGAATATGTGTCTATGCCTGTCACTGTCATTGATGCATGCAACGATGATGTGAGTAATGCCAGTCTGTGCCATTCTGAAGGTATACCTGTGCTAGCAGTACCGCGCCGCTGAGCTCAGAACAGGTGGAGGGGGTTCCGGCCTCCTCCCCCTCCTCTGACCACAGGGATGAGACCTTTCAGCCACTGGCCTAGTGTGACATGAGCCAGTTGGCTGAAACTGACAGCGTATTCACAGCAGCACTACAAAGGGACCCAAGCCTGGAGGTGCTCAGGCAGCAAGCCTCTGAGTCCCTCGCAGACGTGGCCGCTTTCAAGGTGTACTGGGAAGGTGGGAGACTGTACAACGCGTCTGTACAGCCCCCTACAGGTAAGCCGCAGGCGAATACCAAATGGCTTGTGGTCCCGAGTGCGTTCAGGGGACATGTGCTGAAATCCGCACATGATAATTCCCTGACAGGACACTCTGGTGTCCGCAAGACACTTGCCTGTATTCAGAAACAGTTTTATTGGCCCCGGATGAACAGGGATGTAGCAAACTACTGCAAAGCATGTGCCGTCTGTCAGGAGCTGGGAAGGTCCAGGTATTCCCGCGGGGTTCCCTTAGGTCCACAGCCACTTAGCAGGGAAACCCTGCGTGGGCTGGCTGTTGACTTAACCAACCTACTGCCCGTTGACAGCAGTCCTGGCAGATGCCCCATCCGACCGCAGTGGTGCAAACGCCCTGTCTGGAACGGTCCATGTCGGGTCAAGCCTGAGGGTAGCTGACCACGATCGGTCCAGGGGAACCGAGCCGCAGGCTCCAATGGGTTTTCCCGCCATACCGGCAACCCGAGACCTGTCAGCCAGGTTAGCGGCGCCGCCACACACCTTGCGGGTGTGTGTCTAAGCCCCCGACAAGAGGGGGGCTGTCACGGACGGTTGCGGGGCCGCAGACGCGTCCTGGAACCGCCCGTGAAGAAAAAGCGATCGCGCTCGATTCTCTCCATCGATTGCGTTTCAGATTAATAGAATGTGGATTGGTTGTGTAGGGGCTACCTGTAGCAACCTGGAGTTTCCTTTACTCCCAGCTGTCACGGAACAGCCGGGAAGAACGTAGGCGAATCTGGAAGATTCGCCGTCTGTTTCTCCGATTTCTTGGTCAGATGTGCTGGTCATTGCAGCGAAAAGAACTGACATTACTGGGGGTTTTTTCTTTTTTTTTTCTCTTTCCCTCCTTCCACCAAAAGGCACTAGCCTGCTGCAGAGTGTCCCTGGCTTCAAGCTGTGCTGATGGCTCATCCATCAGGTATAGTTGATAAGCACGGTGGGAGAAACAATTTAGTTGGGGAAAAGTCAGACATTCTGGCTCCCTCCCAGCAGGGGAGCTGACACGTAGCTTGCTGCCCCAAACTTCAAAGAGCCTTTGCCTGGGAATGACCTGCTGTAAATCCCAGATGTATCTCATATTCCATAAACTGCTATATGTGTCATATTTTCTGTGTTGCCAGGCTGGCAGACCCTCCAAACTAACAGAGCATGTTTGGCCCTATCTGGCGCTGGTTCTGAGGAAGTTTCAGAACATTCTGAGGTAAAGACTGCCAGTTAGGCAGTTCGAAAGTGCCCTGATGATACCACAGGGGTCCCACCCCTCATGTTTAGTATCAGGCTGCTGGGTAAATCGAGACAGACCTGAAAATGTTAGTAAATCTGCCCTGACCTGTACGGTTCTGTGAGATAGAGCCCATATATGGTTAGATATGATTTCTGGTCCCCAGGACAAGGGGAGGACTCATCTCATACTCTAAGGGGGTGTGTGGCTCCCGCCCTCACTCCCTCCTACTGGATCAGGGGCATAAGAATGGCAGAGGAGACAAACTCAGTGTCCTCCACCCTGAAACATCATCTTGATCTCATCTGTGCCAGCTTGAGGATATGCTGGCATCCACCTGGTCTGAACTCTGCACTTTGATCTGAAACAAAGGATTTTACCAAGGACTTTATGATTCTTCCCACAAAAAGGACATCTTTCCATGAAACTAAGTATTTTTCTCCCTTTCTTTTATTTTTCATAATGGCTATTACTGTTTTAATAATTGTTGATTTTAATAATTGTCTGTATATATTAATTATTTATATTGCCCGTGAATAAAAGACTTTATCAAAGTCATTCACTGTTCCGCTACCCTATTATTCAGCATACACAGAAACTGAACTCAGGTCTCTGAAGAGATGCTACTATTGTTGATATCTAGACAGAATAGAGTGTGTTTAACCGTTTTTAATCGCAGGACCAGTCAGTCAGTCGGGTCCACTGGCCCATACCAGTGGTGGTGGCAGACACCCTGAAATAGTGCGTAAAGTTCACAGGTTCCCTTCTGGTCGGGCTGCTGCCCAAATTTCTGTCTGTTTCTGCGCAACGATCGCGACAAAAGCTTGCATGGTCTGTGTGCTGAAACCGATTGGAAGGCAATTTGCGGTCTGACCACTAGGGCTCCTGTGACAACCTCCCTTGCTTCTTTTTCCAGTGCCTTAAAACAAGTTCCTAGGCTGCCTCTTGGTTCAATTACTTGTGCAACACTAATTTCAACATTTTTGATTAGGGACAAAAGTTCAGCATTTTGTTCTGGTACGACATTTCTAGCCCGATTTCTCCTTGGAGCGGTAACTATGGGCGATCTAGGCCTTTGACAAGTCGATGTTGCTACAGTGGATTGTGTGTTTCCACTCTCCTCCAGTGACTCCTCCTCTTACTGAGGTATTTAGAGATCCTACCCTTGCGTCATCTTCCTCCTGGGCCTCACTTCCTTGCTCCTCCTGGGCCTCAGTTTCCTGGACATTTGTACTTGTTCTGCAAGTAAAAAAAAAAACATATGTATTGCAATACAAATGAGAATATTATAAAAACTACAGGATCTCGTAAAAAAATTAGCATATCATGAAAAGATTCTGTAAACGACCTACTCTAACCACCTGCAAAAGATTCCTGAGGCTTTTAAAAACTCCCTGCCTAGTTCATTACTCAAAACCACAATCATAGGTAAGACTGCCGACCTGACTGCTGTCCAGAAGGCCATCATTGACACCCTCAAGCAAGAGGGTAAGACACAGAAAGAAATTTCTGAACGAATAGGCTGTTCCCAGAGTGTCGTATCAAGGCACCTCAGTGGGAAGTCTGTGGAAAAAGTGTGGCAGAAAACATTGCACAACGAGAAGAGGTGACCGGACCCTGAGGAAGATTGTGGAGAAGGACCGATTCCAGACCTTGGGGGACCTGCGGAAGCAGTGGACTGAGTCTGGAGTAGAAACATCCAGAGCCACCGTGTACAGGCGTGTGCAGGAAATGGGCTACATGTGCTGTATTCCCTAGGTCAAGCCATTTTTGAACCAGAAACAGCGGCAGAAGCGCCTGACCTGGGCTACAGAGAAGCAGCACTGGACTATTGCTCAGTGGTCCAAAGTACATTTTTGCGGATGAAAGCAACTTTTGCATGTCATTCGGAAATCAGGATGCCAGAGTCTGGAGGAAGACTGGGGAGAGGTAATTGACAAAATGCCTGAAGTCCAGTGTCGAGTACCCACAGTCAGTTGGTCCATTGTGTTTTATCAAGGGCAGGGTCAATGCAGCTAGCTATCAGGAGATTTTGGAGCACTTCATGCTTCCATCTGCTGAAAAGCTTTATGGAGATGAAGATTTCATTTTTCATCACGACCTGGCACCTGCTCTCCTGACCTGAACCCCATAGAGAATCTGTGGGATATTGTGAAGAGAAAGTTGAGACGCAAGACCCAACACAATACTTTATTATTATTATTTTTTTACTTTCTTCTCTCCATTGTCCTCCTCAGGAATGCAAGTTCCTCGAAAAGTGGATGAAACTAGTAACGAGATGCAGCCTGTCCGCTTCGATTTTGTCGGCTTTCCCGCAAATCTTGCGAATATCTATCACGAATAGATTTCCATTTTTTTTTACCATTTTTACTGAGGGAAATAGACAGAAAAATTAAATTACTAATGTGATAGTATAACATAGGTTGCATATAAAAGTTACAAAATTTTTTGTTACAAAACCTTGAGCTTATTGGGAGGTTGTAGCAAGCACAAGGCCAGAAGACAGGTACAATGCATTCAGTGGGCCTGAGGTGCAGTACAATGCATTCAGTGGGCTTGAGGTGCGGTACAATGCATTCAGTGGGCCTGCGGTGCGGTACAATGCATTCAGTGGTCCTGAGATGCGGTACAATGCATTCAGTGGTCCTGAGATGCGGTACAATGCTTTCAGTGGGCCTGAGGTGCGGTACAATGCATTCAGTGGGCCTGAGGTGCAGTACAATGCAATCATTCAGTGGGCCTGAGCTGCGATACAATGCATTCAGTGGGCCTGAGGTGCGGTACAATGCATTCAGTGGGCCTGAGGTGCCGTACAATGCTATCATTCAGTGGGCCTGAGGTGCGGTACAATGCATCCAGTGGGCCTGAGGTGCGGTACAATGCAATGCTTTCAGTGGGCCTGAGGTGCGGTACAATGCAATAATTCAGTGGGCCTGAGGTGCGATACAATGCATTCAGTGGGCCTGAGGTGTGGTACAATGCATTCAGTGGGCCTGAGGTGCGGTACAATGCAATCATTCAGTGGGCCTGAGGTGCGGTACAATGCAATCATTCAGTGGGCCTAAGTTGCGGTACAATGCAATCATTCAGTGGGCCTGAGGTGCGGTACAAGGCATTCAGTGGGCCTGAGGTGCGGTACAATGCAATCATTCAGTGGGCCTAAGTTGCGGTACAATGCAATCATTCAGTGGGCCTGAGGGGAGGTACAAAGCACATTCAGTGGGGCACATGTCAGTTAAACAATACAATCAAATCATGCAGTGAGCCACAGTATACTTACAAATGCTATCTTTCGTGGATGGGCTGTACTGTTGGTAATTTTCAAAAAAGTGACTGCAGACAGCCTCCCATGCGCGAGATTTCCGGATGCTGTTACTATAATCTTTGCTGCTACAGTCCCAAATTGCTGGTTGGCCATTGATTTGCTCCACAAGCTCTCCCAACTCCACCCTGCACTTGTGGTTCCTTCTTCATACCCTCCTGGCCCCTCCTCCAGACGCATTCACAGGCGTTTCTGGGGCTTTCGCGTGCTTTTGTACGCGTTCGAATGCGACGCGACAAGACGCAACCGCCTGCCAGAAGCAGCATGTCGCTTTCGAGCCTAGACGCGATGCGGGGATCAACCGCCAGACGCTTATGAAAGATTGCAAAAGCCAGCCATAAACGCTCCCATTCACTTGAATGAGACGGCGGTAGATCACTAAAAAGGTCGCGTCTAAACCGCCGCGTTAAATGCCGCAAAAGCGTCCGTCTGAACCAGCCCTTTCTTCTTTTTCTTCTTCATTTTCTTCTTACAGTGATCCCTTCCAGGTCTGACAATATGTTGTCAGAACTGAAACATACCAGTTGCAGTCAGTTATATATCAGCAGCTGTCAGTTACAACTGAATGTGTAAGGTAATGTCCATGTTATCCCGTGGCTCAAGTGGGTGATATTACAGTTTAACAGTGTGCTGACCAGGAATCACAGTGGACAAATGGGACACAGGAGAGAAGAAATAGATTGAAGAATAGACTACACAGGATGTAAGTATGACCTGTGTATGGTTATGTTGACTTTTTATTTTCAGTTCAGGTTCTCTTTAATTTAAAATTTGACAGAGGTATGAATAATTATGGGAAGTACTGTATATACCGTATTTTCCGCTGTATAAGACGCTCCGGAATATAAGACGCACCTACAGTGGCTTGCAAAAGTATTCAGCCCCATTGAAGTTTTCCACGTTTTGTCACATTACTGCCACAAACATGAATAAATTTTATTGGAATTCCACATGAAAGACTAATACAAAGTGGTGTACACGTGAGAAGTGGAACGAAAATCATAGATGATTCCAAACATTTGTTTACAAATCAATAACTGAAAAGTGGGGTGTGCGTAATTATTCAGCCCCCTTTGGTCTGAGTGCAGTCAGTTGCCCATAGACATTGATGGGTGCTAATGACTAAATAGAGTGCACCTGTGTGTAATCTAATGTCAGTACAAAATACAGCGGCCTCAGAGGTTGTCTAAGGGAATATTGGGAGCAACAACACCATGAAGTCCAAAGAACACACCAGACAGGTCAGGGATAAAGTTATTGAGAAATTTAAAGCAGGCTTAGGCTACAAAAAGATTTCCAAAGCCTTGAACATCCCACGGAGCACTGTTCAAGTGATCATTCAGAAATGGAAGGAGTATGGCACAACTGTAAACCTACCAAGACAAGGCCGTGTACCTAAACTCACAGGCCGAACAAGGAGAGCGCTGATCAAAAATGCAGTCAAGAGGCCCATGGTGACTCTGGACGAGCTGCAGAGATCTACAGCTCAGGTGGGGGAATCTGTCCATAGGACAACTATTAGTCGTGCACTGCACAAAGTTGGCTCTTATGGAAGAGTGACAAGAAGAAAGCCATTGTTAACTGAAAAGCATAAGAAGTCCCGTTTGCAGTTTGCCACAAGCCATGTGGGGGACACAGCAAACATGTGGAAGAAGGTGCTCTGGTCAGATGAGACCAAAATTGAACTTTTTGGCCAAAATGCAAAACGCTATGTGTGGCAGAAAACTAACACTGCACATCACTCTGAACACACCATCCCCACTGTCAAATATGGTGGTGGCAGCATCATGCTCTGGGGTTGTTTCACTTCAGCAGGGACAGGGAAGCTGGTCAAAGTTGATGAGAAGATGGATCTAGCCAAATACAGGGCAATCTTGGAAGAAAACTTCTTGGAGTCTGCAAAAGACTTGAGACTGGGGCAGAGGTTCACCATCCAGCAGGACAACAAATCTAAAGATAAAGCCAGGGAAAAAATGGAATGGTTTAAAACAAAACATATCTATGTGTTAGAATGGCCCAGTCAAAGTCCAGATCTAAATCCAATCGAGAATCTGTGGAAAGATCTGAAAACTGCTGTTCACAAACGCTGTCCATCTAATCTGACTGAGCTGGAGCTGTTTTGCAAAGAAGAATGGGCAAGGATTCCAGTCTCTAGGGGCTTGATTCACAAAGCGGTGCTAACTGTTAGCACGCCTGTGAAAACCCCCTTAGCACGTCTAAACCAGCTTTTTGCGCGCAAAACTTTATGCGCATAAAACTTTACGCTCGTAAAAGTTTATGCGCGCACTGGACAGAGCGCAGGGCGCTCTGCGCGAAGTGCCCATTAAAGCCTATAGGACTTTGCGCGCTTAAAACTTTGCGCACCAAACTTTGCGCACGATCTGATTGAGAAATCCGGTGCTAACCTACTTAGCACCCTGGTTAGCACGTCTAAAGACTTTAGACGTGCTAAGTACGTTAGCACCGCTTTGTGAATCAAGCCCTTGATGTGTAAAGCTGGTAGAGACATACCCTAAAAGACTGGCAGCTGTAATTGCAGCAAAAGGTGGTTCTACAAAGTATTGACTCAGGGGGCTGAATAATTACGCACACCCCACTTTGCACTTATTGATTCGTAAAAAATGTTTGGAATCATGTATGATTTTCGTTCCACTTCTCACGTGTACACCACTTTGTATTGGTCTTTCACGTGGAATTCCAATAAAATTGATTCATGTTTGTAGCAGTAATGTGACAAAATGTGGAAAACTTCAAGGGGGCCCGAATACTTTTGCAAGCCACTGTACTTTTAGTGGGCAAAAACCAAGGAAAAAAAAAATATTATATGTATATATATACATATATATATACACACATATATATATATATATATACTAAACCTGGTGCGTCTATATTTCAGAAGCATCTTGTAAACTGTCTCCCCCAATTAATGTCCTCCAGTGTCCCCCATGTGTCTTTAGGTGTCCCCATGTGCTTTCAGGTGTCCCCATGTGCCCTCAGATGTCCCCCATGTGTCCTCAGATGTCCCCCATGTGTCCTCAGATGTCCCCCATGTGGTTCCCATGTGTCCCCAGTGTGGTCCCCATGTGTCCCTGATGTGTCCTCAGGTGCCCCCTTTCTGTACTTCGGTGACCCCTTTGTGTCCTCAGGTGTCCCCAGTGTGGTCTCCATGTGTCCTTAGGTGCCCCCTTTGTGTTCTCTGGTGTCCCCTTTGTGTCCTTTGGTGTCCCCTTTGTGTCCTTAGGTGTCACCCATGTGTCCTCAGTGTGGTCCCTATGTGTCCTCAGTGTGATTCTCAGGTGTCCCCTTTGTGTCCTTAGGTGTCCCCAGCTCCTTGTGTGGTCCGCTCCCAGTGTATAGTAATTTGTGTTGCAGTATGTTGTATATGTAACAGTGAGCTGCGCTGTGTGTGGCTCCTTGTGTGGTCTGCCTCCTGTCGCTTGCCTCCCCGCTTGTGTCCGCCTCCCCCTGCTTGTGCCCGCTACCCCCCGCTAGTGTCCATTACACCCCCCCTTGTGTCTGCTTCCCCCGAGTGTCAGCATAGCGGCAGTCTTACTATTTCAGCCGCTCTCCACGATCGCAGACCTGGTCTTCTCTCTGTCGCACCTCTAGTGTTGGCTTCTGCAATGCACGTCAGCAGTGAAGCCAACACTAGAGGTGCGACATAGAGAAGACCAGGTCTGCGATCGCGGAGAGTGGCTGAAATAGTAAGACTGCCGCTATGCTGACACTCGGGGGGTAGTGGACACATGCGGGGGGGATGGGGTAGCGGACATAAGCGGGGAGGCGAGCGACAGGAGGCAGGCCACACAAGGAGCCAGGGGCACACTGCGTGGCACATTGTTACATATACAACATACTGCAACACAAATTACTATACACTGGGAGCGGACCACACAAGCAGGTAATGCAGGGAATCTCCGACGTTGCGGCGGTTCGTATCGGCGGGTGTTCGTATGTCGGGGATTCCCTGCATTTGCCATATAAGATGCAGAGACTTTTTCTCCCCCCGTTTTGGGGAGAGAAAAAGTGCGTCTTATACGGCGAAAAACACACACACACACACACACACACACACACACACACACACACACACACACACACACACACCTCAATTCACTAAGCATTACCGCATTCAGTAATGCAGAAAACAACAGATTTTACTGATCACCTTGCCAAATGCAAATTCACTAAACCTACAGTATTACCGTACTCAAAAATAAAATTACTGCCTAGTGAGGTAAATTACCGACTAGTATAGTAAATACCTCAAGAAATGTCAAGAAGTTGCAATTAAAAAGATTAAAGGATTTGGTAAATCAAGTAAAAGTGTTCAGAAATTACCTCCAGCTCTGACCAGCCAGTAACTTACAATCAGGGATGCTCGGATACCGCATTTCAAAATTCGAATTGATCCGGATCCGGATAACCAGATATCCGGATCGGATATCCGAATCCAAATGCTGCAAAAGCGTCCGTCTGAACCAGCCCTTTCTTCATTTTCTTCTTCATTTTCTTCTTATAGTGATCCCTTCCAGTTCTGACAATATGTTGTCAGAACTGAAACATTCTGGGGTAACATGGACATTACCTTACACATTCAGTTGTAAGAGTTGGAAGAGTGACAAGAAGAAAGCCATTGTTAACTGAAAAGCATAAGAAGTCCCGTTTGCAGTTTGCCACAAGCCATGTGGGGGACACAGCAAACATGTGGAAGAAGGTGCTCTGGTCAGATGAGACCAAAATTGAACTTTTTGGCCAAAATGCAAAACGCTATGCTGTCAGTTATATATCAGCAGCTGTCAGTTACAACTGAATGTGTAAGGTAATGTCCATGTTACGCCATGGCTCAAGTGGGTGATATTACAGTTTAACAGTGTGCTGACCAGGAATCACAGTGGACAAATGGGACACAGGAGAGGAGAAATAGATTGAAGAATAGACTACACAGGATGTAAGTATGACCTGTGTATGGTTATGTTGACTTTTTATTTTCAGTTCAGGTTCTCTTTAAGTTAAAATTTGACAGAGGTATGAATAATTATGGGCAGTACTGTATATACCGTATTTTCCGCTGTATAAGACGCATGAATATAAGACGCACCTACAGTGGCTTGCAAAAGTATTCGGCCCCATTGAAGTTTTCCACGTTTTGTCACATTACTGCCACAAACATGAATCAATTTTATTGGAATTCCACATGAAAGACCAATACAAAGTGGTGTACACGTGAGAAGTGGAACGAAAATCATAGATGATTTCAAACATTTTTTTACAAATCAATAACTGCAAAGTGTGGTGTGCGTAATTATTCAGCCCCCTTTGGTCTGAGTGCAGTCAGTTGCCCATAGACATTGCCTGATGGGTGCTAATGACTAAATAGAGTGCACCTGTGTGTAATCTAATGTCAGTACAAATACAGCTGCTCTGTGACGGCCTCAGAGGTTGTCTAAGGGAATATTGGGAGCAACAGCACCATGAAGTCCAAAGAACACACCAGACAGGTCAGGGATAAAGTTATTGAGGAATTTAAAGCAGGCTTAGGCTACAAAAAGATTTCCAAAGCCTTGAACATCCCACGAAGCACTGTTCAAGTGATCATTCAGAAATGGAAGGAGTATGGCACAACTGTAAACCTACCAAGACAAGGCCGTGTACCTAAACTCACAGGCCGAACAAGGAGAGCGCTGATCAAAAATGCAGTCAAGAGGCCCATGGTGACTCTGGACGAGCTGCAGAGATCTACAGCTCAGGTGGGGGAATCTGTCCATAGGACAACTATTAGTCGTGCACTGCACAAAGTTGGCTCTTATGGAAGAGTGACAAGAAGAAAGCCATTGTTAACTGAAAAGCATAAGAAGTCCCGTTTGCAGTTTGCCACAAGCCATGTGGGGGACACAGCAAACATGTGGAAGAAGGTGCTCTGGTCAGATGAGACCAAAATTGAACTTTTTGGCCAAAATGCAAAACGCTATGTGTGGCAGAAAACTAACACTGCACATCACTCTGAACACACCATCCCCACTGTCAAATATGGTGGTGGCAGCATCATGCTCTGGGGTTGCTTCACTTCAGCAGGGACAGGGAAGCTGGTCAAAGTTGATGGGAAGATGGATGGAGCCAAATATAGGGCAATCTTGGAAGAAAACCTCTTGGAGTCTGCAAAAGACTTGAGACTGGGGCGGAGGTTCACCATCTAGCAGGACAACAACCCTAAAGATAAAGCCAGGGAAACAATGGAATGGTTTAAAACAAAACATATCTATGTGTTAGAATGGCCCAGTCAAAGTCCAGATCGAAATCCAATTGAGAATCTGTGGCAAGATCTGAAAACTGCTGTTCACAAACGCTGTCCATCTAATCTGACTGAGCTGGAGCTGTTTTGCAAAGAAGAATGGGCAAGGATTTCAGTCTCTAGGGGCTTGATTCACAAAGCGGTGCTAACTGTTAGCACGCCTGTGAAAACCCCCTTAGCACGTCTAAACCAGCTTTTCGCGCGCAAAACTTTATGCGCATAAAACTTTACGCGCGTAAAAGTTTATGCGCGCACTGCACAGAGCGCAGGGCGCTCCGCGTGAAGTGCCCATTAAAGCCTATGGGACTTAGCGCGCGCATAGGACTTTGCGCGCGTAAAACTTTGCGCACAAAACTTTGCGCGCGATCTAATTGAGAAATCCGGTGCTGACCTACTTAGCACCCTGGTTAGCACGTCTAAAGACTTTAGACGTGCTAAATAGGTTAGCACCGCTTTGTGAATCAAGCCCTTGATGTGCAAAGCTGGTAGAGACATACCCTAAAAGACTGGCAGCTGTAATTGCAGCAAAAGGTGGTTCTATAAAGTATTGACTCAGGGGGCTGAATAATTACGCACACACCACTTTGCAGTTATTGAGTTGTAAAAAATGTTTGGAATAATGTATGATTTTCGTTCCACTTCTCACATGTACACCACTTTGTATCGGTCTTTCACGTGGAATTCCAATAAAATTGATTCATGTTTGTAGCAGTAATGTGACAAAATGTGGAAAACTTCAAGGGGGCCCGAATACTTTTGCAAGCCACTGTACTTTTAGTGGGCAAAATCCAAGGGAAAAAAAATATAATTTATATATATATATATATATATATATATATATATATATATATATATATATATATATATATATATATATATATATATATATATATATATATATATATATATATATATATATACATATATACATACTAAACCTGGTGCGTCTATATTTCAGAAGCATCTTGTAAACTGTCTCCCCCAATTAATGTCCTCCAGTGTCCCCCATGTGTCTTTAGGTGTCCCCATGTGCTTTCAGGTGTCCCCATGTGCCCTCAGATGTCCCCCATGTGTCCTCAGATGTCCCCCATGTGTCCTCAGGTGTCCCCAGTGTGGTCCCCATGTGTCCCCAGTGTGATCACCATGTGTCCTCAGGTGTCCCCAATGTGGTTCCCATGTGTCCCCAGTGTGGTCCCCATGTGTCCCTGATGTGTCCTCAGCTGCCCCCTTTCTGTACTTCGGTGACCCCTTTGTGTCCTCAGGTGTCCCCATGTGTCCCCAGTGTGGTCTCCATGTGTCCTTAGGTGCCCCCTTTGTGTTCTCTGGTGTCCCCTTTGTGTCCTTTGGTGTCCCCTTTGTGTCCTTTGGTGTCACCCATGTGTCCTCAGTGTGGTCCCTATGTATCCTCAGTGTGGTCCTCAGGTGTCCCCTTTGTGTCCTTAGGTGTCCCCAGCTCCTTGTGTGGTCCGCTCCCAGTGTATAGTAATTTGTGTTGCAGTATGTTGTATATGTAACAGTAAGCCGCGCTGTGTGTGGCTCCTTGTGTGGTCTGCCTCCTGTCGCTTGCCTCCCCGCTTGTGTCCGCCTCCCCCTGCTTGTGTCCACTACCCCCCGCTAGTGTCCATTACACCCCCCCCCCCCCCCCTTGTGTCTGCTTCCCCCGAGTGTCAGCATAGCGGCAGTCTTACTATTTCAGCCGCTCTCCACGATCGCAGACCTGGTCTTCTATCTGTCGCACCTCTAGTGTTGGCTTCTGCAATGCGCGTCAGCAGTGAAGCCAACACTAGAGGTGCGACATAGAGAAGACCAGGTCTGCGATCGCGGAGAGTGGCTGAAATAGTAAGACTGCCGCTATGCTGACACTCGGGGGGTAGTGGACACAATCGGGGGGGGGGATGGGGTAGCGGACATAAGCGGGGAGGCGAGCGACAGGAGGCAGGCCACACAAGGAGCCAGGGGCACACAGCGTGGCACATTGTTACATATACAACATACTGCAACACAAATTACTATACACGCAGGTAATCTCCGACGTTGCGGCGGTTCGTATCGGCGGGTCTTCATATGTCGGGGATTCCCTGCATTTGCCGTATAAGATGCGGGGACTTTTTCTCCCCGTTTTGGGGAGAGAAAAAGTGCGTCTTATACGGCGAAAAACACACACACACACACACACACACACACACACCTCAATTCACTAAGCATTACCGCATTCAGTAATGCAGAAAACAACAGATTTTACTGATCACCTTGCCAAATGCAAATTCACTAAACCTACAATATTACCGTACTCAAAAATAAAATTACTGCCTAGTGAGGTAAATTACCGACTAGTATAGTAAATACCTCAAGAAATGTCAAGAAGTTGCAATTAAAAAGATTAAAGGATTTGGTAAATCAAGTAAAAGTGTTCAGAGAATTACCTCCAGCTCTGACCAGCCAGTAACTTACAATCAGGGATGCTCGGATACCACATTTCAAAATTCGAATTGATCCGGATCCGGATAACAAGATATCCGGATCGGATATCCGAATCCAAACATTCAGATATCCGCGTTCATGCGGATATCTGTACGCATTATCCGGGCTGATTCGGATATCCGGATAGAAAAACAGGAAGTGCCCTTTAAAATTGCTTTAAAACGTTTTTAGGGTAAATGAGGCATGTAATTGTGTAATTGATGATGTGGGGACATAAAATCCCCCCCCTCAAAAAAAAAATGGCTGTCAATTAACATCAGGACTAGGTTCCAGGAAGCGGTCGTACTGCCGCAGTTGGGGCCTCCCCACAACTTGGACAGCACAGACACCCCAAAAAAATTACACAGCTATTGTGTTCAGATAATCACTATGGCACCTAGTGTACCACAGGTAAAACATTACAAAAGGAGAGGTTCCAGGAACTGGAAGTGGTCGTACTGCCGCAGTTAGGGCCTACCCACAACTGGGACAGCTCAGACACCTCCAAAAAAATTACACAGCAATTGTATTTAGATAGTTCACCATGGCACTTGGTGGTACCACGGCTCAGTAAAAACATTAGGAGAGGTTCCAGGAAGCGGTCGTACTGCCGCAGTTGGGGCCTCCCCACAACTGGGACAGCACAGACACCTCCAAAAAAATTAGACAGCAATTGTGTTTAGATAGTTCACCATGGCACTTGGTGGTACCATGGCTCAGTAAAAATGTTTTTAACCAGGCTTATGATGATGTAAGACGGAGCCTGGAGGTTGTGGTGGTAAAGGGTGGTAAGGCAGGCATAGTGATTTCCAGCCACTTCATTTTCCCCTCTTGCCAACAACAGGGGCCAGGAATTCACCAACCACCCAAGCCTGATTTATTTTGAGGAACGTCAGTCTGTCCGCAGACTGGGTGGACAGACGAGAGCGCTTCTCAGTCACCACTCCACCGGCCGCACTGAAGCACCTTTCGGACAGCACGCTGGAAGGGGGGCAAGCAAGGCAAGGACTTCCAGGGCGTACTGCACCAGCTCGCTCCAACTATCCAGGTGCTTGACCCAGTAATCCAAGGGGTCCACAGGGGTGTCGCTGTCAAGCCCGCTGTAGGACCCCATGTAGTCTGCCACCATCCCGGTCAGGTGCTGGTTCTGGCTTTGATAGCCACATGCTGCTGCAGGCACCTCCTCAGTCGGCAGCTGTACCGGCGTGGCGTACAGCGCCTTTGTGAGACAGCAGGTTTGATGGGCGCCTGCTGCTGATGGACGCAGGCACTTGCTGCTGTGCTGGCTGGACTGTGACAGCAGGGGGGTGGGAAGTCTGGGGGAAGGCTTCCTCGAAGCGTCGAACCAGGGACCGCTGCAAATCCATCATTCGGTGCACAGGGTCTCCTCCTGCAGGCAGGAACTGATACAGCTTCCCCTTCAGCCGTGGGTCCAGCATTAGGGTGATCCACATGTCCTCCAGAGCACGCACCTGCTTGACCCTTGGGTCACTGCACAGGCACTGCAGCATGTGCGCTGCCATGGGGAAGAGGTCTGCCATCTCTGCTGACACATACTCATCTTCATCACCCCCAGTGCTGTCCTCCTCCTCAGATTCCTGAGCCTCCCCCTGCTCTCTCCACTCCCGCATCACTGCAGCTGCACTCGGCCGTCATCTTCAAGGTCACGGACCTTCAACTCCTCCAAGTCCTCAACCTCCTCCTCCTGATGCACAGAGGTGGACTGTGAAGGTTGGTGCTGCTGCTGCTGCTCCTGCTGAATCAAGGCTGCCTCTCCCACTTCCAGCAGAGCATCGAGGGCCTTCTCCAGCATGCACACCATGGTCACCCACTCACAGAGCGACGCCCGGCTGACCATGTTGGTGGCCTCCAGGAAGGGTGCCAGCACCAAGCACACCAGCTGCATTTTTTCCCACTCTGCATTGAGGATGATGTTTGGGAGGTGGGTGGTGGCGGTCCCAAACTCGGTGGCGTCTTCGGTGGCTCTGGCCAGGTATCGGTTGACAGCCTGCCTCTGTTCAACCAGACGTTCCGACACGGCCAGGGTGGAATTCCACCGTGTTGGAACGTCTATGATCAGACGGTGTTGTGGCAGGGTCAGCTCCTTCTGCACACCTTCCAGGGCCACTGAGGCACTGCCCGAGCAGCGGAAATAACCCACCGTTTTTCGAGCCGCTTTCAACAGTGGGTCCACCACCAGGTTCAGGATGTGGGCCAGACAGGGTATGTGGGTGAGGTCTCCCCGGGAGATGGCAGCAACAAGGTTGGCCCCATTGTCGGACACCACCTCTCCGACTCTGAGGCCTATGGGGGTCAGCAAACTCCTCTCCTGCTCTTGGAGTTTTTCCAGGACGTGGTCTGCCGTCAGCCTGTGCTTCCCCAGGCTGACCATCTCCAGCAGCGCTTGGCAGTGGCGGGCCTTCACACTGCTGCTGAGGCGGGGGCGTTTGGCGGAGGGTCGAACCGGACCACAGGAACCTGCTGCACTTTCCCTGACCCTGCTGAGGGGTGGCACCACCCACTGGATTGCTGTTGTGGCTGATGCTGCTGTCCCCTCCTCACCCCCTTCCACCAAACTTATCCAGTGCGCCGTGAAGGGCAGATAGCGGCCTGTCCCGAACCTGCTGCTCCAGGAGTCCATGGTCACATGGCCCCGCTCACCCACCGCATGATCCAGCCCACACTCCACGTTGGCCATCGCGAAGTGGTGCAGTGCTGGGATGGCCGTGCGTGAGAAGTAGCGTCGGCTGGGTATTGACCAATCCGGCGCTGCACTCTGCAGGAGCGCACGCATGTCGCTCCCCTCCTGCACAAAGGAGTATGGGAGGAGCTGGGAAGACATGGCCCGTGCAAGCAGGCCGTTCAGCTGGCAGATGCGACGGCTGCTGGGAGGCTGAGCCCTGACCACAAAGGACTAGCTCAGCAGGGTCTGTTGGCGTTTTTGGGTTGCACGCGAAGAGGAGGAGGGAGCAGAGGAGACCGCTGAGGACTGGCTGCCTGAACAGGCCTCAGTGTCGGCAGGAGTGGCAAAGGGGGTTCTGGTGGTGCTTTTGGCCGGAGCAAGGCCAGTGCCGGCTTCCTTCAGCCTCTTGAACTCCTCATGCTCAACATAATGCTTTTTGGCAAGATGATTAATGAAGCTGAAGGTGCCGTAGTTGGAGGGGTTACAACCTCTGCTCAGCTTCATCTGGCACACATTGCAACTGACAAACCACTGAAGGCAGGTCAAAAAACTGCCAGATTGGGGATAGAAATTTGCCCTAACGCCGTGAATGGGCTGCTGCTGCTTTTTTTTGGCCTGCGGTGGTTGGGGCCTGGGGTTCAGTGGTGCGGCTGGTGGTAGCGGCAGAAGATGAAGCAGCAGGCTGTGGGTCCCGCATTCCACGCCCACAGCTGCTCCTGCCAATGTCATCGATGCTGATCCTCCGTGCCAGATCCATGCATGCCTCCTCCTCTTCAGACTCAGAGCCAATATCCCCCTCCTGTGGTTGGTAGTCACGGTCCTTTCTTTCGTCATCATCATCATAATTATTATCACCAGCATCATACACATCATACTCCCCCTCCTCAAACAATTGCTGGGATGTTGATGACCCCCCAAACTCCTCTTCTGCTGACACCTCAGGCAAGGAATGCCCCCCAACAATAACCGTCAACATCTTTGACTCCTCCGCAATCCTCATTGTGGCCAGAATGTCAGTGGTGGTAACAGCCCTCATTGCGCTCGCGGTGTCTAAACTACAGAGCGCGCTGACTGAGGGTAGGCTGCCCGCTGGGGTCGACATGATGACCGACGAGTCCCCATGCATTGCTGGGTGGCTGCTGCTGCTCCTGCGAACAGGAGTGGTGGTGGGGGTGGAGGTGTGTGTTGTAGAGGTGGTGGTGGCCTGCTCGTCATCCACCATCAGCTGCATCACAGGCTCGGCATCTTTCTCCTCCAATTTGTGGCGCCGACCCTGCTGAAAAATGGCCGCTACACGCTGCTGCGCATCTACAGTGTGACTCCACCTATCAGTTAGGCGCCCAGTGCGTCCACGGCCAGTGGCTAGAGGTGGAATGGACACTGGTGCGGCAGAACTGCTGGCGGTGACGGTGCCAGCAATGTTCCCTCTCTACTTGGCCTTGATGGCCTTCCCCCGGCTGCCAGTGCCAGCAGACATAGTGAAAGTTTGTGTGCTGATTGATGATGTCACCAGATGGATATGGGGTACTTGCACTTTATTCAAATCAGGGTAATTGGTGTTGGACTTGAATGCATCTGCACGGAGTGACAGACAGCAGAGTAGAACACAGTGTGCACACTAATGGACGGTCTGTCACACTGACACTCAGAGTCAGCAGCACAGCAGAAATGCAGTAGTCACACAGCTACTCTAGCAACTAGCACTGCAGTACTAAATAACTACACAATAATACAGTAATTCTCCCTATGCCCTAAACTATACTGTGTAGCTAAGGCAATAGCACAGGCCTGGCCTGTGTGCACAAACAGCACACACAGACACAGACACCTAACTAGCAGAGCTGCTGCAGGCTGCAGCAGAGACTGTCACAGCTCACAGACAGCAGAGACTGTCACAGCTCACAGTCAGACACATACACTAACTACAATCACAATACAACACACTACTAGCTAAACAACAATAAAACAGTGTTATAGTACAGGTGTTAAGATGTAAAAACGCTGAGTTTAACACAGTAGAATGCACTTGCTTTAGCCAAACATACTGGAGTTGTCTCTCAGTGGAAGTCACAAAGCAATGACGAGTTTTCCATCATGGCCGCCTCTTTATATACAGGAGGGACTGGCCAAGGTTCCCCTCTGTGATTGGTTGCTTGGGCTTAGGCTGGGAGCCTCTCAATGACGTCATCTCCATGGTAACAGTACCCGGATCCGGATATCCGCATGATATTCGCGGATATCTGGGTTTGCGACCAAATATCCACATAGAGCTCTCCGGATTTGGGCCCAGGTATCTGGGATCCGGCCGGATAGCGTAAAAACGTTCGGATATCCGGGTTACCCGGATATCCGGATGAGCATCCCTGCTTACAGTCTCTATGCAGTAAAAGTTGACAGATGGAGCAGTAAGCCAATAGGGAGAGCCACACAGCCCTGCTTCTCACCCCCAATTGATACTCTGATGGGCGGGAATTCAGAACGGCAGAGTAGGAGAACCTTAAAAAAAAATTCTGTATTCCTTTAGATGTACATATCTATATACTGATACACAGAAGAGCTCTCTCGTTAGCATACATGCACCTCTAAAAAGATGTCGGGGATGCACTGGACAGAAAATAGAATGGCTCATACACAGACTTGTAAGAGAATAGCTTACTGCCTTACCTGCTCCATAGCTGGTGAGACTACCAAACAGGACTTAGTGAACTGATGCATGAAGCATGTTTTTTGGTATATTACTGAACTTCAACCGCATGTGGAAAATCATTGTGAATTTGAAAAAAAATGTAAAATACCAAATGCGGTATTTTACTGATCTAAATTAATTTTACCGATTTGTTCTTAGTGAAATGAGGCCATTTTGGGGGATAAAAAACTTCTAGATGTAAAAAAAAGTCCATTATTGATAAATACTAATGTTCTAGAGATGATTAAGTGTAAAATGAATGCCTTTAGGACTCTAAAGCACGAGTGGACTGCACTTGCATTAAAGACCAGCTCACCAATGTCACATGAGACTGGGAGACGGACAGACTATTGCATGCTCTCATAAAGAATCACATGATACAAAATGCCATTTCATGTAGTGTATTGGATAATATTTAACATCAAATGTCTCTAAATTGCTCCTTATCCCATGAACAATTGCACATCCTGTTTTAAAACATACTGAGCTCTTGTTGTATGCTAGTCTGCTTTGGAGAGAGTTCATGTGCCTCACTATTATGATTTAGGACTTCACTAAGATGAAAGGTCACTCTTTTTCCTTAAAGAGGAGCTGTTAGGTATAAGGTCTCAGAGAAAATAAACACATATATCAGTAGCTAAATATTGGCTGTACTTACATTACATATGCATTTCACTGTCCATGTTTGGATTTCACAGAATTTGTATATAGTATATGCAGAGATAGATGCTCCTGACAGCTCATGGCAGGCTCCATGTTTTTCTGTCAAATGTGTCGTCATGTCCTGCCTGCTTCCTGATCACAGAAAAGCTCCTACTGAATAACACAGTGTGCAGTGAATATTAATGAGCCATGTGGCTAGGAACAATAGCTGACTCCTGCAGTGTACTCTGCCCGGAGATTTATCAGTGCTACGCGCTGGACTGATTACAAGCTGCTGTAACGTCTCATTAGCAGCCGAGGGGAGGGCCCCAGAATGCTTTGCAGTATAGTATGCGGCTTGCGTCCTCTTGGGTCTAATTAGCTTTTCTGATAAGCACACATCAAAGGTAAGAGAGATTTTTATCTTCACTAATGGCTTTCTGGCTTCCTTCTAAACTGTTTAACACAGGAGAATAGAGGTTTAAATTAGCTTCTGCAGCCTGACAGTTACTCTTTAAAGGAAAGGTTCACGGTCCATTTAAAAAAAAAAATGCTAATCCACTTACCTGGGGCTTCCTCCAGCCTGTGGCAGGCAGGACGTGCCCTCGGCGCCGCTCCGCAGGCTCCCGGTCTCCTCCGGTGGCACACTTGACCTGGCCAGGCTGGCTGCCAGGTTGGGCTCTTCTGCGCTCCAAAATGCGCCTCACGCGGGCGCGCTGATGTCATCGGACGTCCTCCGGGCTGTACTGCGCAGGCGCAGAACTACTGTGCCTGCGCAGTACAGCTCGGAGGAAGTCCGATGATGTGAGCGCGCCCGCGTGAGGTGCATTTTGGAGCGCAGAAGAGCCCGACCTGGCAGCCGGCCTGGCCAGGTCGGGTGCGCCACCGGAAGAGACCGGGAGCCTGCGGAGCGGCGCCGAGGGCACGTCCTGCCTGCCACGGGCTGGAGGAAGCCCCAGGTAAGTGGATTAGCATTTTGTTTCTTTTTATGCACTGTGAACCTTCCCTTTAAGGATAAATAGAATCCTAGATATGCATTTGTATGTGTGCGCAATGTTTAAAGTCTCCTCACTGCCCAGCCTTAACTGCAACTGTTTGGCTCAGTTGATAGTGTCCATATATCAGCCACCGTCACTCACCCTCCATGCTGTCTGGAGTGAGCCTGTTCTTAACGCTGTCTCTCCCGCTGAGCGCTCACTTGAGCCAGTCTCTCATTTGTTGTGGAGCGAGGTGTAATCCCCTGTGGGCATCCCCACTCACTCGTTGGGTTCCCTCCAGCTCCATACAACTCTGCCAGCTAAGCGCGTTCCCGCTCTGTAGCTTTCGAGGTCCAACACGGACAGTGGCCTAAAAGTGCCTCAATTAGTTAACGTGTTTCACTCGCTGGGTGCGAGCTTCATCAGGACATAAAGCTTCTACAGTTTAAGCGCCCTCTTGTGGGCTTTAATATTCTGCACTTATGCATAATCAATCAGGACTCAATTACTTCCTTTTGACCTCTGGTACCATCTTGTGGATCTTAAAGAGACACTGAAGCGAGAATAATTCTCGCTTCAGAGATCATAGTTAGCAGGGGAACGTGTGCCCCTGCTAAAACGCCACTATCCCGCGGCTAAACGGGAGTCCCTTCACCCCCAAAGATCCCCCCCCCGCAAAATCAACGACCAAATTGGTCGTAGATTTTGCTGCTCCTAGAGGCAGGGCTAACGGCTGCAGCCCTGCCTCTAGTCGCGTCTATCAGCGGCGCATCGCCGCCCCTCCCCTGCCCCTCTCAGCGAAGGAAGACTGAGAGGGGCGGGGGAGAGGCGAAGATACGCGTTGACAGACGCGCGTGGGGCAGGGCTGCGGTGGTTAGCCCTGCCTCAAACAGGAAGTAATCCCCCGCTGCACGGAGGGGATTTGGGACGTCAGGGACCCTCGTTTAGCCGCGGGATAGCGGCGGTTTAGCAGGGGCACACATTCCCCTGCTAACTATGAGCTCTGAAGCGAGATTTATTCTCGCTTCAGAGTCTCTTTAATGATATAACAATCAACTTTTATTCTCTCCTGAATTCAGCATAAATGTGTATTTTTTCCCATTCCATTGCGCTCAAAATTTTCCTTATGAATGTAATTTTTACCTGGACATTTTATGTCATAAAGGAAGGACCCTGAGGACCTCAAAAAGAAAAACATCCTGCAATCACAATGCAGCCGTCCTATTACATGTTTCCCTCAGTAAGGATACCCTGAATATCCCTAAAGAGGGAAAAAGGTAATAGAATAGGAGGATGGAGGAGGGGGGGTTAAGTGAAATACTACTCACTCACCAAGAGGAGGAGGAGGTGTAGTTGCATTTTGTGCATTCAATAGCTGGGAGGGGATGGAATAACACGATGTACAGAACTGGCCACAATTAGTTACTGAGATCGGAAGGGCAATACTGGTTTGTTACTGGGCAGGGGTGGAGTGAAGTCAATACTGGCCACAGTTGGAAACATTTACAGCTAGTATTGCCTGTCCCCATGTCCTTAATAATAACCTATTGTGGCCATATTTTCCCCCACCATAGAAACCAACTGCAGCCAGTATTGGCTCCCCTCCACCCCTCACTCTCCCCCCCCCCCCCCTTAGTAGCAAACTGTAGCCAGTATTGCCCCCAATTGGTGCTGGCTCACTGAACAGAAAGAGATGAGATTGTAACCCTGGTCTCCTGTGTCAGAGGCAAAACCCTTAACCAGTACAGTATCCAGCCACTAAGACAGCATGGCCATACGGGTAGGCATATGGCAGATTAAATTTAATACTGATAAATGTAAAGTCATGCACCTTGGAAGTGCCAGCGGTAGAGCATCAAATAAAGTAAATGGCATATAGCTGGAGACATCAGTCTTGGAGAAGGACTTGGAAATACTGGTTGATAACAAGATAAGCAAATGTATTCAATGCCAAGCAGCAGTGGCTAAAGCAAATACAATTCTGAGGTGCATAACATGAGAAATAAAATCTATAAAATAGGATGCTAGTATAATGCTTCATCTGTATAAAAGTATCTTGTGAGTCAGCATCTGGAGTATATATGGACGGAAATTGAGACCTGCACCAACTATACCCAGCACAACTCTGATCGCTCCTCCGGAACCTCCGGAAGTTCAATCTACTTTACTACAAAGCATCTGGAGTATGACAATTTTTGGGCACCACACTATAGGAAGGATATTGCTTTTCTAGAAAAGGTAAAAAAAAAGACAGCAACTAAATTAAGCAAAGGGAGTGAAGGTCTACCTTACCAAGAAAAGATGGGTGACTTTTGTTTATTTAGACTGGAAAAAAATGACTGAGAGGTCACCTGATTAATATGTATAAATACATCAGAGGGCCATACAAAAGCTTGGCAAATGAGCTGTTGCTAGGCTTGGACAAAATACGACCTGATCTGCGCATGGAGAAAAACTGATTACCATCTATTTAGAAAAGGAGTTTGTTACAGTAAAAGTGGTTAGAATGTGGAATATCTTACCACAGGAAGTAATTATGGCAAATTCTATATCTGCATGTAAAGAAGGCTCGGATGCTTTTTTGGTATTGATGGACATCCATGGTTATCACTAGGTAATTCCCAACAATGTTGATCCAGGGATTTTATCTTAATGCAATCAGGGGTCAGGAAGGAATATTCCCTTTTAACCTCTTGAGGACTGCAGTGCTAAACCCCCCTAGTGACCAGGCCATTTTTAGCAAAATAGGCCACTGCAGCTTTAAGACCAAGCTGCAGGGCCGCACAACACAGCACACAAGTAAATCCCCCCCCCCTCCTTTTCTCCCCACCAACAGAGCTCTCTGTTGGTGGGATCTGATCGCCCCCACATTGTTTATTTTTATTTGTATAAATATTATTGTTCCTGTTTTTTCATAAAAAAAACTGTTTCTTTAAATATATCCCCACCCTCCCTCCCTACAGCCAGCCAATTATGGCAATTGGCTGTCATGGGCTTCTGCCTATGAGAGCCGATCGCTCTCTTGTCCCCCAGGGGGACAGCCGTGTCACACGGCTGTCCCCAGTGCAGCGCTGCACCATGTAAATAGACGGCGATCACGCCGTCTAACAGTCTCCCGAGTGGCAATAGCCGCTCAGAGACTGAAGGCGGGGCGGAGCTCCACCCCCCAAGCACGAGATGCGTGCGCAGCCTGCACGCGATCTCCTGCATTAGCTGGCCCCAGGACTTTACGCCAATCGGCGTTAGGCGGTCGGCAAGAGGTTAAGGCTACCATAATTGGCCCAAGTTTTGTGAGGATTTTTTGAATTCCTCTGGATTAACTAGGATTCAAGAGGGTGCAAGACAGTGTTGTACATTTTTGTTTTTCTGATTGAACTTGATTGACAGGTTTCTTTCTTTTATCCAGATTAACTATGTAATTATATGTGACCAGTAAGTGCATATTAGTTGAAATGTAAACCTGAAATGTAAATACAATAGGTTATGAATGCATTTAAAGTTTCAGGTGTAGTCATTCTGCACTAATGCAGGGTGACATCACAGGTGTCTATTTTCTGAAAATTAGTGTTTTAAGGAGGTCTGCTGTGGTTCAATTGGGTTTTTTTTGTTAGCTACCATGCACTGATAATGTACCCTTATACGTTTTTGGGGTTGCAATGGGAGAACTGCTAATAATCCAAAGAAGTTCATAAGTCATGTAAAAACAAAAAGAACTCCACAAACTCTACTTCACCAAATATAGTAAAACACTTTTAATATATACCTCAAGTCCAGGGATAAATCGAGTGTCTTTTTCTACTACCATAAGCTCTTCAACTTCAGAATTCAGGATAGCTCTTGTAATTCCTCCTGGGCCTGGACCAACTTCACATACATAAGCTCCTTTCAAATTTCCAGCCTTTCTGACAATTTTATCTGAAAATTACATATTTTCATCAACACATTTGGAATGCACAGAAGACAATAGAGAAAAGCTGTGTAAATCAGTAAGGTACACTGCAAGAAACCAATAAATAGATATTAATCTGATTAAACTCATTAAAAATCACTGTATATGTGATATTGTTACAAATGTCTATATGCAAACATTAAGTGAGCTACTTTGAAACAAACGTTTCGAAGACATATTAACCACTTAACCACTTCACGACCGCCTAACGCACAGAGGCGGCCGGGAAGTGGAGCCCTGAAGGACCGGCTCACCCACAGAGGCGGCGGTCCATTTAAGGGCATGGGCAGAGCGATCGCGTCATCCGTGACGCGATCCTCCGCCGGCGCCTGTCACTGCTCGCCCGCCGCAACATCCCGCCGGCTATATGGAAACGCCGGCGGGATGTTAACCCCGCGATCGCCGCATACAAAGTGTATAATACACTTTGTAATGTTTACAAAGTGTATTATACAGGCTGCCTCCTGCCCTGGTGGTCCCAGTGTCCGAGGGACCACCAAGGGCAGGCTGCAGCCACCCTAGTCTGTACCCAAGCACACTGATTTCTCCCCCCCCCCTGCCCCAGATCGCCCACAGCACCCCTCAGACCCCCCCCTGCCCACCCCCCAGACCCCTGTTTGCACCCAATCACCCCCCTAATCACCCATCAATCACTCCCTGTCACTATCTGTCAACGCTATTTTTATTTTTTATCTCCCCCCCCTGCCCACTGCCCCCTCCTGATCACCCCCCCACCCCTCAGATTCTCCCCAGACCCCCCCCCCCCCAGACCTCCCCCCCCTGTGTACTGTATGCATCTATCCCCCCTGATCACCTGTCAATCACCTGTCAATCACCTGTCAATCACCCATCAATCACCCCCTGTCACTGCCACCCATCAATCAGCCCCTAACCTGCCCCTTGCGGGCAATCTGATCACCCACCCACACCAATAGATCGCCCGCAGATCCGACATCAGATCACCACCCAAACGCAGTGTTTACATCTATTCTCTCCTCTAAACACCCACTAATTACCCATCAATCACCCATCAATCACCCCCTATCACCACCTGTCACTGTTACCCATCAGATCAGACCCTAATCTGCCCCTTGCGGGCACCCAATCACCCGCCTACACGCTCAGATTGCCCTCAGACCCCCCCTTATCAATTCGCCAGTGCAATATTTACATCTGTTCTTCCCTGTAATAACCCACTGATCACCTGTCAATCACCTGTCAATCACCCATCAATCACCCCCTGTCACTGCCACCCATCAATCACCCCCTGTCACTGCCACCCATCAATCAGCCCCTAACCTGCCCCTTGCGGGCAATCTGATCACCCACCTACACCAATAGATCACCCGCAGATCCGACATCAGATCACCACCCAAACACAGTGTTTACATCTATTCTCTCCTCTAAACACCCACTAATTACCCATCAATCACCCCCTATCACCACCTGTCACTGTTACCCATCAGATCAGACCCTAATCTGCCCCTTGCGGGCACCCAATCACCCGCCTACACGCTCAGATTGCCCTCAGACCCCCCCCCCCCCCCTTATCAATTCGCCAGGGCATTATTTACATCTGTCCTTCCCTGTAATAACCCACTGATCACCTGTCAATCACCCATCAATCACCCCCTGTCACTGCCACCCATCAATCACCCCCTGTCACTGCCACCCATCAATCAGCCCCTAACCTGCCCCTTGCGGGCAATCTGATCACCCACCCACACCAATAGATCGCCCGCAGATCCGACATCAGATCACCACCCAAGCGCAGTGTTTACATCTATTCTCTCCTCTAAACACCCACTAATTACCCATCAATCACCCATCAATCACCCCCTATCACCACCTGTCACTGTTACCCATCAGATCAGACCCTAATCTGCCCCTTGCGGGCACCCAATCACCCGCCTACACGCTCAGATTGCCCTCAGACCCCCCTTATCAATTCGCCAGTGTATTAGTTACATCTGTTCTTCCCTGTAATAACCCACTGATCACCTGTCAATCACCTGTCACTGCCACCCATCAATCACCCCCTGTCACTGCCACCCATCAATCACCCCCTGGCACTGCCACCCATCAATCACCCCCTGTCACTGCC